>NC_081439.1:29855234-30219401 GCF_949786415.1 Peromyscus eremicus | reverse complement strand
ACACTAAACATATAGAATAAAGAAAGAATATTAAAAGCAGCAAAGAAAAAAGGCCAAGTAACATATAAAGGCAGACTCATCAGAATTACACCTGACTTCTCAATGGAGACTCTAAAACCTAGAAGATCCTAGACAGACATTTTGCAGACACTAAGAGACCATGGATGCCAGCCCAGATTTCCATACCCAGGAAACTTTCAATCACCATAGACTGGAGAAAACAAGATATTTCATGACAAAACCAGATTTTAAAAATACCTATCCACAAATCCAGCCCTACAGAAAGTACTAAAAGGAAAAGTCCAACCCACCACAGATAGAGAAAACAAGATATTTCATGACAAAACCAGATTTTAACAATAACTATCCACAAATCCAGCCCTACAGAATGTATAGAAGGAAAACTCCAACCCAAGGAAGTCACTGCACCCACAAAAACACAGGCAATAGATAATCTCACACCAGCAAAACCCAAAGTGGGATACACATACACACACACACACTAATACTACTACCACCACCACCAAAACAAAAAAATAACAGGAATTAACAATCACTGGTCATTAATATCTCTTAATATCAATGGACTCAATTCACCTATAAAAAGACACAGGCTAACAGAATGGATATGAAAACAGAATCTATCCTTCTGCTGCATACATAAACACACCTCAACTTCAAAGACAGACATTACCTCAGAATAAAGGGCTGGGAAAATATTTTCCAATCAAATGAACATAAGAAGCAAGCCAGTGTAGCTCTCCTAATATCTAACAAAATAGACTTCAAATTAAAATTAATCAAGAGATAGAGGACATTTCATATTCATCACAGGAAAAATCCATCAAGATGAAGTCTCAATTCTGAACATTTATTTTCCAAATACAAAGGCACCCTCATTTGCAAAAGAAACATTACTAAAGCTTAAATCACACATCAAACCCCACACATTAATAGTGGGAGATTTCAACACCCCATTCTCACCAATGGGAAGGTCTGCCAGACAGAAACTTAACAGAGAAATAAGAGAACTACAGATGTTATGACTCAAATGGACTTAACAGACATCTATAGAACATTTCACCCAAACCCAAAAGAATATACATTCTTCTCAGCACCTCATGGAACCTTCTCTAAAATTGATCACATGCTCAGTCACAAAGCAAATCTCAACAGATACAAAAAAAATTGGAATAACCCCCATATCTTATCAGATCACCATGGGTTAAAGTTAGAGTTCAACAGCAACACAAACTACAGAAAGCCTACAAACTTGTGGGAACTGAAAAACTCTCAACTTAATTATCATTGGGCCAAGGAAGGAAGGAAGGAAGGAGAGAGGGAAAGAGGGAGGGAGGGAGGAAGAAAGGAAGGAAGGAAATTAAAGACTTCCAAGAATTTAATGAAAATGAATGCACAACATACCCAAATTCACGGGACACTGTGAATTCTGCGCTAAGAGGAAAGTTCATATCACTAAGTGCCTACATAAAAAAGTTTGGAGAAATGTCACATTAGCAATTTAACAGCACACCAGAAAGCTCTAGAACAAAAAGAAACAAACTCACCCGGGAGGAGTACATGGCAGGAAATAATCAAACTCATGCCCGTATTTGATAAAATACAACCAAAGAGAACAATAAAAAAAAAATCAATGAAACCAAGAGTTAGTTATTTGAGAAAATAAACAAGATAGACAAACTAACTAAAAAGCAGAGAGAGAATTAACAAAATCAGAAATGAAAGGGAGGACATAACAACAGACACTGAGGAAATCCAGAGATGCATTAGGTCACATTTCAAAAACCTGTACTCCACAAAATTGGAAAATCTAAAAAAATTTGGACAATTTTCTTGATAGATACCACATACCAAAATTAAATCAAGATCAGATGAACAATTTAAATAGACTTATAACCTGTAAGAAAATAGAGTCAGTCATTTAAAAGTCTGTCAACCAAAATTAGCCCAGGTTTCAGTGCA
This sequence comes from Peromyscus eremicus, assembly GCF_949786415.1. Lineage (NCBI taxonomy): Eukaryota > Metazoa > Chordata > Mammalia > Rodentia > Cricetidae > Peromyscus > Peromyscus eremicus. The sequence goes on along the minus strand of NC_081439.1, from coordinate 30,217,418 downwards.
GAATTCTACCAGAATGTCAAAGAAGAGCTAATACCAATACTTCTCAAATTGTACCGCACAATAGAAACAGAAAGAATATTGCCAAATAATTTTTATGAGGCTAAAGTTACCCTGACAACCAAACCACACAAAGATACAGCAAAGAAAAAAATTACAGACCAATCTCACTCATGAACATTGATGCAAAAATACTCAACTAAATACTGGCAAACTGATCCAAGAACATATAAAAAAAAAACCATCCAACATGATCAAGTAGGCTTCATTCCAGAGATTCAGGGATCATTCAACATATAAAAATCTGTCAATGTTATCCACCATATAAACAAATTGAAAGAAAAAAACATGATCATTTTATTAGATGCTGAAAAAGCCTTTGACAAAATCTAACACCCCTTCATGACAGAGGTCTTGGAGAGATCAGGGATTTGAGGAACATAAACACAATAAAGGCAATTTACAGCAAGCCATCAGCCAACACCAAGTTAAGTGGAGAGAAACTCAGAGTGGTTACACTAAAATCAGGGACAAGATAAGGCTGCCCACTCTCTCCATATCTATTCAATATAGTATTCAAAGTTCTAACTAGAGCAATACAACAACAAAAGGAGATCAAGGGGATACAATTTGGAAAGGAAGAAGTCAAATTTTCACTATTGGAAGATGATAAGATAGTATACATGTGACTCCAAGAATTCTACCAGGGAATGCCTACAGCTGATAAACACTTTCAGTAATGTGGCTGAATACAAGATTAACTCAAAAAAAAATTAGTAGCTCTCCTATGTACACATGATAAACAGGCTGAGAAAGAAATCAGGAATACAACACATTTTACAATAGCCACAAATTATATATCTTGGGGCAACTCTAACCAAACAAGTGAAAGACCTGTATGACAAGAACTTTAAGTCTTTGAAGAAAGAAATTGGAGAAGATATCAGAAAATGGAAAGATCTCCCATGCACATAGGTAGGATTAACATAATAAAAAAAAATGTCATCTTACCAAAACCAATCTACAGATTCAATGCAATCACCATCAAAAGTCCTTGCTCTGGAGGAGATGGGAAAGGGGAGTGGGCTGGGGGTAGGGCGGGGGGTAAGGGTGGGGGTGGGAGGAGGGAGGACAGGGGAATCTGTGGTTGATATGTAAAATTAAATCAAATTATAAAATTAAAAAAATAAAAATAAATAAAAAATAAAAAGAAAAAAGAAAGAAAAACAAAACCATGTTATTTGCAGCACAATGAGTGAAACCAGAAATGATTGTGTTAGATAAAATAAGCCAGACTTAGGAAAAAAAATCTCAATACAATTCTTCACAGACCTCAAAAGAACAATACTCAATTTTATATGGAGAATTAAAAAAAAAAAAACAAGGATAGCTAAAACAATCCTGTACAATAAAGGAACTTCCAGAGGTATCACCATCCCTGACTTAAAGCTCTACTATAGAGCTACAGTAAGAAAAACAGCATAGCATTGGCATAAAAACAGGTGGATCAATGGAATCAAATCAAAGTCCCTGACGTAAAGCCACACACCTATGAACACCTAATTTTTGACAAAGAAGCCAAAATTGTACAATGGAAAAAAGAAAGCATCTTCAACAAATGGTGCTGACATAACTGGATGTCAGCATGTAGAAGAATTCAAATAGATCCATATCTATCGCCTTGCAAAAACTCAAGTCCAAATGGATCAAAGACCTCAACATAAATTCAGTTACACTGAACCTGATAAAAGAGAAAGTGGGAAGTAGCCTTGAATGTATAGGAGACAACTTCCTGAATATAGTACCAGTAGCACAGACACTGAGATCAATTAATAAAAGAGACCTCCAGAAACTGAAAACCTTCTATAAGGCAAAGGAAACGATCAATAAGACAAAATGGCAGCCTACAGAATGGGAAAAGATCTTCACCAACCCCACATCTGGCAGAGGGCTGATCTACAAAATATATAAAGAACTCAAGACACTATACATCAAAATACCAAATAATCCAATTAAAAAGTGGGGTACAAATCTAAACAGGAAATTCTCAACAGAAGAATCTCAAAATGGCCAAGAGATTCTTAAAGAATCCTTCAACATACTTAGCCATCAGAGAAATGCAAATCAAAATGATTTTGAGATACCATCTTACACCTGTCAGAATGGCTAAGATTTTAAAAATGCTAATGACAGCCTATGTTGGAGAGGATGTGGAGTAAGGGGAACACTCCTCCACTACTGGTGGGAGTGCAAACTTGTACAGCCATTTTAGAAATCAACATGGCATTTTTCAGAAAATTTGGAATCCATCTACCTCAAGACCCAGCTATACCAATCTTGGGCATATACCCAAAGGATGATCAATCATACCACAGGGACACTTGCTCAACTATGTTCATAGCAACATTATTCGTAATAGCCTGAATGTGGAAACCACCTAGATGCCCCTCAACTGAAGAATGGATATAGAAAATTTGGTACATTTACACAATGGAATATTACTCAGCTGAAAAAGTAATGGCATCATGAAATTTGCAGACAAATGGACAGAACCAGGAAAAAATCATTTTGAGTGAGGTAACCCAGAGTCAGAAAGACAAATGTGGTATGTACTCACTCAAAAGTGGATATTAGGTGTAAAGTAAAGGATAATCATGCTATAGTCCACAGCCCCAGAGAGGCTAAGTAACAAGGAGGGCCTAAAGAGGGATGCATGGATTATCCCTAGGAAGGGGAAATAGAAAAGATCTCCTGGGTAAACCAGGGCCAGGGGCGGTGGTGTTGGGGGATGGGAACATGAGGGAGCAGGTTGGGAGGGTTTTGGGCACGATGGAAGGGGAGAATAATGAAAGAAATGTCTTGAATGAGAGGACCATTTTGGGGTTAGGGAGAAATCTAGTGCCAGGGGAAAAATCACAGAAATCCACAAAGATGACTCCAGCTAAGACTTCTAGCAATAGTGGAGAGGGTGTCTGAACTGGCCATCTCCTGTAATCACATCCAGTAACTGATGGAAGCAGATGCAGAGATCTACAACCAAGCGCTGGGCCAAGCTCCAGAAGGCCTGTTGAAGAGAGGGAGTAAGGATTGTATGAACCTGGGTAGTCAAGGTCACCACAGGGAAACCCACAGAGAAAGCTGACCCAAGCTCAGGGGAGCTCATAGACTCTGGGCCAACAGTTAGGGAATCTGCATTTGCCCAACCTAGGCCCTCTGCATGTGTGAGATAGCTGTGTAGCTTGGTCTGTTTGTGGGGCTCCTAGCAGTGAGATCAGGACCTGTCCCTGGCAATTGAGCTGGCTTTTGGGAACCTGTTCCCCATGCTGGATTGCCTTGCCCAGCCTTGCTGCAGGGGGAGGAGCTTGATCCTGCCTCAACTTGATGTGTCATGCTTTGTTGATGCTCATGGAGGCTTGCCCCATTCTGAATGGAGACAGAGGAGGAGTGGATAGGGGGAGGGTAGAGGCAAAGCAAGGGGAGTTGAGGGGGGATGGGAGAAGAAAAGGGAGGGGAAACTGTGATCCAGATGGAAAATTAATGAAAAATTTTAATTAAATAAAAAAGAGCTGCATAATAACAATACAAGTTGACATGCTAACATGGATAGGGGAAATTTAACAAGTTCCTACCCCTAGATAAAGAGCTACAGACAAATAAAAGCCCAGTGTCCTCTGTAGGATACACCCTGTTTAATTGTTATGAAGTGTATATCACAGAGACTCCCCCCAAAATCTACGGCCATTGTTATTGGTCACCCACTAGAACTTGATGGTAAATCCTTATTGCTGAAGATATCACATACTTAATTAGTAATTAATCTCAAATCTGTCAGGAAACTTCCTTCCTGATGACTAAGTTTCATATTGCCAGAAGTTGCTATGCAGACTTCTAATGGAGAAAGTTGATCAACAGTCTTACTTAGCTGTGAATCCTGTGAGCTACAATTATAAACAGTCTTGCAAAATGTGCCCACTGGTGCAATAGTGGCAAAAATGTTGAGGAGGTAACCCATTGTTTTCTGATTGGGTTTGTGGCCTATTCCACAGAAAGGAACTCATGCCTGGTACTATAAACATGGTCAAAAGCCGGTGGCTAGAAAGGCCATAGGCCCTACTACTTTTATTTTGCTAAAGGGATATAGTATCAGACTGACTCCTAAATAAATAGCCATGTTTACATTCATAAACTAGTACAACTCTCACCCCTCATCACAGAAGCTTCTTTATAGGGAAGATGATAGTTAATACTGAGACTTTCAACTGGCCAAGATGCAGAGAATAAGTAACTGTGGAGGTCAGAAACCTAAACTGGACATCTATATCACAACCACTCCTGCCAGCTTAGATCATTGTGGAAGATGGGAGAGAATGCTTGTAAGAGCCAGAGATAGTAGATGTATGCAGTAAAACAGTATTTGTTGGACACGGCAGGGGCCGTGGCACACATGAACTCAGAGAAGTTGTGGAGTCTTGCACACAGTTAAGCCAGCCAACACTCCATCGTGGACAAAGAAGAGGTGCATGGGGTGCCACATCTAAATGAGGAGCTACTGGCAGTTGATGGCCACTGGAGGAGGGAGAGTCAGTTTTCTTCAATGGTACACTGCCCATGTTCCAGTGGATGGCATCCTATACCCGTGCACATGTGAGCAACACTAATTGAACTCAGTGGGCTATAAAAGATGAAAGGGGAGCAGGAAGCAGAAAACTTGAAGTATGAAGTTAAGAGAGAGATATAGGGTGTCTAGGAGGAGCGGGAGATCGAGCTTGGGGTGACTATGACCTGAACACATTGTATTCATGTATGAAGGTATCAAAAATAATTTAAAATGATTTCTTTAAAGTTCCCTTTAAGGTTGTAATCAGCAGCTATAGGCACTAGTTTAGAGTACTTGTTCTCAACTGTACTCACATACTAGAATCACCTAAGCAGCAGATTAAAAAGTACTTAAATGTGAGTCCTAACCCAGAGAATCTCAATTAATTGGTGTAGAAAAATACTTTGTATTCTGAAGTGGTAGGGAAAAAATTTAAATCTCCCCAGGAAACTGTGAACATGTAGCTATTCTGAGAACCACTGATCTGGCCTTGATCTCTAAATGTATTTCTCCTGCCAGCTACTTCAAAGTACAGACCCCTGGGGAGTCTAGACTTCACGACACAGAATTTGTAGTTTGACAAAATGCCCCACCCCCATGATTCATAGAATATCCAAAACTTGGGGTCCTTGCTTTATAATATCACCGCTCCTAGAGCAAGGACCAAGGACTAGAATCTTAACCAAAGAGCAGAGTGTTCTCTCAGAGAATTTTAGGCATCAGACAGAAGGTATGAAGCATTTTGGTAAAAGAAGGGTTTCCCCAGCCTTCTGAGTCATGTCCCAGAAGCAGTCACCTACTCCTCCTACTCCTAAGAACATTCTGGTGTTATTAAATGTCAGCTGCAGATATACATCTGGCTGTGAATCAGCCAAGGAGAAAACAGACACTGTGGATGTCTGTTGCTGGTGTTTGTGCTTCCTGGAAATGGCTGGCAGAGTTCAGGAAGTGGAAATGCTATAAAGTGACCTGGAAGCATTGTGGCAATTCTTCTGAGTAGCCCCATTACCCAGGCACTCATCAATTACTATGAATTTAGACACTATTTAAGCACCAACAGCAATTCCTAATTTTATGAGCTTATTAGTAATGCAGGCTCTAGGCATTACCCAGACCCGCTGAGTCAGGGGTTACCCTGTAACAAAATACTCAGATGATTCATATGCTAGAAGAAGTTTAAGAACAATGACTTAGAACATTAACTTGCAATCCTGGCTGCTTATATGAGCCATATAGGAAGGTTTTCAAACTTGCTAACATCTACATCCCATCCCAATGATGAAACCAATCTTTGATGTGGGATCTTACATCTGTCAGTAGCCACATGGGTGAACCGTGGACCATTGCCCCTGAATATTATCACTTCTTACCTTCTCAATGGAATCAAAACATTATCTCCTATTGGTTCCTACAAAAATAGTTTTTGTGGTCTGGAATAAGGCACTTACTGAGCTTCAATTTTTTTATCTTCTCTCAAACATAATCATATGTACTCTTGGTGCCTCTCAACATGATTGTATGGCAAAAGGAAACAAGGTCCCAATCATTCCAGTTTTAACCCTCAAATTCCCACATCCCTGAACATATTTCAGTTACAAATAAAACAGGATTGTTGAGAACCCTGGGAGTATGAGTCAATAAGACATTCCTAGGGGACCTTTTGTAAGCAGTATCACTAGGCAGCCCAAGCTGGCCTGGAACTCACCATGTAGCTCAGGCTGTCCTCAAATTTACTATCCTACTACTTTGACCTCCAGTGTTGGTATTATAGGTTTGTATCACTTAGCCTGGCTCCGTAGAAGACTTTTCTAATATAACATTAGTCCTATCTCTGAAGGAAGGTCTTTCTAAGAAAAATTCCAAATGGCCAAGTAAATATGAGACCCAAAAAATATAAATGGAGAATCTAGCAGTTATTCTTGGACCAGGAGATACCACTGTTAAGACTCTTGTAGAAATTTAATGAGTTTTGTAGATTCAGACCCATCCTAGAAGGCAAGTTTTAAAAGATAGAAGCTTCTAGAAGGCAACATGCTCCACTGGTAGGAAAATGTACGGCACACACACAAATCTGTAAATAAATTTTCTAGTTTCACAGGGGAAAAGGCCATAAGCTTCTCAACTTTAAAGCATGCCTCCAAGCTGCATGAGATCATGATTTGACAGGTACTGCTTACTTCTGGGACTTTCAAGGAAGAGTGGGATGTCTGCACAGGAAGGATACAAACCTTTCTACTGGGGAGAAAATATCTTTAGGTGAATTGTTAACCCTGCTGTAATCTTTTTTTTGTCATTCTTCCTTGCTTTTTATCTCCCATCATCCCCAGATTGAAACTAACTCTGCTCTCTGGCAATAAATATAAATACATGACAAAAAAAAGCTTAAGGAAGGGCTTATTTTTTGACTCACAGTTGGAAGATAGAATCCATCATGGTAAGGAAGGCATGGAATGGAATTAAAAGCCGCTGGCACATTACATCTATAGTCAGAAAGCTGAGAGCTATAAATGCTGGTATGGTGTTCTTTCTCCTTTTCAGTCCAGGACCCAGGCCCATAGGATTGTGCTATCGACATTGAGAGTGGGTCTTAACACCTCAGTTAAACCTCACTGCAAACACCTTGACAGTCATGTCCAGAGGTATGTCTCCTAGGTGATCCTAAATTCTGTATCCATCACAATACATAACAGTGTGTTTTCACAAATAATCTCTTTCTTTCCTGTAGATGTAACCAACCGTCTTATTAAATAAGAAACACAGAACCAATGCAAAGAAGAAAGCCAAGAGGTCAGAGCTAAGAGCTAAAACCTTACCCTTCCTCCTGCAGTGGTCCTACCTCTCCGAAAGAGAGCTACTTCCTGTGTTAAAGTCTTTATATACACTTTCTGTTCTGCCTTCTCATTGGTTGTAAACCCAACCACATGACCGCCTCGTCACTGCCTGTCTGTATAGACTTCCAGGTCTTCTATGGTTGGTATTGAGATTAAAGGCGTGTGTATCCAATGCTGGCTGTATCTCTGAACACACAGAGATTTACCTAGCTCTGCCTACCAAGTGCTGGGATTACAAGGGTGTGGTGGGACCAAGTGCTGGGATTACAAGGGTGCGCCACCACTGCCCAGCTTTCCTATGGCTTGCTAATAGCTCTGACCCCCAGACAACTTTATTTATTAACATACAAATAACATTTTAATACAAATAAAATATCACCATACTTTCCAGAAAAAAAATCATTGTAAGATTTAGCAATAGGATTGCAATTTATCACAAGCATGTTCAATTTTTATCGCTGAATAGCATCCCATGTATATCACAACTTGCTTTATCCATTCACCTGTTGTTAAACATTTGTATTGCTTCCAGTCTCTATTACAAGTAAAATTCCTATGAAAAATTGCACACAAATATTTCCATGGAAAAAGCTCTCTTGAGTAAATACTGAAGGATAGAATGGCTGAATCATATGACACATAATTTTACAAATCTAGGGAGCAACTAGTTGTAAAATTTTACATTCCCTTCAGCAGTATAAGAGAGTTCTGTCTTTCTATGTTCTTGCCAATACTTAATATGATCCATTTAATTTTAACTAGCCTACCTGGGCAGTAGTAGTGTCTCATATTTTAAATTTGGTTTTCCCTGCATCTTTTCATGTGTTTGTTTTCCACTCATTCTATGTATCCTTCTACACCTGTGTGATGATATGTAAAAGCTGAACTGCCAGAATTGTAATATTTAAATAAGTACTCAGTGATAGCAAGTACTTGTTCTTTTTTATAAGATTTATTTTTATTATTTTTAATTATATGTAGATGTGTGTGTCTGCATGTATATATGTACATATCAGTGCAGTACCCACAAGACCAGAAGCATTAGATCCCCTGGAACTAGAGTCACATACTGTTGGGAACCATATGACATAGGTGCTGGGAACTGCACTTGGGTCCTCTAGAAGAGCAGACGTGTTCTTAACCACTGACCCACCTCTCCAGCCCTCATTTATGATCTTGGTGAAGTATTTGCTCAAAGTCTTTACCCATTTTTGTGGAGTTATCTTATTTCTGACTTTCTTTTTGGGTCTTTATATCTTCTAGATAAAAAATACCTTATCAGATGAAAGATATGCAAATATTTTTTCCATCTGCGTCTTGCCTTTTCATTCTCTAATAGTTTATTTCAAAGGAGCAGGGTTTTTAATTTTGGTGAAATCCAAGACTTCTTACAATGAAGTAATCAAGACAACACGATATTGCTTTCAAGACAGGCAAATAGATCAATGGAACAAAACAGAGTCCAGAAATAAACCACATGAGCAACTGATTATGACAAATGTGCAAAAACTATTCTTTTTCTGGAATGATTATATATCCAAAGGCAAAAGCAATGAATTTTAATCCATAATTTATCCCATATGCAAAACCTATCTTAAGATAGATCATAGTTCTAAGTGTAAGACATAAAAATCTTAAACTTCTAAAAGAAAATGATCAAGAAATTCTTTCTGACCTTGAGTTAAGCAGATATCTTAGCTATAACATCAAAAGTATGCTCCGGAAGAGAAAAAAAAATGATTGGTTTCTAAATTTTTATGTTTAAAAAGAAAGCTGAAGCACATGACCCCAAACATGTATCCTTCTACACCTGTGTGATGATAGCAAGCCTAGGAGTCTTCTTCCAGATAAATCCATGTTATCATGGCTCCTATGTTGCTGAGTGTAGGACAATGCACCTAAACAATCAGCTAAACAGATGGTAGAAATCTGGAACCTGCTATAAAAGATGAGACATTCTCAACAAACTTGCAAACAGGATCCAAGAACACATCAAAAAGATCATCTACCATGATCAAATAGGCTTCATCCCAGAAAGGCTGGGATGTTTCAAACATATGTAAATCGATAAATGCAATGCACCACATAAACAAACTGAAAGGGGAAAAAACACATGATCATCTCATTAGATGTAGAAAAGGCCTTTGACAAAAATCCAACACATTTTCATGATAAATATCCCTGAGAAATTAGGGATACAAAGGACATACCTTAATACAATAAGGGCAATTTACAGCAAGCCTATAGCCAACATCAAATTAAAAGGAGAGAAACTCAAAGCAATTCCACTAAAACAAGGAACAAAGCAAGGTTGTCCATTCTCTACATACCTATTTAATATAGTACTTAATGTCTTAGCTAGAGCAATAAGCCAACTGAAGGATATCAAGGGGATACAAATTGGGAAGGAAGAAGCTGAAAGTATACATAAGTGACCCTAAAAATTCCACAGGAAAGTGACTCTAAAAATTCTCATGGACCATAGATAAATGGCAAGGCCAGCATTCTTTTTGTGAATGTTACTAAAAAATGAAGTTTACCATCAACTCAGAAAGAATAGACAAAACAAGTCCTTAATCCTGTATCACAATAAACTGTTCCTGAAAAATGTTAAAGCATGAGAGCACATCTGAGCTTGGATTTCACTAAACCCCAGGGAATATAACAGGTAGAAAAGTAGAATAGTAGAAACTAAACAATACTCTATCCTCCTGTAACTTACAAGAGGCCCACATTTTGAAATGCCAAAATAGCCATGGACACTCATTAGACACAGGTTTTTCATTTGAAAACTAGTTCATGATTAGTAGATGTTATCATAAATGGTCATTTTGTTTTAAAAGATGGTGCCTATTCCTCTTTGACTTGCCTATAGTTAAGAGGGCTCAGATTTTATCAAGATCTGTTATTACAAAAATTCCAGAGGGAATAATTTTCTCCTTTTTCCTAAATAGTAGTCTATTATAGTTAAAAATACATAAGAAAATAATTCATTTTAAATCTTTATCAGTATTTGTTGAATTTTGAGCAAGAGTTCCATGTTAGTTACCAAAAAAATGTCTAAGTAGGTACAAGAAAATAGGGAAATCAACCCTCATAATCATACTTTTCTCTCCAAAAAATGTTATCCTCATTGTAAAACTAATAATACTACTGCTAACAATAAGGAGAAAGTTTGAATATTAGTATAATAATATAACTTTATCTTTTCAACATTTTATGTATAGAATTGTGTGATTTCTGTTCTTAGTGTGGGATGCCCAAAGAGAACTGGAATCACTTAAGATTTTAAAAGTTCTAATTTCTAGGTCAAATACATATTCCAATGTACACAATCTGTAGGGCAATCTAAAAATATTAATTTCTTTTTGAGACAGAGTCTCTCTACATGACTCTGACTATCCTGGAACTCACTATGGAAAACAGACTGGACTTAAACTCACAGAGATACCTCTGCCTGCCTCTACCTCCCAAGTTCTAGGATTAAAGGTGTGTGCCACAACACCCAGATTATCTTGATTTTTTTATTCTTCCAAATAGATTCTAATGTACAATCAAGATTGGGAAAAATTGGCCCAAATACAAAGAAAGATAATCTTAGATGTTAAATTATGATCCTCAACGAAAATTTATATATGGAAGCCCTAACTCCCAGTATCACGTGGGATAACCCTATTTGTAAACAGTATTGTAAAGACAGAATTAGTAAAAATAAGATCATACTGAAATAGGTGGGCCCCTAATCTAATATGAGTGATGTCCTTTTATTAAATTTTTTTAAAAATTTATTTTATGTGTATGAGTATTTTGCCTGCATGTATGTCTGCACACCATGTTCATGCCTAGCAGCTGCAGAGGTCAAAAGAGGGCACCAAATCATCTACAAGTGAAGATGCATGTGGATGGTTGTGAGCCACATGTGGGTGTTGAGAACCAAACCTAGGTCTTCTGCAAGGGCAGCAAGTGCTTAGCTTAACCACGGAGTCGACGCTCGAGCTCTGGGAACGATTTCTGTTTTAAATTTTTACTTTTATTTTTTATAATTTTACAGATGAAATTCTCACCTCCCATCCCTGTCTACCCTCCTCCTCATAAATCTCTGAGTTCACATATGTTCCTTCTGTTTTGTGACCCACCAAGATTAACCAGGGCTGTCTGTGTGACTGTGGAGACTGGAAGTCTCAGCAAAGGATACACGACTAAAGACAAACATCCCCTTTATCCCAGAATCTATCAGTAACCAAGAGTTTGGAGATGAAGAGTAGGTGCCCAGTGAGCCCCTTCCCCTTTCTTGCTTGATTGTTGATAGGGCTGGTGTAGCAGGTTTTCTCAGACCACCAGCCCCCAAATTATGACATGGAGACTTATTATTATTATTATTATTATTATTATTATTATTATTTTTTTATAAATGCTTGCCCTTATCTTATGCATGTCCCACTAGCTTTTATAACTTAGTTTAACCTGTTTTTCTTCATCTATGTTTTTCCTCGGGGCTTTTTACCTTTCTTTCCTTCTGTATGTCCTACTCCACGTCTGACTGGCTGGTGGCTGCCTGGCTGGCTAGTCCCAGGCATCTCCCTCTTTTTCTCCCTCGCTCTCTTCTCTTTTCTCTCAAGCCTAGATTCCTCCTCCTACTTAGTCTCTCTGCCCACCAGCCCCACCTATCCCTCTATTGCCTAGCTATTGGCCGTTCAGATTTTATTAGACCAATCAGGTGCCTTAAGCAGGCAAAGCAACACATCTTTACATCATTAAATAAATGCAGCATAAACAAATGTAACACACCTTTACATAGTTAAACTAATATGCCACAACAAACAAATGTAACACATCTTTATATAGTTAAAGTAATATTCCACAACGGGCTGGTATGTACAGGTTACTATGGTTGATGTGAGCTAATGATTACAGTAGTTGTACAGAGCCTAGGGAGAACTATTCATAACCCTTCACGTGTCTTCTGGCTCCTACATACCACCTTGTCCCTCTTTTCACGATGTTCCCTCAGCCTTGGATGGAATGGTATAAGTGACCTGTTTAGGACTGGGTCCATATTCTTTGCTTATTTTCTGTGTCTTGTGAAGCCATGAGTCTCTTCATCCATCACTGTTCATGGTAAGGAGAGATTTCTCTGAGAAAAACTAGAAACTGCTATTGTCTATGGCTTTATATATAGGTATTTAGAAGGCAGTTTGCTGCTATGTCAATTTAGTCCTTTGAAACATGGGGGAGGATTAGACAGAGAGAAGCACATAGTGAGAATGCCATATGAATGCCATATAAATGCCATATAAAAACTGAATTCACACTGCCCTAAGTTAAGGAAGTTAGGAGAGAAGCCTAAAATAAGTGTACCCTTCTTCAGTTCCCTCAGCAGGCACGTGGCCCTGCTGACACCTTGATCTCAGGGTTCTGTCGAGACTGGTAAGCTGTTCATATTGTGGTACTTGGTCATGGCAGCCCTAGGAAACTAGTGTCAGATTATAATCATACTGATGACCTCACTCTTATCAGCTATGCTACATTAACTTCTTGGTATGATCAAATGTCAATAAGAGTATCACATAAGGTACCCAGTGAGAAAAGATTTTGTTACATTTTCACTTCGGAATTGTTAGGTTCTATTCCAGGTAAATCATCATCTTCAAAACTATTTTAGTCTCCTGGTTTGGACATAATACACAGATAGCATTGACTGCACTCTTAAATTTTCAATAACTACCTACTGCTACCTGCCATGGTCATAACCCCACCATGTGAGAAAGACTGAAAACACCCTGCCCAGGTTAGGAGACCATATAAGAAAGACTCATCTCAAGCAGTGATCAAGCAGAAGTCTAAACGGAGTCATAGCAAATGACATACATTTATTGTGGGGACTGGAGGAAGCCCTGAGTATGTGGTGGGTGTGTAGTATTGATATGAGCTGACCATGTCAAAGACCATAGCTTCAGAGCCATGATAAAATTATAAAGTCTTCCTTCTAGGGTGAGGCTCAGAGGAACTGTGAAGTCTTTCTGTGGTCCGTGGGTGGATATTGATAGTGTGTACAGAAAATATCCACCATAGCTTTCTCCTCCAACCCTGGATATTTAGTCTAAAGACTGCAACCCTACAGAGACTGCTCCTACTGAGATTAGCTAAACCCATCTCTTTGCTCAAATGTATATAATAACCCCATCTCTTTGTTCGGCTGTATGCCATAATCCCACCTCGCTATTCAACTGTATACAACAAACAAGCTGAGGCACTGTGGTTTCTCCATGAGAACGCACAGTCCATTCAATCCTAGCTTTTTCTGTGTGTCTGTGTGTTTATCTTTTCTTCATTCCCTTGCTACTCCAGTCAAGTCCATCCCTGGAGCCATGCTGGACATGGCAATCTATTCCTCAACTTTTAGCATTATCACACAATCAGTGACTTTTGGATCTTATTTCAAAGATACTTTGTTACAGTCCTAAAATCAAATCCAGGTGATTCCAAGCCAAATGAATCCAATTCAAACTATTCCATGGTGAAATAAGCAACCTTAAGACATGTTTGTGGCATGTCAAAATAATATAATTGTATACCCATTTATACCTACCATCCAGAAACCATTATTTTATGTGGAAATCATAATTTTAGATGTATTTTAAGCACCATCTCAGTCAGATACTTTAAAGTTAAGTCTGGATAACAATCTTGTGTGGAGATATCATCCTCCAAGTTTTCAGGAAAATATGTATAAAAATACAAAACACACATACAATATAGATAACTAAAATTGGAGGAATCTCACTGCTACAGTAAGAACAAAACAGACTGTGAGAGTAAAAGAAGAAAAGGAAATGAAGCCGTGTTGGTGCTTCTTTATAAAAGTCTTACCTGCCAGAAAGACCAAAGAAGATGCATCCTCTCCCCCGTAGTTTGGTTCACTCTGCCTGGTATGTGATGATATCTGTGACTGACAACCTTTCCTGGGATTGAGCCCTGAGAGTAGTTTCTGGGCTTCTCTACTTAGAAATTCAAGGACCCAATGTAAAGGTTACCAACTACTAGATATTTCCACAATGGTTATGTTTGGGGGTTATTCTGTGAATTAGTGAACCAGTGATAAGCCACTCCCAAGCCAAGTCCATCTATTATCCGGTTTTTGACCGTTTTGACACTAATATGAGGAGGTCATGGTGGTACTAGAGGCTCTAGAATATCAATGCCACCAAGCACACTACATCCAACCACTATGGAACAATCTTAGTATTCCCCTTTTCTCTCTGCATTGTTACTCAAGGAAGTATCACTAAAGTATTAGAGTGAATAAAAAGGAGGCTTGCTGCTGAAGACACTTGTGATGACAGGGTAAGATTGAGGTCCTCTCTGTCTCTGTCTCCCTCTGTCTCTCCATCTTTCTCTGTCCTGTCTCTGTCTGTCTGTCTGTCTCTCTCTCAGTGTGTTTGTGTGTGTGTGTGTGTGTGTGTGTGTGTGTGTGTGTGTGTGTGTGTGTGTGAAGTGCTGGGGCTTTACCCCATGTCCTTGCACTTGCTTGACAAATGCTCTACCACCTGAGCTTGGATCTTGAAACTGGTTACAGGATTTTGACTTTCCATTAAGTCACATATCTCAGCCCTCTGATTATCTGTTCTTGATTTCTTTTGATTATATACGGTAAGCAATATCCAGGCTGCCCATCTGTATTGCATCTAAAATACTACGTCCTGTTAAGTATCTCCATAAATCCTTGCAAGCCAGGGTCTCCTGGTTGTGATTCTGAAACTGCTGCCCATAGTGATCATTATGCCTACCTTACTTCTAATGGTCCAGGACTGCCATCTGCTATTCTGGGATCACATTAGCCCCACTGCTGCTAAGAATCTAGTTCTGTAATAACATTTCCTACCATCAACTCTGGCCTACAGAGAACAGCCAATATTAAACTTTTCAATGAGGTTACCCCCCTTCCCCAGTGCAATTCTTATTATCTTGGAAAAATAAATCCTTCCCAAGGAACATAGTCAATTAGTGAGGTTTATTATTTAACAGAGTCATTTCAGCATGCCCTTTTCTGGGAACCCTTTTACCCCTTCTACTAAAGTCTTTGTTGGCAATCCTGGTATCTCTACTTCATCTAATATAGACCATTTCTTTTTATTTTAGTTCCAAGAACTATCCCAGGAACGCGTTTAAAAAATTGTATATCAAAGAAGTTCTCAATTATTGATGAAATAAGCAGAATTATAAGATGGCTCCCAAGATGCCCCCCTGATATACATGTCCTGTATAAACAGCTCTACTTAAATGAAGGCAGGACTTTGTTAATTTACTGGACTCTCAGTCCTCTAATACAACAATGATGAAGTGCTGTTACAGCCATAGAACTTAGCCTCAGTCACTTAGCTGTTTGCAGTAACCAAAAGGAAAATTATCCTGGGAAGAGGCAAGCCGTGTAAAAAAAGGAAAGCCATCAAAGCTGCAGTTGCTTTCTTTTGGGCCTGAAAGAAGCAAGCTGCTGTGTTCTGGAGAGGCCACAGTGGAAATAGTGTTGTGGACCAGTGGCAACCTCTAAAGACTGAAGCCCCCAACCCTACAGCTGTAAGGGTCATCCCAACTAAGAAACTTAGAAGAGGATCTCAAGCCTCATATGGAACTGTTCCAGATGACACTTTGATTTCAGTTGAGCCACCCTTGGACTGAGCAAGGAGGTGATAAAGGATGAATCAGTGTTGAGTTTCTAAGCACCTTATCATTGTTACCCAGCAATAGGAAGTTAATGAAATGGGAAAGTTTCTCTTAACACCTTTCCTTATGCCTTGCCTTCTTGGAACAGCAGCTTTAGGAGCATTTCTCAGCCTGCTCTCTCGGTGATTTCAGTACGGGTTAGTTAATCTTTCAAGTCCTTTAAGTATTCAATCCTCTTCTCCCTTAGTACACTCAACTCTGCTCCTCAGGTCATGCTGAGATTTCATTGCTAGCTCTTGGTCTGAGGATTCTTAAGGTTGGTAGACAGATATCATGGGGAGGGAAGAAAAGCTTTAATTTGTAAGATGTATGCTTCACATGAAAGTATCCACTGTGAACTGTCAGCAGGAACTCATCCCACAACTATGGAATAGGTGCATCCACTGGCAAGACAAATATGTGGGGCACACCCAGGACACTCCCTTCACAGCCCCTCTGTAATCCACAGCTTTTAGTATCCTACATTGACAACCACCTCTGAGCCCATCTCCAGTTGCCCTTACTACCTGTGACCACACTGAGATCCTTGCTGTGCTGTAAGCAGTGCAGCATTGTACTATCTGGTCTCTTGAGACTTTCCACTTCCTGCTCTTTGGGACGAATATTTCTCCTGTAATTTTGATATGACTGCTTCCCCATATCATCCTTTCAGTAAAGCCTCCTTGGCTACTCACTACATTATAAATTACTAGCTGTGCTCCCCCATCTCTCAGTCTAGGGACTCTTTTTGGCTCTGCTTGCCCCTATATAACTTGAGGCAATGCTTTTTGTTACAGATACTCAGTAAATGTTTGATGAAGTAATTAATTGAACAATCAATGAATACAGTGTAAAGAAACGATAAAAAGAGAACCTTCTTGTTACAAATTATTCCAAAGTTTGAAGCAGTGGTTTGCAGATCAACATGGAGCAGCATGGCCAAGAGGACTTGTTAAATTCACTGCCCTTCTCTCCCACAGTTTCTGGTTCTGTAAATCAGGGATCTTGCCCCCAAATTTGCATTTCTAACAAGCTCTTAGGTGATGTTAATGCTTTCAATTCAAGGACCAAACTGAAAACCACTGGGGTAAAGGCACATGGATAGAATACATACTGCAAAATAACCTAATAAGTCCCACAGTTTTCTTACAACTTAAAAAATTTCCAAGTGGGAATAATAAGTAAAGATATTTTTCCAATTTTTTCTTTGGAAGAGCATAATCATATTTTAAAGTGCCTTTAAATTTTTACATATGGTTTATAGTAATTGGATCAAAAGATGAATGATTTCAAATCTTAATTCCAAGTTGTATGGTGGAATGATAAATAGCCGATAAATCATTTACAAAGTCTTAATATTATGCAAAAAGGCTTACATATTAATGTTAAACAGAAAAAGTAAATTTGAATATGTGCCTAATCTAATCCCAACTGTGTTAAATGAGTGTAGAAAACTATTAGAAAGAATTACATCTATAATAACTATGATTTTCTTTTAGGTAAATGAATTATTGAAAGAGATGGTATTTCTGCTTTTATGACCTTCAAATGTTATTTAAGCATGTGTTAGGATGGGAGGTATAGCTTACCTAGCCTGTGCAAGGCCATGAGTTCCCTCTTCAGCACTGAAAATGAATTAATAGCCAGAAAGATAAAAATATGCTTTTATTTTCAAAGCTAAGACATATTTTTAGGGAGACAGAAAGAATAGAGAGGCAAAGATGGAAGTCAAGAGGATAGACGCAAACCTAACCCTGAAATTGACATAGTAAGTATTGGTTTGCTCCAAATTCAACCTGCTAAAATTAACGTATTCATGAGTATCCAAAAGACTTGTACAACAAATCATCTTTAACTACCTTAATGAATGAACATTAAATAGTTTATTCCCACCCCAAAAACAAAATTTTAAGGAAGAGTATTAATTCATTCTTATTTTCATAATTCCAAACCACAAAATCGACATACAGAGTTGTTAAAAATAAAACACAAACACCTTAATTAGGATCACATTTGCAAAACTCCCTTGTTGATTTTCCATTCAAGGACTTCGGGAAAATACTTTTAGTCATGTACAAAATGAAAGGAACTAGAAGGCTAATTAGCATGAATTCTGTTTTTCTCTCAGTTAAATATGAGGTGGCCTGTTTTAAAGCAATCAAAAGAAAGCCAAAATGTTATGAAGGCTATCTTTCTGGGAGAATTCTGTTTAAGAAAAATGTTTTATAGAGCAAGTACAAACGAATAGTACCTAGGCGGAAGTATCACAACTTGATTTTAAAAATTAAAATGAACAAACTAATCTCAGTTTGTTCAAAGATCAAAAATATTAGAATTATTAACATGTATCTTCTATCTTTGAAACATGTAAATAGTCAATAAAACAGAATTAAACATAATAACAATTCTGAAAATATTTAACATTCTCTTCACTGGACGGATGGGAATTCTTCCAAGTTATTTTAAGACACAGTAACTTTACCCTACATCTCTATTGGGATGTATGACCAATAAACAGTTAAATTTCAAATATATAACCAACATATCACTTTTCATTATAACTATGCCTCAGACTTTGGATTAAATATACTTATTCTGAAAAGTATTCATTATTTATCCAAATGTCCAGTTTTACAGGGTGTCCTTTGTTAGTTGGATAAACCAGTTAAAGACCGCACAAGACTTTTCTGTCCCATTGTTGTAACTTCCAGCGAGTCTATAATCATTTTATAATCACCTTTAAGTGGAAGAGTAGAGATTTTTGGAAAGGAGATGCTCATGGAATTGAATTCAGGCCATCTGAAACTACCTACAGCCTAAGGACAAGCACTTAAAAACAAAATGAAACATTCCTTGAAACAAGACCTTGGGTAGCGCAGGCTGGTCTTGAACTTGCTATGGTCTTCATACCTCTACCTCCCAGTACTCAGATCACAGGCCTGTGCCACTGCACCTGGTTTTAGGCAGTGCTGGGGGCTTTTTGCAAACTACAAACACATTCTAACAACTGAGCAACAGCTCTAGCTATATATGTGTGTGTGTGTGTGTGTGTGTGTGTGTGTGTGTGTGTGTGTGTGTGTGTGTGTTAAAAGATAAAAGCAAAGAAGCATTAGTACTTGGGTAAGACATAACATAAAATCATTTTTGGAGAATGTGAGTGGAAGATTTTAAAACAAAATTATTCCTTAAAGGTGGGTTGTGTTGTTGCTAATTCATTGAGGTTACAAGAGAAATGAGACAGGAAGCCCCTTCCCTGTGCTGCACCAACAACAAAGAGATTATTTAAATCCAGTACAAGTATATGTGTATTTAGATTCTGACTTGGTCATTTTCTTTTCCTATTAAAAATCCTTTTGCAAACCTGAAACTGCATGAAAGGCATTTACAGCAGAATTCAAATGTGAAAGTCAGGAATGGTAGAAAAAAAAGTCATGGGGAAACAAATGTCATTTCTTATCATTGATCTATTTTCTTCTTCCATTGAAGCACTGTTTTTAAAGAATATCAAGCTGTTTATTCTAAGTTATTCAGCAACAACCTGAAGTGGGTAAGAAAGAAAAATACCAGTGCCATCCCTCCTCATCAGTTACATTTTCAATTGGGGAGGGGGGCTGAAGAATTAACTTTCTTCTTTGGGGGAGGGAATTAAGGTAAGAAAGGGAGTACTATGAGAGTGAGCAAAAATATCACAGCAGCAGAACACATGGTGAGTGGGTAGAGTGGGAGAACACTACAGAAATGGATATGCATGACCTCACCATGAGCATCCCTAAAATAGCCTGGAAAGATGGGAGGATTGACAGCTTATTCAACACTGTGTGTCCAGATGCACAGAGCAGACCAACAGCTCAATAATCATTCCTGGCCTGTCAGCTTCATTGAAGACAAGTGCTTAAAGCTCAAGATAGTTTTGTTCAGAGAACGAAGTGTATGTTTTTAAAGTGGATTTTTTCCACTTAGCAACATGCCTGAAGCCAGATTTCTCATCTTGAAGCCAACAGAGTCACATCCCATATGCAATATATGGGTACTACTTTGCAGAAAACTACCAGCTAACGAACGGAGTTTTGGGTTTTCATGATGAGCATTGTAGATTAGAGATTTACAGATCAAATAATGCAGACTTCACTTTTGACAAGCTTCTTTTCAATTTGGAGGGAAGACAAAAATCACAGAAAGTTGCAAATTTCATTTAAGGGCTTTGAAGAGTTGAAAATTGCCATCTTTACACACACTTGCTCGACACATTCAAGTTTGCAGGGGTTTTCTAGTCTACCATTTGATCCAGACAATAGCTCTTTGAGGAGATTTAAGGAATTCAGCATTGCAGAAGCAAGCAGAATACCATCTCAGTGGGAAACTCATGAAGCTTTACCTCTGATTGAGGAGCTACTGGCAGTTAATAGCTGCCAGGGGAGAAAGAATCACTCCTGAGGAATGTGGCCACTGGTAGTTGCTCATGCTTCCATGGAAGGTCCCCCACCTATGCACACATGGGCAGCACTAAAAGGACTGAATGAATTGCTTAACAACAACAAAAAGAATAATAATAAGAAAACATGAAGTTGGGAGATGGACTTGGGGGAATATCTAGGGAAAGTGGAAGGGATAAAATGGGGGTAGTTATGAACCTGTATTGTAACTGTAATTTTTGGTTGATAACTGTTTTGTTATATGTAATTTTAACAGGTTAAAGTTAAAACCTTCTTTTTGTTTAGAAAGAAAAGGGGAAATGCCTCCCAAACAGATCAAGCTAATCAACTATCTCACTTATCCAGAGGGCCTGATCCAGTTGGGGGCTCTTCAGCTATTGGTTCATAGTTCATGTGTTTCCAGGCATCCAGGCAGTGGGACCGGGACCTGTCCTTAGTGCATGAGCTGGCTGGTTGGAACCTGGGGCTTATGCAGGGACACTTGGCTCAGCCTGGGAGGAGGGGACTGGGCTTGCCTGGACTGAATCTACCAGGTTGAACTCAATCCCCAGGGGAGTCTTTGCCCTGGAGGAGATGGGAATGGGGGGTAGGCTGGGGGGAAGGCGGGGGGGGGGGCAGGAGGGGGAGGACAAGGGAATCCGTGGCTGATATGTAAAATTAAATTAAATTACAAAATAAAAAAAAGAAAAGGGGAAATGATTGGGGGATGTCTTTTTGTATGCTGTGAAAATATGTTGCTCTGAGTGGTTGATAAATCAAGCTGTTTGGCCTATGGCAAGGCAGCTTAGAGGCAGGTGGAAAATCCAAACAGATAGAGAGGAAGGAGAAAGGCAGAGCAAAGGAGACACTGCCAGCTGCTGCCAGAAGAAGCAAGTTGTAAAAGTACTGGTAAGCCACAAGCCATGTGGCAAAGTATAGATTTATAGAAATGGGTTAATTTAAGATGTAAGAGCTAGATATCAAGAAGCCTGCCATGGCCATAGTTTAAAAATAATATTAGCCTGTGAGTGTTTATTTGGGTCTGAGTGACTGTGGACTGGCCAGTGAAAGAGATTTGTCCTGACCATGGGCCAGGTGGGACACAGAAAAACTTCCAGCTACAAATAGCGCCCATACATGGTGGCAAGAGTTTCCACCTAAAACCTGAGAGAGCTTAAGAAGAGATTATAAATGTAGCTAAGAGCGCCTTCCTAGTTCATGTCGCTCATGGTGGGCCTAGGTACAATCATGTGTCCCCTGGCTATGGCAGGTTCACAGCATGTGGGCTGGAGCTACAGCATGGTGGAATCCCACCAAGTTACACAGAGGCTTCTGCAAGCCAAGCAACATGGTGCATGATGGATATAGCTTTTGCTACTAAAAAACAAAAAAGAGGTTTCTGGGCTACACGCTGCTGGATGGAAGCATAGACCCACTGCTTCCCAGAGTCCAGCAGTGAGCATGATTCCCCCAAAGCTGGTGGTAAACGTAGTTCCAACATGTTGGAAAGCTGAGGTGGGTGGAGTCAGTAGCCAAAGCTGCTATTTTAGTCCTAATAATGCTGCAGTTTAAAGCAATAGATTCACAATAAGACAGATTCAGATGGAACAAGACTTTAAATGCTTTACAATGTCTGTAAAAATGTATATAGGCTTGGAAGAGAGAGGAAAAGGAACATAGACAGTTATATAAAGAAATAGAAAAAAAAGGAATAGAAAGTTTTAAAAAAATAAAGTCTTTAAAGAGAAAGTAAAAGTAACATAAAAAAAATAAGCCATGTAAAGATGATATCACACAGAGTCTGGATTATATTGTCTTTGGGATTTTTAACTTCAGAGAGACATTTGATTGGAAAAACTGCTGAGTTAAATCAATATGTATATTTTAAAGGTATCTCAATTTCAAAATTTATGTCTAAGGATACATTGCTTTGGAAAAGAGGCTCTGCTTTTGTTTCCACAGAAGATGAGAATCTATGGATTGCTTCCAGGCTAATATGATTTGACCAGCCAAGACCCCCTGAAAGGTCTCTAATGACACCATGGCCAGATGATCCAACATCCAGAATGGTTTCAAAGCAACTGGCTCAGATAATGCAGCCTCATAGACTATCCCAGTCAGGACTTGACCATAATTCTTAATTTTCTCAGAATCCCCATAAGAATACAGCACCCTCTTTCAGCAGGAAGTAGCCTAGAAAACTATGCCAACATTCTCAAAAAAAATGAATTATGGATGTTTGTCTTTGTTTAGGTTGTTGGTTACAAATTGTTATTGGTCATAGTCAATATCTTTCTAAAAGAAGAAAGGGGATATGATATGGGAATATAGGATATAGATATGATAGGATAAAAGGATGGATTGTTGAACCTACTTTTAAAGAGCAACTTGTTTAAAGATATTTTAGGGGGCTGGAGAGATGGCTCAGAGGTTAAGAGCCCTAGCTGCTCTTCCAGAGGTCCTGAGTTCAATTCCCAGCAACCACATGGAGGCTCACAACCATCTGTAATGAGATCTGGTGCCCTCTTCTGGTCTGCAGGTGTACATGCAGGAAGAATGCTGTATACATAATAAATGAATAAATCTTTAAAAAAAATATTTTACATTGCTATGGATTTTAGTTTATTGATACAAATTTAAAGTTAATTTTGTTATACTGTATGTATATTTCTACTTTTGTTTAAAGTATTATGATTGTACAGCTCATTTGAAATTGTAATATATAATTAAGAAATATAGATTAAAAATTAGTCTTCTATGATAGTCAAACTTACAGTCATGTTAAATTTTCTAGGTATACATAGATATAATTCAGTTAGATAGGTAATCTTCAAACACTTCAATGATCTACAGAATCTGGCATTTAAAATGTTTTAAAAACTTAGACTTTTCTCGACAATGAGACACGTCTGCTCCTGACAGCACCAATTACTTCAAGGAAGATGATGGGCACCAAAGACACTCCATATGGCGTTTATCTTCTTCATGGCAAAAGTTAGTCACTAGGCAAAAAAAAAAAATGCCCTTGTGTTAACTGATTGACAGTATGTCGTATAAACTGGACATGCAGGACCTATAGGAAAGTGACCCCTGAACTTTGCAAGGCAAAATGGTCCTTCAGGTTCCTGCTTAGCAGAAGAAACTGCCAGACATTCTACAGGACACAGAGAAAAGTGACTGAGAGACTCTAGGCCTGTGGGCTGAAGAATGGATGCCCCAAAGTTACAGAAGAACTTTGGGTAACCATCCAAGTAGCCAGATGTCTCTGTCATTTCCAGAATTTTGGAAGTTGCTTACAATGTATTTCCTGTTTACTTAGGAAATATTATATCCTTCTGGGGTCTTTGATGTAGCTGAAGACTAGATAGTTATAATTTTCCTTGGTTGTGATAAAAGATAAATTAGATATGAAACCTTAGACTCACAAATACAGGATAGACAGAAATTTTTTTCTTTAATTTTACAAAATACAAATAGACTAGATATTGTAAATGTAATTCTTGTTTGATAACTGTTTTGTTATATGTAATTTTAATAGGTTAAAGTTAAAATCTACCTTTTGTTTAGACTGAAAAGGGGAAGTGTTGAGGGAATGTCTTTCTGTATGCTGCGAATATGTGTTGCTCTGATTGGTTAATAAATAAAGCCATTTGGCCTATGTAAAGGCAGCTTAGAGGCAGGTGGGAAATTCAAAGAGAGAGACAGGAAGAAGGCAGGGGGCCTGGAGGAGACATTAGTGAGCCACCTAAGGAGCAACATGTAATGGGATGCAGGTAAAGCCACAGAACATGTGGTGACACATAGATTAATAGTTATAGGCTAATTTAAGATATAAAAGCTAACTAGCAAAAGGCTTGAGCCATGGCCATGCAGTTACAGTTAATATAAGCCTCTCTGTGTTTACTTGGGGGATGCAAGTGGGAGAGATTTGTTCGGCCTGGACACAGGAAATCTTCCGACTACAAATCTATTTTATAGTATATATGTATGAAATCCTCAAGGAGTAAAATACTGTTCTTTTTATTATTATTAAGAAAAATTTTATTTATTTTACATAGCAATCACAGATCCCCCTCTTCCCTCCTCCAGCCTTTCCAGTCTTTCCCCCGAACCCACTCCCCATTCCCTTCTACAAGAAAGTAAGTCCTCCCATGGGGAGTCAGCAGACCCTGGTCCATTCAGTAGAGGCAGGTCCAAACCCCTTCCCATGCATCAAGGCTGTGCAAAGTGTCCCACCATACGTAGTGGGCTCCAAAAAGCCAGCTCATGTACCAGGGATGGATCCTGATCCTACTGCCAGGGGCCCCTTAAGCAGATCAAGCTACGCAACTGTCTCACTTATGCAGAGGGCCTAGTCTAGTCCTGTGGAAGCTCCACAGGTGTTGATCTAAAGTTCATGAGTTCCCACTAGTTTGGTTCAGTTGTCTCTGTAGGTTTCCCCATCATGATCTTGATGCCCCTTGCTCATAGAATCCCTCTTCTCTATCTTTGACTAGACTCCTGGAGCTCAGCCTGGTGCTTGGCTGAAACTGCTTCCATCAGTTACTGGATAAAGGCTCTATGATGACAGCTAGGGTATTCACCGATCTGATTACTGGGGTGAGCCAGTTCAGGCACCCTCTCTACTACTGCTAGTAGTCTAATCTGGGGTCATTCTTGTGGATTCCTAGGAACTTCCCTAGCACCTGGTTTCTCCCTATTCCCATGATATCTCCCTCTATCATATTATCTCTTTCATTGCTTCCCCATCCCATCCCTGTTCCAGTTCTTAAGAACTACTTCAAATAGTAACAATTCACTTGATTTGTTGACAGAGATGTGGAAACTAATTGACATCCTCAGAGGCATATTCATATCCCTAGCAATACATTCCCCAAGTTTTTGGTGCACAGTAGCTGCTAAGGTAGTATCAGTGAAGGCAAGGGGTACTGATGCATTAATAAGTGTTGCAGATGAAGAAATGACATGAATTGCATGACAGTCAATGTGCTACCAATGAACTCAAAGCTTGACACAAGTAGCAGTTTAGAAAATAGTGAACTAGCAAGAGACAAACAATATTGGAGTGCTTATTATGTGTCAGCTGTTATTCTAAGCCCTATACAGTTATTTCCTTATATAAATCTCGTGATAACTTTGTTATTATGATAAATTTTTTAAAAAGTTAAACTGAACCAACTATCTCACATGTTTACAGCATACCATCTTTTCATTATTCATCCAGTAAGGCATAAAGCTAATGGTTATTTCAGAAATCTAGAGAAAGGAATGTCTCTGGCTGGTATTCATAGGCCAATGAAAAAAATAAAGGAAGGAAGGAAAGAAGTAAGGGAGGGAGGGAGGGAGGGAGGGAGGGAGGGAGGGAGGGAGGAAAGCAAGTGTCAGTTTTGAAAAAGTAATGCATTCCAGGACAGTGTGGAAGAATGAGGCAATGCACAAAAAAAGAAAAATCACACAAGGAATGTGTGTTAGTGAGGAACCATAACACCAGTAACTAACCAACAGGCCACAAAATCTCCATGGCTTTCTATGTCAGTTCCTTGTGCACGTGACATCCTAAAAGCATGTTCTTGACTTTAGTGTTGCCTTCAGACATTAAGACTCCTTCTATCTCTTTTTACCAGTCCCAGTGCCTTGGGGTATACTGATGAATGTTCTGAACCTCACGGGGAAACAAAGGGAGAGAGAACATGAAGAAGAATTCTAGAAATTGTTCTATTTCAAATGTAGTGTCTGCTCACTTTGTTTCTACCCTATATCCCTTCCCTTACTATGGCTTCATAAAACTGCAACTGATACTTGAAAATGCAATCCAGCAGTGTGCCTGGGAAAAGGAGAAGATGTGACAGCCTCAGTTACAGCATGCACACTGGAATTGATGCCATCTGCCACAGAAAACCCCTATTGTTCTCTTATAGTTCAGTCTTGGGTATCATTTATCACTGACCATGATGGTGAGAGCTGACTGAAAGGGTAGTAATCAAACATAATATCCCCCCTAGTATTAGCAACCACCTACAGTCTGCTCCATGAGTGTCTGCCTTCCTCCAGCACTGTATTCTCATTTGGGAACATGTAACTTTTTTTAAGCAATGTAATGAGCATGCAAAAATCATCGAACTAAGGGAACCCTATGTAACTCCTGAGAGGAAAAATGTCAGAAAAGGGAAAGGTGCATGGAAAGTCAACCACAGGAAAAAAAAAAAACATTTCTTTTAAATCTGTGATAGGAGAGCAAAATAATGGAAAAAGTAAGATCCAATCAGAAGTATTATAGTAAGTATAGAGCACAGAAAGATGAGGTGCTTAGAATGTGTCAGGGTTCTGTGGCCCTGGGAACAGATTCTGGACCTTATGCATACTACACAAGCACTCTGCCACTGAGCTGCATCCCCAGCCCCCAAAATATTTTCTTCAAGAGATGAATGTGAAACATGAGGAAAGGAAGAGTGGAGAGAGAGCTAAAAATAAATTTGTCTATTACCCCCAAAGTAAGGTAACAAGTCCCTAATACAAGCATGACTGCTGAGGATATTTACATTAGTTTTTTGTGGAAAAATTATTGTTCAGTTACAGACCATAAACATTCACACATCTCTAAAGAACAATCCAAGGCATTCCTATAAAATTCCAAAAGATAAGAGTACTAAATCTAGTAAGGCCAAAACTGGTGTCTGTATCTGCTGACCTCCCCCTCCATCATCACTCTGTCAGAATGGAGCTTCTCTCCTCACCACACTGAAATCATTTTGATCAATGTCACAACAGCAACCTCTACCTTGACAGGTGGTCTGTCAACTCGCCGTCCTTAAACTAACTGTCTTCTGGGCTGCACTCAAAGCAGTTGATCACTCTCCTTGAATAAGTTCCTCTCTTGGTTTCAGTGACGTCATGCTTTGCCTAGCCCTGGTTCCTTCTCCAAAGAGTCCTCTTCTGTCTCACTTGGATGTGCTCAGGCACTCATTCTGGTTGTATTAAATACCTTTAGTATTTATTCTACTTCTCTTAGTAGTCTGCCTCCGTGTGTGTGTGTATTGTGTGTGTGTGTGTGTGTTTGTGTTGCACATGATTGTGCAAGCTCATGCAAAAATCAAAGCAGTCTTGCGTGTCTTCCTCTACGATTTTCTGCCTTATTGCCTTGAGACAATCTCTCGTTGAACTGGAAACTCACCATGTCAGTCAATCTGGTTGACCAGTGAGCTATCAGGATCTTTCTGTTCCCACCTCTCCACCCTCCTATACTCTTCCATACTATCACTCCCCCAGCCCTGCTCACACTATAGTTACAGCCATGTGTAGACAATCCTGGATTTTTATGTGGGTGCTGGGGATTCAAATGTAGGTCCTTGTGCTTACAGAGCAAGTGCTTTTATCCATGGAGCCATTTCCCCAGACCAGTAGTCTGCTTTTTGAAAAGGTCCTCTAAATTACTGATGTATGTGAAAGCAACACTCATGATTCTCTTTCTTCATAAATCTAGTTTCTCCATGTGCCTTTCTCATCTTAAAAGATGACACCATTAGTTATTTAGTCAGTAAACCCAAACTTTATGGTTACTCAAGTTTCCTTTCTATATATCATCCTACAGTGAATCCTTTCAGCTCACTTAGAACATCCCAAACTGGACCAATCCCTCTATTGATACTGATTTTATTGAGAGCGCAACATCAACTCTCATTATCAATATCACCTCTCACCATTAAAAACCTCTTCCCAGTTTAACTCTTTACTATTTAAAAACTACTTTTCATTCATTAAATCAGAAAAATCTGTAAACTAGAGGTTAGACAACGTGATTATATCATTTAAACCCTCTCCGAATTTGCTTTGTTCTTAAATCCAAACTTTTAAGCATCCCTGTATTGTCCACCACTGTAAGCACATTTCATAGAAGAAAACCGTACCCTACCATAACATGATCAGGCCAAACTAGCCTTCTTCCTATTCCCCAAGCAAATCAGTTGCCACACATCTTCCAAACTAGCTCCTATTGCATTCTGTCTCCTTGCTGTTTATGTTTCTGTTGGAATTTACTAGAGCCTTAGGTATCCCACTCACCCACATTCTAAAAGTTTCCTTATTTGTTATTTGTCCTTTTCACTGGATTATAACGCACAAAAGGACAAAGATTTATCTAGGTTGTTTGGTATTTGATCTTTTGTGCAGCACTAACAGCATATTGACACGATGCTCAACACACATTTGTTAAGTGAATGATTTTTTAAGTAGCCATTTTCAGACAATAGCAGTGGCAAAATGGGTCTCTTTTGTTACCAAACTCTTTCACCAGTACTGGCTTCTTGTGGAGGTGCCTGAAATTAGCTGAGACCTCATGAAAGAGAATAGCATAGCAGAGCCAGCAGAACTCTGGGCTGTAGCCAGGCTGTGGTGGGCCAAATGAAAGTCCAAATAGCAATATTGAGGTGTAGAGAGAGGGAGTCCTAGAATATAATGGGAAACGGCAGGAAAATGTCACTATATGCCATCAGTTCTCAGAGGGAATCACAAAAGAAAAGTTTTAGAAGCACTGTGTTTGACTTTCACTTCCCAGCCCACAATAACCCAAGTGCGGCCATCCCATTCCCAGGCTTCTATTTCTAGGTTGTAAGAATAGAGCAAATTTTAGAGTATTACAGACTTTCACAGGAAAGAGGGAAGATTACCTAAAAATATTTTCACCTTTGCCAAGAACTGCTTCCAAACACAAACCCTGGCTTGTCACACCTGCCCCATTTCCCCCTTTTCCTTCTTTGCATCTAGCTACCCCCTCACTGAACCACATACATCTGGTACCATAAGAATTAGCTAACATGTCCTAAGTAATTTCAGCTCTTCACACAGAAGTGTTCCAGAAATAAAAAGAAGGTGCTAAATTGTTACAAGTTGCTTCTACCAGAATTATTGTTGAGAGTTTCTATTTTTCTATTTTTAAGTTTTTACCCTTATGTTTTGTAGAAGATAATGCCAAAGCATGTGCTATTTCACCATATGAATAGTTCTTCTTAAATAAAAGACACAAAGCTAGTGTTATCTAGAGCCACAATTTCTATTTTCTCATGAATATATGCACTAACCTAAAAAGAATAGGAACATTTTCTCTAATAGGCAAAATGTGAACTTTCTGCAATATGCAGGTCATGTGTCTTATATTTGAATTTCAATTCAGCTAACACTTCCTGAGGACCGACACTATGTTAAGTATATTGACACCTGCTTTCACATATAACTTATTTAATCTTCATAAATATCCTATAAGCACAGTATCATTGTACAATTTTAGAAAGGAAAAATGTGAAATAAGAATTAAAGTAATGACTATGTTTTACAAAGGTCATGATGTTTAATGTGACATATGGGCAGAATAATCTCCCTCCCATATATATCCACACCTTAGCCCCTAGAATACGTGAAACTGTTATCGCAATCTTAAAATCAACTTTGTACATGTGTGACTAATGATTATCCATGTGATCCCACTATAAATATATAGGTCTTACATAAAAGGTAGACTGGAGTCAAAGGACATGAAATAAAAGAAGCAGTGGTTTGAATAACACAGGGCTGAGAGGAAGGCCCCAAATGAAGGTAAGTAGGCAACCTCCAGAAAGCACACAAAGCAAAGTCATAGACTCTCTCCTCAAGCCTCCAGAGGAATGCAAACCTACCAACACCTTGGAATTAGACTTGAGAGATGTATGTTGGGTTTCTGTTGTGCAGAACAGTAAGGTAATACATTTGTGTTGCTTGAAACCAATATTGTAGTAGTTTGTTACAGTGGTGATAATAAATTTGTTCATTCTACATCTTTTGAGCATCCATGTCTGTTCGTGCATTCAAGACAGGACTAAAAGCTCTAAATGTCCTACTCACTTCCACCTAATGAGCATCTATCACAGTATCATCTGCCTGACATCTACCCAAAAACTTATTGTTAGAAAGCCTATTCAGTTTCTTTCTTTTTCACCCTAAGCACTAGGAAGCATGGGTCTAAATTTGGTGTGTGAAATGTATATTGTTTGTAATGGTAGTTGTTATTAAAGATAATTTAAACCCTATAGAAATCACAGCCACAATCCAAGATTTATCTGACATCATTCATTTTCCTGGCAAAAGAAAGAAATTAATTTATTATGACTTTGTATAAAGTTAGCTCATTTAATTTCTTCCCTATCTGACTACTTGTAGCACTTCTTTCAATACTGCTGATTTGTAACATGTTTACAAAAAACAAGCACATGATTTCATCCTGACGAGAAACTGATAGACTGAGATATTAACAGATCTTTTGCAAAATTCTTCACATCCCATCTTTGGGTTAAGCAAATTACTCAGAACCCTACATGTTCACTGTACTGGCCTCCCTCTAGAACCCTTCACAGAATGACACTTTAACACTAAACATGGACTTTGTTTTTTTTACTAAGGGCCATGGAAGAACTAAATTTTTAAATCATAACTTTCAAAAATAAAATATGTAAACAAATTTCCAAGCATTATCAAATCCTCATCACATATGGAATCCAGTGACAAATTTCTCTTAAGTCTATCCAAAAAGTTATTATTAGTTTCTCAGGAGAGAAGTGGTTCCAACTAGAGAAAGTATAAATTATAAAGCCAACTGCTTTCTCTTTCCATTTTGCCCTATCTACCAGGATTCATAGGGCTAAATTTGATATGTGAAATGTGTAACCACTTACAACAAGGAATTCTTGCTAAAATTGTTCTCCTTTGTTATTTTGAATTTTTTTTGTTTTACACTCCCGTTATTGCTATATACCACTTATCCTTCCTCAAACCATGTGTAAAGGGTGGAAGAATATAAATAAATTAATAAATAGTATATTGGACTGTATTCTAACTTTAATATTTATTGATACCTTGATGGACATTCAAGTTTTGCAAGAGCAATGTCACTCATGTGCTGTAAAACAATAGAATGGCAAACCTCCAAGACAGTGAGTGGCAGGCTGATGAGGTGAAGAGGGC
Source organism: Peromyscus eremicus (assembly GCF_949786415.1). Classification (NCBI taxonomy): domain Eukaryota; kingdom Metazoa; phylum Chordata; class Mammalia; order Rodentia; family Cricetidae; genus Peromyscus; species Peromyscus eremicus. The sequence goes on along the minus strand of NC_081439.1, from coordinate 30,185,895 downwards.
ACACATTTAATAACAAGATCCCGAAGATAAGCACAGAGAAAATGGCATCTACACAGTAGGAGAGACTTTTTCAGGTAACACTCAAACTAGAAGATGTCCATTTTCTGCTGACATCCAAAATGTGCTAAAAATATTTGTCAAGAACTATGGAGATCTAATATGAACAAATGGCTTAAAGCAGAAATAAAACTAAGGGCTCTACGCTTTCTGAACTTTGAACAATTTCTACAGTGGCTTAGAGGCAAATAGAGTTAATACTAGACCTAGTTTAGGGAATTGACCAATCTGTGACATCGTTAAACACAATAGACAGTAAGAAATAGTAACTAAGCAATACCATAGAAAAAGACAGCTGACAAGACAAGAAAGAACCCAGAGATGTTTCAAGTGGTCATTCCTATGTAAAACCTTCAGCAATGTCTGAAAAAGACTAACTGTGAAGTAGTCACGAAATCAAATCATGCTTGTAGCTGTGCACATTCTTTAGCTGAACCTGCTTCAGTACAAGGCCACTTACTCCACACTTCTTGATGCTAAATACTGCACCCACTACCTGAAATCAAAAGATGAGTAACATATAGTCAGAGCCACAATGAAGTTTATATTATAACAAAGAAAACAGACAAATTAACAAATAATTATAAGACTGTGTTAGAGTGTCTCTAGATCTTGTGTCTGAAACTTAGAAGCCAAACACAAAAGGGAATCTTAGGAAAGATAAAATAGAACATAAGTTATGAACAAGAGACATAATGTTCGAGTAAGAGAAGGGACAAAAGAAAACTCCAAGCAGCAGACAAAATACAGGAAAAATCATGAGAACATGAAGTTGTGTATGTGCCCCACATGAAAATGCAAAATCAAGGGAGGAGTGGAGAAGAACCAGGAAAAAATCAGCATGATCAGGTTTTTGCCTTTATTTTCCTTTTGGGACAACAGATCATGAAGTTGTTTCAGACCAATAAACCTGCTACGAGTAATTAAGAAAAGCCACCTTAACTTGAAGGAATCAGCAAATTACCAAGGCATTAAGAATTTGCAGAGTGAAGATCCAGAAGATGGAAGCCAGGAGACTTGGGTCAGACATTGTGGAATATTTGTATCATGGAGGTGATTGCCAATTACCAAAGTGATTGCAGCAGAGGACTGGAGGGATGCTCAGTGGTTAAGAGCTCTGCTCTTTCAGAGATCCTGAGTTCAATTCCCAGCACCCACATGGTGGCTCACAACCATCTATAATTGTAGTCCTGTGGGATCTGATACCCTCTTCTGATGTGCAGATGTACATGCAGACAAAACACCCATATACATAAATAAATTAATCTTTTTAAACAAGGTTGAAAAGCTAAGCATAATGGAGTATAAAAGAAGATAAGAATGAATTCAGACCTTTAAGGAAAAGAGACCTAGTAATTATCCCAATCTCACAGTCAAAACCACAAAAAATTAAGGTTCTTGGCAGGAGGGTGAACTGGAAATAAAAAATTAGAGAGAGAGAGAGAGAGAGAGAGAGAGAGAGAGAGAGAGAGAGAGAGAGATTAAAACCCAACTTTAGTTCATCTCAGTTCCTGACTATATAAAATGATTACAAAACTCTCACTCCTAGGTGTCTAATAAATTATCTCTGGAGAAAGTTTGTATGGCATAGACCATCATCAAAACATTTGTAAAACAATTTTTAAGGAAACTAACTAGCACTCAGTGGAAACTTACTGGGTGTAGAAGGAGATGCCTAGTAACCGAAACTTAAGTTTATAAGAATTACGGAAGTAAAGGATTTGCAGAGAATCCAAAGGGTAGAGTGAACCGATGCACATTTAAATGGCTATAATAGTTAAATCACAAGTGGGAAAATATTTCAAAGTGGGAATTACAGGGAAGAAATTAACACTGCGAATCCTATCCATAAATCAAAAGCATTTGTATCAGTAAAAGAGCAAGAAGAAATCTCCACATGAGGGAAAAATATTCTTCAATACATATAAGTGTTAATAAAATATTCAGATGATATGAATATGTATATGCCTCCTTCTCTCTCTCTCTCTCTCTCTCTCTCTCTCTCTCTCTCTCTCTCTCTCTCTCTCTGTGTGTGTGTGTGTGTGTATATATATGTGTGTATGTGTATGTATGTCTGTGTGTCTGTGTGCCTGCCTGTGTATGTATGTCTGTGTGACTGTATGTTTGTCATGTGTGTGTGTGTGTGTGTGTGTGTGTGTGTGTGTGTCTGTGTGTGTCTGTGTATGCATGTGGGTATGTGAGAGAGAGTGTGTGTCTGTCTCTGGGTGTGTGTGTGCGTGTGTGTGTGTGTGTGTGTGTCTCGTGTGGGTATGTATTCTGAGAATAAATCCAGGGCTTCATGAATATTAGATAAGCACACTATCACTGAGATAAATCCTCAGACTTTGAAGAATATTTTTTAAAGAAATAAAAACACCTGATAGAAGAGAAAGTGGGGAATATCGTTGAATGCATTGGCACAGGAGACAACTTCCTGAGTAGGACACCAATCATGCAGGCACTGAGATCAACAAGTAATAAATGGGACCTCATGAAATGGAAAATCTTCTAAAAGGCAAAGGACACTGTCAATAGGACAAAACAACAGCATACAGAATGGCAAAAGACCTTCACCAACCCCATAACTGACAGAGGGCTGATCTACAAAATACATAAATAACTCAAGAAACTGGACACCAAACTATCAAATAATCCAATTTAAAAATGGGGTGCAGATCTAAACAGAGAATTCTCAACAGAAGAATCTCAAATGGCAGAGAAACACTAAAAGAAATTCAACATCCTTAGCCATCGGGGAAATGTAAATCAAAACAACTCTGAAATTTCACCTTACACCTGTCAGAATGCCTAAGATCCTAAACACATGTGAGAGCTCATTCTGGAAAGGATGTGGAGCAAGGGGAACACTCCTCCATTGCAGGTGGGAATGCAAACTTGTACAGCCATTTTGGAAATCAATATTGCAATTTCTCAGAAAATTGGGAATTGATCAACCTCCAGACGGAGATATACCACTCTTGGGCATATACCCAAAGGATGCTCAACCATACCACAAGGACATTTGCTCAACTATGCTCATAGCAGCTTTATTTATAATAGTCAGAATCTGAAAACAACCTAGATATCCCTTAACTGAAGAATGGATAAAGAAAATATGGTACATTTACACAGTGGAGTATTACTCAACTGTTAAAAACAATGACATCAGGAAATGTGAAGACAAATGGATGGAACTAGAAAAAAAATCATCCTGAGTGAGATAACCCAGACCCAGAAAGATTAACATGGTATGTACTCACTTGTAAGTAGATATTAGCTGTAAAATAAAGGATCACTAGGTATAATCCACAGACCCAGAGAGACTAGGTAAGGTGGAGGGTTCAAGGAAGGACACACGGATCTCCTTGGGAAGGGGAAATAGAAGAGATTTCACAAGTGGACTGGGGCAGGCAGGGATGGACACATAAACAATCAGGTTGAGGCTGGGAGTAGAAGGAAAGAGTACTGAAAGAGATGACAGGAAATGGGGAAAACTTCAAGGTCAGGTAGAAACCTGCCACAAGGGAAACTTCCAGCAATCTACAAGGACAAGCCCAGTTAAGACTCCTAGCAATAGCAGATATGTAGCCTGAACTGGCCATCTCCTGTGACCAGACAAGACTTCCAGTGGAAGGACTGGGACACCAACCTAGCTACATAAGCGCCATCCTACTGCATGTGCTGGGGTAAGGGTGGCCTAGAAATTGAGGGAGTGGCCAACCAATGACTGGTCTAGCCTAAAACCCATGCACAAGAGTAAGCCCACCCCTGACACTGCCTGGAACACCATGGCTCACAGGATAGATGGTCCAGGGACCCAGTACAGAACCAAACACAATTGGAGAAAAAAATGTCAATTAAATGATTCCTAATGATATTCTGCTATACTCATAGATTGGTGGCTTCACCAGCAACTGATGGAAACAGAGACAGAGATCCAAAGCCAAACATTAGGCTGAGTTTGAGGAATCCTGCTGAAGAGAGGAAGGAAAGGCTGTAGGAGCCAGACGGGTCAAGGACATCACAAGAAAACCCACAGAATCAACTAACCTGGGTGCATAGAAGTTCACAGAGTCTGAACTGACAACCAGGGAGCCTGCATAGGACTAACCTAGGCCCTCTTTATATATGGGACAGTTGTGTAACTTGGTCTTCTTGTGGGACTCCTAACCATGAGAGCAGGGGCTGTCTCTAACTCTTTTTGCTGGCTTTTGGAACCCTACTCCTTATACTGGGTCACCTTGTCCAGTCTTAGTCTTACTGAAACTTGATATGCCATGTTTTGTTGATATCCATGGGAGGCCTGCCCTTTCCTAAACAGAAACAGAGGAAGAGTGGATGGGGGGAGGGAGGGACTGGAAGGAGAGAAGGGAAGGGAAGCTGTGGCCAGGATGTAAAATAAATAAAGAAATAAAAAAGAATGAATAAAGGAGACTTCTATAAATCCATTAAAAAGATAATACAAAAGAAAATGGGCCAAAGAATTGAAAAATACAGATATCCAGATAATTAATGGGCATAAAATATTATGGCATATTATTTACAGTAGGATTCTAGATAACTATTTAAAAATGAATGAACTCCATCTACACACAGTGATATGAATGAGTTTCACAAATATAATGCAAATGAAAGAATGTATATTCATACAAAGTTCAAAACCAGAAGAATTGAATCTATGGTTTCAAAAGTTAAGATATTGTAGTAGAATATTTTAAGGTATGTTACTTTTGTTTATGTTGCATTTGTTAAACTCTGTGAAGCTGTGTTACTGTGCCTGTGTAAAACACCTGATCGTCTAATAAAGAACTAAATGGCCAATAGAGAGGCAGGAGAAAGGATAGGTGGGGCTGGTAGGCAAAGAGAATATATAGAGGGAAAAATCTGGGAGGAGAAAGCTAGGCGCCAGAGAAGGAGGACTCCAGGGGCCAGCCACCCACTACACAGCAAGCCACAGAGTAAGAGTAAGATTTACAAAAGTAAGACAACAGGAAAAGCCCAGAGGCAAAAGATAGACGGGTTAATTTAAGTTAAGGAAAGCTGGCAAGAAGCCAGGCTAAGACCGTGCATTTATAATTAAGTATAAGCCTCTGTGTGTGATATATTTGGGAGCTGGTTGGCGGGCCCCCAAAAAGAGTAAAATACCAACAACAACAGGATATTGATTATCTTAACAAGAGGAGTAATTGAATAGAAACTTCTCTCTCAGGTATTGGTAATGTTTTGATTTCTTGATCAAGTTCATAATTACATATGAGTATTTACCCTGAAAATTCACTGAGCTGTGCAGTTTTTTTTAAATGCTATATTTTCATTAGAAAGGTAATTTTTAAAAACTACGTTTCTAAGTACAACAATAATATTAAAATAATCAAGTTCAGCAAATTATTGAAAATTTTAGAAGTATAAGTGTGTCAATATTAACATTTGATGCATATGCATATCATTACTTTCAATCATGTTAGATTTCTTTTCTTTATTGATTTCTGAATTTAATTTCACTTCAAGAACTACTGCAATTTAAAGATAGCTATCTCAAATTTGTAACCAGGATGTTAAGTATGAGGGCATACTAAAAACTCAGAAATAGAAGATTTATCTAAATTTGTTGGAGTTCTGAGTTTAAAGCAATTTTTTCAGAAGCCAAGCTTAACATGTTGAAGAAAACTATTTCAACATTCCTGACTTTGAAATTTAGATGAAGAGTGTTGGAGCACAAAATTTACAAAGTAAATAATAAATCTTTCAGACTTCTGATTCAAGATAATTGAGTGAATATGGGTTTACCTTTTTTTTTCCAAAAGTCACTGAAAAAGAAATATCAAAATAAAGCATTCTACAGTCTGTGGGAAGTCTGTGGTGCTTGTCAGCAACAGACCTAAAAAGAAAGAAATAGCTGGTAGCTATAAATTCAATCAGATTACACCGACAGTGGGACCTGGAAGAGAGGAGCAGCTCAGAAACCCTAATCCTTTAGAGGAGCAGCAAACATAGAGATCTTGCAAGATTTTCCCCAGGAGAAGCTCAGCATAGCCACAAATCCAGAAGCAATGGGGCTGAAAGAAACTAACCGTGGGCATTCAGCTAAGGACACTGGAGGTGGTGACTGAGTTGATTTTATTCCTCTGTTCAGAGTGCTGTCTTTGGCATATGCAAGACTCGGTTCTTATAGTATTTTATTTTATTTTATTTTATCAATTTAGTCTCATTGCCCACGTCCATTAATACCTCCTCCTTAATTTTCCCACTGAATATATTTTTCCAGATATCTGAGTGGCTGAGAGCAACTTGATGGATATTGAGCATCACTTCAGAGAATTCTGTAGTTGCATTAAAGATATTGAGCATCACTACAGAGGATTCTAATCTGTTTCTTCAATTATGATTCCCTTACTTCAATTACTACAAATAATGCTGTAATGAGAACCTTTGATCATAACCTCCTTACAGACCTCTCTGAAAAATTCTCAGGGCTACCACACCAGAATTGGGCTCATAATGTGTACAGATGGCGAATTTGGCTTAAAGCTGCCATATCATTCATTAGAATGGCCACAACTATCTACACTCCACACTTTCTCCAGCAATATATAACAGTCCCTTTTCCCCCACAGACTTGATGATACTCACTTCTCTAATGTTTGGATACATAACAAAGGCAAAATGCTATCTCTAAGTTAAACCATGGTTTTGAATTTTTGTTAGAATCTTATGCTTTCTTCTTGTCCAAATTATTACCTCATTTCACCTTGGCTATATTTGTACCAGGGTATCCATTTCCTTACTGATTTACAGGAGTGCTGTTTTTTCTCCTCATTCTATCATCTGACTGTTTTCTTTGGTCATATTTTCCTCACTGAATATAACTGATTGTTTTGGCTTTCTGGATTTACTTAACATATCTCATCCTCTTCAGTCACAAATCCCCACCATTATCTTTACATTTATTGGCTTATTGCTTCTGCATCTGGGGTCCCCTTTTGAAAATTGTATTAAGTAGGGCTTTGACTTCTTTTTCTTTATATAGTCAATTAGTAGTTCCAATATTATTCGTTAACTAGTCTAAACTTTCCCATGGATTTCTAGTGACATTTTCAGCATAAAAATTCCCATATAGACAAGGTTTGTCTTTGAGTTCTTGGTTCCATTCCATTGGTTTTGTCTTCTTCAACTAGTTACTTACACGTCTTTCTCACTCTGACTTTATCAAGCCTCAGTATCTGAATGTATCAGTCATGCTCTTTATTCTTTCTTAAAAACTAACTTAGCTCTTTTCAGAATTTTATTCCTCCATAGCAACTTGGTTTTCATTTGTATGCATTTTTTAAAGAGACAGTCTCTGTTGGAGACTAAAAGGTCCTTGTACAAGGAACCAGGAATGTTAAACACACAGGGGCCTCTCCTCAAAAGAAGAATTGCCTGTTTTCTGCCCAGAAGGTTGAAAGTGGATACTGTTAATGACCTGGTGACCCTTTTGCTATTTGTGGAGGCAGACCTCACCCACCTTGTGCTATAGAAGCAGAATTCACCCAGAATGTTTATACCAGACTCTTTTCTCCCTAGACCATTATCTCTAGCTCCCAGTTAATAGAACCCATCCTTAGGTGAGGGTGTCACAAGTACTTTATAGTCTACTGACCTCTATACTATCTCAATCAGAGACCACACTAGATTCTAGGCCCTTTGGCTATAGAACCCATCTGCATAGTCACATGTAATTTGTAAAGGAATTTCTAAGTAGACACACCTAATGCTGTATTGTGCACCTGGGATTGGAATGATTATTGCCTGGAAACCTAGAATGGGACTGATGACAACCAGGAAACTTTTTCCCCAAAGAGCACTGTGTTTTAAATATGCTGACAAGGGACCTCCTGTCATCAGACTCCCTGAGTCTCATCCAGGTTGACAAAGTCAATCTGAACCGAGTTTTCATCCTCACCTCTTCATGGTTTTCTCCCCTGCCTGGACACCTGAAGGGTACCCCTCAGTCTCATTATGTTGCTCAGGCTGAGTCCAAGCAAGCCTCCTATTTATTTTAACCTCTCAAGTACATGGAATTACAGGCACATGCCACCTCACTCGGATCCATACTAATTTTAAAGTATAAAGTTACCAATATTTTTAAAACATCCATATAGACTTTGATTCAGTATCATAATTAATGGATATAAACAATAATTTCTATCATATAGAAGTGATACCATTTCTCTTAAATATACTCAGGCCTTTCATGGTATGTGAAAGTACCTACAGGCAATATGAAAATATTGTTCTAAAAGGAAGGAATATTTCCTCACTTACTTTGGACCTTCTTTTCTGTCTTTAAATTGAGCTTTAATTTTTTTCTATAAAGGGGTACTATAGCTAATTCTGGGGTACTTTAGTGCAGGGAGTCAGCAAATGTTTGCTATACAGGCCTAGGCAACCAATAGTTCAGGCTTTATGAGCCATATAGCTACTGTTTGAACTACCAAGGTCTGCTATTGCTGCATAAAAACAACTATAGATAATCTATAACAGCTTACTGTACTCTAATGATTTTATTTACAAAAGAAGGTAGTTAGCTGGTTTTGGCCCATAAGCTATTTGTTATTTACCAACTCCAGCCTTATAGGGGCTTCTTTGGTTAGTTGGTTTGCTGTGCCTTCTTGATTTTTTGTTAATTTTAGCTTTGGTCTTGCTATTATAACTGGTATCATGTAAAAAAAAATACCTTGTAGGCAGCTGTTGCTAGTGGAGAGAAATGAATGCTATTGATTTCATGACTTGATTTTGTGTTTGAGAATCTTTTTTCTTGATTCTATTGGTTTTTCCAGCTAGATAGTTATACCTTCTATGTATAATGATAGTCTCATCGCTTGCACTTCAATTTTTATAATCTTATTTGTTTTTATTTTCTTATAATTTCATTGGGGAGTCCCAGTGCTATGCTCCACAGTAGTTATAAGGGAGGCATCATTGGTCTTCAAAATTTCTCTAAGGTTTCACAATTAACTCCAATGTTCAGAACAGATATTTGGTATAAAAATCTTTCCCACAATAAGAAAAGAAATTATTTTATCATTACTTTGTGAATATTTACACCATCAAAAAGATTTTGAATTATTCAATGCATCTTCCGGATCAGCTGAGAGAATATTCTTTTCCTCCAGGAGGATTTTTTCCTCTGCCTTCATAACCATATTAGGCCTGTAAATAATTTTTCTTTTCATGTATTGTTCATGGCATTTTAGAAACCAGGGATTGTTAGTATCATAACACATAATAGACATATTTTCCATGTTATAAAGCACATATCTAAGACATAAATTAAACATTCCTTCAATGTTTTGCAGAGAATACATATAAAAACATAGGGTTCATAGGAAGGGAAAGGAGTTTTGAATTGTTGTAAAGTGTAATGGTTCTTGTTCATCTTCATCACCATCTATTTCTCATTGTAGTAAACTTGACAGATATTGTATATGTTTCAGGTGACATTTTAATACACCTTGCAAAATGATTCTCCCATGAAACTAACCTATTCATCACCTCACATATTCACATTTTTTATGAATGTGAATTTTAAAGAATGCTTAAGATATCTTCTCTTAGCAAATTTCAAGTATGCCAAACAGTAGTCTAGGCCATAGTAAGCATGCTATACATGACAGTCCCAGAACTCATTCACTGCGTGACAGAAGCTTTGTCTTGCTTTCAATGTTGCAAACGAACCTGGAGGACATGCTAAGTGAAATGACCCAGCCACAGAAAGACAAATATTGCATACCATCAATTGTATTTGGAATCTAAAAATGGTGAATTCAAAGTAACACATGGTAGGATAGTAGATACAAGGGACTAGAGCCAGAGAAATGGGGAGAAGTTAGCTAAGGTTAGCAGCATTTCCATCAATGTTTGATTTTTAAAGATATACTCTCTCTATGTAGCCCAGACTGGCCTAAAACTCCCTACCTTCTTGCCTCAGCCTTCCTAGTGCTAGAACTATGGGCATGTACCACCTCACACAGCTCCAACTTAATTGAATTTTTGCATTTAAAAATAATTCCAGAAAATATTCTAGTCATCTAGGTTTTTGAGCTTAATTAAATATTCATTATGCTCTTCAGTCACTGTATTGTCTGTATTTTTAAATCTTCTTGAAAATGTAGCTCAATTCATTTCTACATTTCTTGTTTCTTGATAAATGCATTAACAGCCATAAAATTCCCTTTAAATGAGTACAGTGCCTCTGTGTCCCACAAAATTTGACAAGTAGCATTTTCATTGTAATTTCCTTGAATTTCAGTGAATGTTTAGCTTAGTAGCCAAAGAGGCTTTTAGTATTTGAAATGCATTCCCGTGTCTCACAGGAATTTTGGGAAATTCTTTTAATTTATGTTCTAATGTTATTATACCATAGTAAAAGAATATAAGTATTCAATATTGATACTGTGGAAGTTATTGAGGCTTCCTTTGTGATCAATCACATGTCAACTTTTAGAAAGTATGATCCTAAAGGAATGTAATGACTTTTGTGACTAACAGGTGAATATTGATTGTATATTCAGAGCCCCCATGTTTGTTTTTGATTGCTTGCTCAATCACTATTAGAAAGTGATACGTTAAAGCACCCAGATAAATTGGTGGTGAACAATTCTGAGACAAAATTAAATAAAATTCAAAACTAGCATTATTTATTGATTAATCTTTTACTGAATACTTCATTTTCATTCTGGGATGCTGTGAGTAGATACTCTATGTTATGAAGCTGTATTATTAGATACACATGTATTAATTTTATTCCACAGTAGTTTTTTTGTAGATGTAACCAACCGTCTTATTAAATAAGAAACACAGAACCAATGCAAAGAAAAAAGCCAAGAGGTCAGAGCTAAGAGATAAAACCTTACCCTTCCTCCTGCGGTGGTCCTACCTCTCCGAAAAAGAACTACTTTCTGTGTTAAAGTCTTTATAAAGACTTTCAGTTCTGCCTTCTCATTGGTTGTAAACCCAACCACATGACTGCCTCGTCACTGCCTGTCTGTACAGACCTCCAGGTCTTCTATGGTTGATGTTGAGATTAAAAGTGTGTGTATCTAATGCTGGCTGTATCCCTGAACACACAGAGATCTACCTAGCTCTGCCTACCAAGTGCTGGGATTACAAGGGTGCGCCACCACCGCCCAGTTTTCCTATGGCTTGCTAATAGCTCTGACCCCCGGGCATCTTTATTTATTAACATACAAATAACATTTTAGTACAAAATAAAATATCACCATAGTTTTTGATTACTTTACATACAAAGATCTTTTTAGCTCTTATAAGATTTCTGACTTTAATTCCACCTTCTCAGATATTAAGACTCCTTCCCTAGCTGGCATGCTGATGTTCTTCTGTAATTCCAGTACTCAGAAGGCAGAAGAGAGAGAGCCCGGAATTTAAGGCCATCCTCAGTTAATACAGTTAACAAAGCTAGCTTGAGTTACATGAGATTCTGCCTCCAAAAAGCAAAAACAAAAAGGAGTGCTCCTCCATATTCTGTTGATTCATATATACTAAGTGTATCTTTTCTTCCTTGGTTTTCAACTTTTCTGTACCCTTATGTTTTATTTCATTCTAATTTGGTTTTAACTGAATTTTTGTTTAGTCTTTATTTTAACTTAATCTTCTCTGACTTTTAATAGAGAGATTAGAAAATGTACTGTAGTTAGTCCTTGTATTGGTTACTTTTCTATTTCTGTGATAAAACGCTACAAGTAAGCTGACTTATAAAAGAAGGTATTTAATTGGGCTATGATTTTAGATAGATAGAGTTCACAAAGGCAAAGTAAATGTGTGCTGGCAGGTTCAGCTAACAGCTCACATCCTAAAACTTCAAGCAAGAAGCAGAGAGCACACTGGTCATGGCATGGGCTTTTGAAACCTCAAAGCCTACCCCCTAATGACACACCTCCTCCAGTAAGGACATACCACTTAATCCTTCCCAAACTGTTCCACCAACTGGGGAGCAAATATTCAAATATATGAGCCTATGAGAGCCATTCTCACTCAAACCACTACACTCCTATATTAAGACTTATTTCTAAATTTAAAAAGTTCAAATATTTTCATGTATGAAAATCTCATAGTGAAACATAATATTTTAAATGCTAAAACACTGGTAATGATAAAAATAGCAGATGAAAAAGAGTCAAAAACAGTTTAAAGAAAAAGAAAATTACATTTGTTACCATAGTTCACATTTTTTATATACTCTCCTTCCTGTTTTCTCTTCCCTGCTTACCAATGATAGGTCAAGTTTCTTCTGGAGGAGAAACAAATATAGCAATTATATACCTTTCAATCACTTGGCCAAGATAGATCTCAAAGTGAGTGTAAAGTTGCACACTCATTCAGAGAGTTTTTGATTCTTGAAAATTTGAGAAATCTGACTAGCTAGCTTCTCTCTCTCTCTCTCTCTCTCTCTCTCTCTCTCTCTCTCTCTCTCTCTCTCTCTCCATAAATACTGGAGACTAGTAGAACACGTGTGATATAAGTAAAGGAGAGAATACTGGAAGTAGAAAGATTCAGTTGGGGGAAAGATTGGAGGAAGTGAGAATTGAGGAAGGGAAGGGTTAAACAAAACTAATGATACATGGAAAAGCCTTATGGAAAACTACTGTTTTGTAAGTCTTAAAAACATGTAATTTTAAAAAGAAGTCTGCACATAGGCACACTGCATGGGTAGATAATGCTTCTTCTAGAAGCCATAAGTTATTAAATGAAAATCCCAGGTATGGAATGCCTCCCCCCTACTAGTTGATATTGAGACCCAGAGCCCACTACACAAAAAATATACAATCTATTACCATTGATTTTGTTTTCCCCTAAGAACTAGATAGTAAGACCCTATTTATGAAGTTACCAAACACTTGGGTTGCAGGACATAAAGACATTAAGTTTGAATTGAGCTAGGAGTTTCCTCCCTGATGGCCAATTTTCATAGTGCCAAAATGTGATATGTAGGCTACCAGTCCTGCCAAGCTGTTGACTCTACAAGCCACAGCAACAAACTGAATAGCAAGATATGCCCACTGATGCAATAGTGGCAAGGCTATGAAGAGAGTAACTAACTACTTTCTGATTTGATTCCACAAGAAGGAACTCATGCATGATACTATAAACCTAATCAAGAGCCTGTGGTTTGGGAGCCATGGACCCTAGGAGGCAACTGACTACTTTTTATTGTTGTTTGTTTGTTTGTTTGTTTGTTTCCTGCTAAATGGACATGTCAAACATCCTTCTAAATCAGTGGTTCTCAACTTGTGAGTTGCAATTTGAGAATGACACTTTCACTTGGGTTGTATATCAGATATTTACATTACAATTCATAACAGTAGCAAAATTACAGTTATGCAGTAACAATGAAATAATTTTATAGTTGGGGGTCACCACAACATGAAGAACTGTAAAGGGTTGCAGCATTAGGAAGGTTGAGAACCACTGGTCTAAATGCTTATTCTATACACGTAATCCATCATGCATGCAGAAGGGCTTAGGAGCATGCTCCCCAGCCCTCGACTACTCTGGGAAGTTAATGGTTGTTGGAGTGCAATGTCATTTTCTTCAGTGGTATAGCCAGTGAGAGGTTGCTGATGCTTCAGTAAATAACCTCCCACCCATACTCATGCATGTAATCCTAACTAAACTCAATGCGTCACCAAAAAACAGCAAAGTAGTAAGGAAACTTGGGAGGAAGGATTTCAGTGGGAGAGGGAGGGAGATTTGACAAAATAATGGGGTGAAAATGACCAAAATTCATTATATTAAAGTATTAAATTATCAACATTTTTCTATTTTTCTATTATCGAAAATATTTTTTTCATGCAATATATTCTGATTATACTTTCTCCTCTCCCAACCCCTCCCATGTCCTCACCATCTCCCCTCTCTACAAAATCCACACCTTTTCTCTCTTTTGTTAGAAAAAAGAAAGCAACTAAAGAATAGTAATAAAATGTGATAAAACAAAAACAAATTGGAATAGGACAAAGCAAGCAAACACAAGAAAATACAGCCAAAGAAAAAGCACAAGAAACACATAGAGAAGCAGAGACACATTTACACACAAAAAGAAATCCCATAAAAACATAAAACAAAAAGTTATTATATATACAAAGGATCTGTAAGGCGGGGGGAAGGCCCTAACAAAGCATTATGAGAAAAAGAACCTTCAAAGATGACACTGAGTTTGTTTTGTGCTGGCCATCAACTAATGGGCATGAGGCCTGCCCTAAAGAGTGGTTTTATACCTAGTGACACTAATTTTTCCTTTACAAGTGGTTATCAACTGGAGATATATTCTGGGTTAGGGGTGGGGTCGTGTGTCCACTTCATGCCTCAGAACTGGGACTCCATCAGGCCCAAACCCATACAGGCATGTGCATGCTGCTGTAGTCTTTGTGAGTTCATATGTGTAACAGTCCTGCTTTGTTTATAACATCTTGTTTCCTTGATGTTCTCTATCCCTTCTGCCTCTTACACTCTTTCCACCTCCTCTTCCACAGGGTTCCTTGAGCCTCGGGTGGAAGAATTTGATGAAGACATCCCATTTATGACTGAGTGTTCCACTCTGCACACTGTCCAACTATGAATCTCTGTATTTGTTCCTGTATACTGCAGAAGGAAGCTTCTCTGATGATGGCTGAACAAGACACTGATCTATGAGCATATAAAAATGTTAAGAGTCATTTTATTGCTACATTCTATTAGCAGGACAGTAGTATTTAGTTATACCCTAGGTCTCTGCCTTATCTAATCTCAAGTTCTTGGCCACCCAAGCAGTCTTGGGGATGGGTTCTATCTCATCAAGTGGGCCTTAAATCCAATAAGATAATGGTTGGTTACTCCTACAAGCCTTGTGCCACTATTACACTAGCTCACCTTGTAGATCAAAGGGTTTGTGGCTGAGTTGTTGTTTATATTTCTCCTTTTGAAGCATGCAGAGTACCTTGCAAAACCATGAACACTAGTCAACAGGGTTGAAGGCTCTAGGTAAGCACCAGCTCAACTTCTCTGCATTCAATCGGTTGTACAGTTGTTGTCTCTAGCAATAGGGCTTTACCATAAACTTGTGAAGAGCAACCAATAGCATTAACAATAGGCTGGGGTGTTTGGGGATTCCTATTGGACCCCTTTGGCCAACAACTCGATTAGATGTAACCCATTCCCAGAACTGGAGACTTTAATTGGTAACAAGAGATTTCTACTTGGGGCTCTGTATCCCTATTATTTGGAAATTTCATTTAGTTGCCTTCATGTATGTATATATTTTAGGAAGTTCTACTGTATTAAGTTTCCATATGACCACTAGTCCCTCCCCATATTCCCCCTCTGCTCTGACCCTCCTGATTTGATTCTATCATTTCAGTCCACCCTCTCCAATCCATAACTATATTTTCTATGTACCCTTCCTAGAGAGATCCAACCCTTCTCCCTAGTCTAGTGGTTCTCAACCTATTGATCACGACCCCTTTGGGGGTTACATAGCAGATATCCTGCATATCAGATATTTATATTATGTTTGATAACAGTAGCAAAATTACAGTTATGAAGCAGCAACAAAATGATTTTGTGTTTGGGGGTCACCACAACATGAGGAAGCATATTAAAGGGTTGTAGCATTAGGAAGGTTGAGAACCACTGCTGTAGTCTCTCACTCTATACCTTACCTCTGTGGTAATATGAAATATAGCTTGCTTATTAAAAGCTTAAGAGCTCACATCCACATATAATCAAATACATACCGTTTTGTCTTTCTGTAATTGGGATGCCTCACTCAGGAAGATTTTCTTCTAGCTCCATCATTTACCTGAAAATGTCATGATTTCATTTTGTAATGGCTGAGTACTATTCCATTGTGTAAATGTACCACATTTTCTTTATCTGTTCATCACTTAATGAACATCTATTTCCAGTTTCAGACTGTTATGAAAAGAGCAGCAGTGAACATGGTTGAGCGAGTGTCTCTATAACAGGATGGTGGTCCTTTGAGTAGATGTCTAAGAGTGGTAGAGCTGGATCTTGGGGTAGATCAATTCCCAGCTTCCTGAGAAACCACCACACCAACATCTATAATGGTTGTACAAGTTTGCACTCCCACTAGCAATGGATAATTGGTTCCCATTTCCCCACATCCTCACCAGCATGAGGTGTCGTCATTTGTTTTATTGATCTTAGCCACCCTGAGAGGCATAAGATGAAATATCAAAGTAATTTTGATTTGCTTTCACTGATGACTAAAGATATTGGACATTTCTTTAAATGCTTCTCAGCCATTTGTGTTAACTCTTTTGTAAATTCTCTGTCTAAATCTGAACCCCATTTTTAAATTGGGTTCTTTATTTTTTGTCCTTTTTAAAAAAAATCTTTATATAGTTTAGATAGTAGCCCTCTATCAGCTATGTAGGAAAAAGAACTTTTCTCACTTCTTAGCCTGCTGCTTTGTGAACTCTGCCATACACTTTGCCATACAGAAGTCTCTCACTTTCATGATGTCTCATTTATTGATTGTTGTTCTTCATGCCTGTGTTATTGGTGTTCTGATCAGAAAGTCTTTTCCTGTGCCAATGAATTCAAGACTTTTGGTAAGTGGTACCTATCTAGAAAATTATCCATTTCTTTAGGATTTTCCAGTTTGGTGGAGTACAGATTTTTAAAGTATGTCCTTATGAGTCTCTAGATTTTCTCAGGGTTTGTTGCTATGTCCCCCTTTTCATCTCTAATTTTATTAATTTGCATCTTCTCTCTGCCTTTTAGTCAATTTGGCTCAGGTTTTTCAATATTACTGATTTTGTCAAAGAACTAACTTTTGTTTCATTGATTCTTTGTGTTTTTTATTCAATTTTATTGAGTTCAGCCCTGAGTTTGATTATTTCTGGTCATCTACTCCTTTGGGTGATACTTTTTTGTTCTGGAGCTTTCAAGTGTATTATCAAGTTACTTATCTCTCCATTTTTTGTAGGCACTTAGTACTATGAACTTTCCCCCTAGACCCACCTTCATTGTGTCCCATAAGTTTGGGTATGCTCTGTATCCATTTTCATGGAATTCTAGAAAATCTTTCATTTCTTTCTTTTTGTCTGTCTTGACCAATTTTTCATTCATTGGAGAATTGTTTAGTTTCCATGAGTCTGTAAGCTTTCTGTTGTTTCTGTTGTTGATGATATACAGTTTTAAATCTGTGGTTGTCAGATAGGATGTGGGGTATTATTTCAATTTTCTTGTATCTGTTGAGACTTGTTTAGTGTCTGAGTATGTAGTCAATTTTAGAGAAAGTTCTATGATACATTCTTTTGTGTTTGGGTGAAATGTTCTGTATCTGTTAGGTCCATTTGGTTTAAGACATCATTTAGCTCTAGTATTTCTGTTTAGTTTTTGTCTGAATAACCTGAATATTGACTGGCAAAGAGTGGGGTCTTGAAGTCATCCACTATCAGTCTGTAAGGGTCAATATGTGATATAAGCTGTAGTACTGTTTCCTTTATGAACTTGGGTGCCTTTGTGTTTGGTGAGTAAATGTTTAGAATTCCAGTATTCTCTTTTTTCCTTTGATGAGTATATAGTGTCCTTCTCTTTCTCTTTGGATTAGTTTTGGTTTAAAGCCTATTTTTTCTGATATTAAAATGGCTATATCAGCTTGCTTATTGGGTCCATTTGCTTAGAATATCTTTTTCCATCTCTTTACCCTGAGATGATTTTTATCCTTGATGTTAATGTGAATTTCTTGGATGCAGCAGGACTTTCTAATACAATGTGTTAGTCTGTGTGTTTTTATTGGAGAATTGAGACCACCAATGTTGAGAGTTACCAAAGAGCAGTATTTGCTGATTCCTGCTTTTGCTAGGTGTGGATTTTCCCCCCTCTTTTGATTTTTCTGGTCTCAGATTATTACATGTGTTTTCTTGAGTGTGGTTAGCCACTTCAGGTTGAAATTTTCTTTCTAGTGCCTTCTATAGGGCTGGATTTATAAATAGATACTGCTTAAATTTGGTTTTATCATGGAATATCTTTCTCTCTCCATCTACCATGATTGAAAGTTTTGCTGAATACAGTAGTCTGGGTTGGTGTCACTGGTTTCTTAAAGTTTGTAAAACATCTGTCTAGACCCTTCTGGCTTTTAGAGAAGCCAGGTGTTATTCTAACTGGTGTGCCTTTATATGTTACTTGATATTTTTCCCCTGCAGCTTTTTATATTTTTTCCTTTGTTCTGTATGTTTAGTATTTTGGTTATTATGTCTCATGGAAAATTTCTTTTCTAGTCCAATGTATTTGATGTTCTGTATCTTCTTGTAGGCATCTCCTCCTTTAGGTTAGAGAAATTTTCTTCTCTGATTTTGTTGAAAGTATTTTCTGTGCCTTTGGCTTGGGTTTCCTCTCCTTCCTCTATTCCTATTATTCATACATTTGGTATTTCCCTAATGTCCCTGATTTCCCAGATTGCCAATAGTCTTTTATATTTAACATTTTCTTTGGCTGATGTATCCATTTCTTCTGTCTTGTCTTCAATACCTGAGATTCTCTCTTCTATCCCTTGTATTCTGTTGGTGAAGTTTGCCTCTGAGGTCTTGTTTCAGTCATTAAATTTTTCATTTCCAGTTTTACCCCAGTTTTGATTTTCTTTGTTCATTCTATTTCCATTTTCATGTCTTGAACTATTTTCTTCCTTTTATTCCATTGTTTGCTTGTATTTTCATAGATTTCAGTAACTGATTTTTTCATATTTTCTTTAAAGACATTGAACATATTCATAATGGCTATTTTGAAGTCCTTGTCTTGTACTTCTGCTACATTTCATTTCTGGGGGCCTACTGTAGTAGTGTTGCTGACATAATAACTGTATTTTATTCTGGTATCTGTATCTGGGCTTGGGACAATTGTAATTCTAGGTGCTGATATCTGGTCTTGTCTTTTTTTGGGTGGGTGTTTTGTTTCTTGGTTTCTGTTGCCCTCCCTGGTTCTGGTTAGAAGAGTGTGGTGGCTGTGGGTTGCCTGGTAGGGAATGCTTCTGAGTCCCTGCTAGGTGTGACCACTATGGGTCCCAGGTAGAATGTGTTTCTAGGTATTTGGAGCTGACATTTAGTAATGTGGATGGGCTAGAAGGGGGGCTTAGAGGGTCCATAGGAGAGGGAAAAGCTTGGTGTACCATGAGGACCTGCATAGTCTGATGGAAATGGGGGCAGAGAGAAAAAAGAAACCACAGCAGTTGGTCTGCTGGGATGAGGGTTGTCAGCACTTTTTCAAATTAGATATGGGATTTATAAGGGTCACTGAGAATATCATTCTTCCCTCTTCCCCTCTAAGTTTTCAAGCTGGTAGAGTATTTAAGAAGCTCTCCACTTCAATGTGGATTTAGAATGATTAAAGGAGTCATCCTGTGGAATGGTAACAAATGGTTCTGGGGTTTCCCAAGGAATCGAGAAAGAGCTATCAATCTGTCAATCCTGTCCGTGTCCGGGCCGGGTGAGGTTTCCCGTGTTGTATAAAATCATCAAGAGAGACATAAACAACTAGATCCCAGATTTGATTCATTCTTAATATACATTCCTAGAAAGAGTAGCTGGTATACAAGGAAAATGATATACTCTTTAAAATAACCTTATCCTTGATGAATACAATAGCCAGAAAAGAAAGACAGCAAATTAAACAACGTATACATGAAACAGTTGTAGGAATAGATGGCATATTAAATGCCATCAAAGACATAAGGAAAGCTTTTTAATGTATGACTCAAAGACCAAATTACTGGGTTAAAAATTGGAAGAAAAGTTTTTTGTAATAAGAAAAGAGGAAAAGATATAGAAAACAAAATGTAAAATGAAGTCAAGTAGTATGAAAAACTTAAGTGAGAAAGTCCTCAAAGGGAAAAAAAAGTACCTTCAGGGTTTTGTAAATAAAGTTTTATTTAAATTCAGTCACAACCATTGTCATCCTGCAATAGCTAATTGAATTGTAACAGAGTTCATTTGGCCCACAAAGTCTAAATTATTTGTTATCTCACACTGACTCTCATTTTAATATAACTCTACACATGGATGGCATGAGAGAGGAGAATAATAACATTAACAGACAAGAAAAGAAGGAAGGAGAATTTCATGGAATTCTAAAAACCCTATGTCGACTAAGGTCATCTGCCCTGAATATCAACAAATGTCAGTCTCATCTAAAAGAGGTGTGGGAGCCCCATCCAAATTTTCAATTTCAATAGTTGTTTATGAAACATTTCTGTTGCATTTGGTTGCATAATCAGGTATCTGGATTCTAAAGTTATCTCAGTGCTGAAGCATCTGTTTGCTTGAGCACACTTTTAGGATAATGCAGGTAGCATGGTACTATGCAGCAAAATAGTATTATGGTTTGGATGCAGTTTGTTTCCTGTGTTGAGACCTTAGTCCTCAATGTGGTTATATGATAGATGATGAGATCTTTAAGAGTTGAGTCTAATAGGAAGTTATTTTCATCTCAGAGTACACAGACTTCAGAAGGGACTAGAGCAGTGCTCATAGGATTCTAAGTTCTTCAGAGTGCAAGTTGTTACAAACTCCTGAGCCTGAGTCCTAAATCTACATAGAAATATCTGTCTTATCATTTTTTAATAAATATTTTTATTTTATAATTAATTTAATTTTACATATCAGCCACAGAGTCCCCTGTCCTCCCTCCTCCCACCCCCTAGACTTCCCCCTCAATCCACCCCCCATTCCCACTTCCTCCAAGGCAAGGTGTCCCCGGGGAAGCAGGAGGTCCCAGCTGAATCAGGAACAGAGAGGGAGAACAAGGAAAGAGACACCATGATAAATGAAGACCCCGTGGGAATAGGAAGAAGCAGAGTGCTGGAGAGGTCCCCAGAAATCCACAGAGATACCTCCACTATAGACTACTGGCAATGGTCGAGAGACAGCCCGAACTGACCTACTCTGGTGATCCGATGGCTGAACACCCTAACTGTCGTACTAGAAATCTCATCCAGTGACTGATGGAAGTGGATGCAGAGATCCACAGCCAAACCCCAGATGGAGCTCCAAAAGTCCAACCGGTGAGAGAGAGGAGGGATTATATGAGCAAGAGATATTGAGACCATGATTGGAAAAAGCCCAGGGACAAATAGCCAAACTAGTGGAAACACATGAACTGTGAACCAATAGCTGAGGGCCCCCCATGGAACTGGATCAGGCCCTCTGGATAAGAGAGACAGTTGATTAGCTTGAACTGTTTAGGAGGCCCCCAGGCAGTGGGACTGGGACCTGTCCTTGGTGCATGAGCTGGCTGTTTGGAACCTAGGGCCTATGCTGAGACATTTTGTTCAGCCTTGGTGCAGGGAGAAGGGGACTGGACCTGCCTCAACTGATCCTTCCTTCTTACACAGGCATCTATGCTTGTAATGCCGCCTTCACCAGTGCGGATGCCAGCCACATGTCCTCAAACTACCAAAATGTAAACTGAGTAAACCTCTTGTCTTTATAAAGTACTCTATTTCTAGTATATTATTATAGTAATGAAAAATAGACTAATATATTAGGTGAGTTTGAGAAGGGCTGGGAACTGAGGAGAAAGAAGAAAGGGTTATAGAAAAGAGGGGTGATAGGAAGCCAAAGCACAGAGAGAAATAGTTAGAACCTAGGATCTGAGCTCATCATAAGGCTTGGGTGAGGGAGTTGAAGGCAGGCTTGGGAGCCATAAATGTTCCGTACTGTCCCAAACAGTCCTCTGTGCAAGGTGTCCCCCACCCCCAGGCATTCTGCTTTAAGTGTCTTAACATGATAAATCAGTATTAGGAATCTTTGTCCCCAGGCTCTACCAGAAGAAGCACCAAAGGTTAAACAAACTCTGCCATTGTTGCCACATTGAAATCTATGCCTTGATCTAAGGTTTTTACCTGCTACGAAACCCACAAAGCCAGAAGTTCTTTACTAATTGCTGAACATTCAGATTTAATACATTTAGACTTCTAAGCTATTTAAATTGGTGTATTTGTTATATTGTTGCTTTATTTATACAATGCCTTATAAATATTCCTTAGAACACATAACTGCCCCCCATTCATTAACATTTGGAACCACAGAGGTGACAAAAGGATATGTTGAAAGACAGTTTTGAAAATCACAGTTCCTTAAATATATGGTTCTGGATAATAACAGATCCCAGAGTTATACATTAGGGCATGTAACTGGGAAGCTTTTGATGTTTTAGGAAAACGATGCTCCAAAATCAATTAAAGTCTGCTGTTCTTCTATGAAGAGTTAAGTCTGTGTGAGTGCATAAGTGCTTCTAAATCAGCCAGTTTCCCTTTATCTGAATGCATGAGCAGGCCTTTCAGTGTCATTGGGAAGTTAGCCTAGTAACTGTCAAGCACTTTCTGGGTACAGAAGAATTTGCAGGCAACTGGAAGACAGTGTCAATGAGTGACACACAGCTGTTAACTCTCATGGTACTCAGAGGGATCTTCTGACCTCTCTAATGCCTTCCAGCATTTCCTAGACTCCTAGAAGGTTGTTCAAGATTTTGGCACTCTACAAATTTCCCCAAGTTCAATTTTAACTACATTTTTGTTGACATTGATTCTGTGGTCAAGGTAGAGGGGTGTGTGTGTGTGTGTGTGTGTGTGTGTGTGTGTGTGTGTGTGTGTGTTCAAGAAAAGAAATATTAAATTATTGAGGCTCTATGCCTGAAAGTGATCATTCTAGAGTCCCTCTGTTCATCCTTCTGTTGTACCTATAGGATGAAGAGAAAAGCAGGCAAAAGTTAGCTTCAAGTTTCCAGGTAGGAAAAACATGATACTAGATATGTGCAATAGCATCTCAAACTGGAATCAGGAAAAAGGAATCTGTAATTGTTTATAGCTTTCTTCAACATAAATATTTAGTAACCTTGGACCTGGAAAGGTTCATTTACACATCACTTTGCAAAACAAAATCAGTCATTTTATTTTCAGAGCAAAAGCTCAAAAAGAAACAAAGAAAGGGAGGGAGGGAGGGAAAGAGGGAGGAAGGAAAAAGAAAAAAGAAAGGAAGGAAGGAAAGAAAGAAAGAAAGAAAGAAAGAAAAGAAAGAGGGAAGGAGGGAGGGAGGGAAGGAGGAAAAGAAAAGGGAGAAAGGGGGTTATTTTAAAACTGCAACTTCTAGGTTCCAGGGTTTTACATGTAAAATAACTTCTGAGTATTATTTATGGTATAAATTTTTTCCACCAAGGTCTGTTTTAACTTTAAGAAGGAGGGTGAGTGCTTGCTTTCAGTTTAATGTAAATTTTCTTTCCAATTATAGAGACTTTGTCCCATGGCTGAGCTGACATGCTGACTCATTTCACCAAGTGTCTTAAAACCAGAGCATTTTCTCAATATTCCACCTCAAATGAGTTCTCTCTCTCCCTGCCTCCCTCCCTCTCCTTCCTCTCCTCCCTCTTCCTCTCTCTCTCATCCTCTCTTTCTCCCCCTCCCTCATTCTTTCTTTCTCTCCCTCTCTTCCTCTCTACCCCATCCCTTGAGCCTTAGAGATCCAGAAAGAATTCATCCACGACACAATAAGTTAACGAGATAGTCAAGTAAAGTTCAGAGCAAGCTTTCCCGCCCCTGGCTGGCAGTCAGCCACTCCATTCTGCCAACACTCAAAGTTGCCTTCTCAGAAAATCTATTCCAAAGCTGGCACTTTACCTCAGGAGAATTTAGTCAAAGCATTTGGCACGTCAGATTGTCTAAAACACAAGGTTAAGAGCCTTAAAATAGCCACTCTATTCCAATACTGTCTTTAAATTAAGAAACATAATTATTAAAGGATCCTGCTACAGTTGGACATGAAAACCATACCCTTCTATGCAGTGGCTATACAAGGAAGCTTTTGCTCCTGATAAATGAACATATATTTCATAAGAATGAATGTTTCCTATGCTGAGAAGAATACCAAGAAAAACAAAATATAGTCTGAAAGCTTAAAATTTAATTAGAGAAAGAATACATAAACACATAAAAATGAAACCATTCACTAAATTAGAATACACGGTTTAGATTGCAGTAGCCTTAATAAGTCCATATGCTCAATGCCCTGTTCGCACAATGTGAAAATGTTACCTGTGTTCCAAAAGAGAGTTGAAGTCTGGTACAGACAAGGAAGATTTCATACATCACAAATATACAGGTTAACAGACCTTCAGCATCTGAACACACCCAGAGTAAGGAAACGAACTTAAGAAGCCTCCCAAAAGCCTGTCCTTGTTCCCTTCCAGTTACTTGGTACCTTTTAAAGGTAGTTCCTCTCCTGCCTCATGTCACCACAGATTCATCTGGCCTATTTTTGTACTCTATCAGTAGAGCCATGAAGAATGTTTTTTTTCTTGACTCTGGACTCTTTAGTTTGAGTTAGTTAAGTCATCATGTATAGTTCTTACTCATCCTCATTGCTATGTAATATTACACTGTGTAAATGTAAGATGCACTACTCCACTTCACGACTGATGGACATCTGGATAACATAAGCAGTGGTGTCATGAACACTCCACTTTATGATGTGTGATGGTGTACACATTTCTTTTGGGAACATCCACATGAGCAGAATAACTAGGTCACAAATCGGCGTATGCTCAGCATTACCAGAGATTGCCAAAGGGGTGTTGTACCCTTAGACCCTGACACCAGCAGCATATGAGCATTCTTGCCAGCTCATGTCTTTGCCAGAATTCAATTATTTTCTCAAGGACCGTCTTCTGATAATGTATTCATAGAGGAGAACATGGCTTCAAGCAGAGCCTAACAGATTCAGTGCACAATATCCAGGTGGCTGTAAAAATCTCCCCCCACAAACAACACCCTTATGACAGCGGGGCCTCCCTATTTGTACCCCAGATGCATAATCCTTACTTTATTTCTAGTATCTTCCCTTTCACTGAGCCATAAGGCTAGCCACATGGACATAAGCAATCTTCATCCTAACAAAGGAAGCTATTTTACGTTTCCTGAAGCAAGTATTTAAATCAACAGATAAGAACATACCTTCACCATTAAAAAGACAAGATAGCAGAGACATGAAGTCTTCCTAAGGCCAATTCTATCAAGGACATACACAGGGATAATCTATCTGTCTATCTATCTATCTATCTATCTATCTATCTATATATATATATATATATATATCATCTATCTAACACATATGTTCTTACAATGAGCTAACCTCTGTTCTAAACCCTACACAAATATTAACTTACATGATTCTTATAACAATGTATGTGATGAGAAGTAGTATCCTAATGATACAGGTAAGGAAACTGAGACCCACAAAAGTTGATTGATATTATAGATCTGGTAAACAGAAGGGCAGGGACTTCAGTTCAAGAAGTTGGCTACATAATTCATGTTCTTGATCTCACATGATGCTGAGTTTATGTTTGAAATCTAGGGACTTTAATAACTATTTATATCAACCAATATTTTGTGTTTCTTTTTATTTTGCTCTCACTGCCAGAAGTCTATTTCTTTATATGCCCAAATCCAAAACAACTTCTTAGTACCCAAAGAGAACACACCCAAATTAAAAATAGTAAACCTTTAAACCATAGTTTAGTAAAATATCTACTAATGATATTTTACTTTAAATTTTTAACCCTGCAGAAGAGGAAGAGGAAGGATTGTAGAAGCCAGAGAGGTCAAGGACACAATGAGAACACAGTCCACCAAATCAACTAAACAGGGCTCACAGGGGTTCACAGAGACTGAAGTGATAACCACAGAGCCTGCATGGGTCTGATCTGGATCCTCTTCATATGTTATGGTTGGGTAGCTTGGTGTTTTTGTGGGACTCCTAACCCATCAGAGTAGGTGGTGTCTCTGATTCTTTTCCCTGCTTTTGGGACCCTTTTCCTTCTACTGGGTTGCCTCATCCAGCCATGACATGAGGGGAGGTGCCTAGTATTATTGTATCCTGTTATGCTGTGTTTGGCTGATGTCAGTAGAAGGCTTGTTCTTTTCTGAAAGGAAACAGTAGCAGTGGATCTGAGGTAGAGGAGAGAGGAGGAGCTAGAAGGAGGGAAGGGAGAAGAGGCAGCAGTCAGGATGTATTGTATGAGAGAAGAATAAAGAAAAAACAACAACAAAATTTACACAGCAGGTAAAAGTGCTTGCTATGCAAGCCCAGTGACCTGAGTTCAATCCCCAGGACCAACAGTAGAAGGAGAGAACTGACTCCCAAAAAGTTGTCCTTTGACCTCCACATGTGTGCCTTGGAACACACATATCTGCCTGAACACACACACACACACACACACACACACACACACACACACACACACTGAGAGAGAGAAATAGTAATAATAAACTTTTAAAAAATATTTACAAATATACTAGAACAATTATATGATGGTGTTAAATACTGCTCTCTTTTTCCAAACTCAGATCTAGAAATAATTGGTGTTAGACAGGTTTATATAACGGTGTATCAGTGTTTCTCTTGTTACTATAGTTTTTTTTTTTACAACACCATCTTCATTTATTCTGGGATAAATGACATATCACATCTTTCTATTTCATGTACATGTATGATAAGATCAGTGGGAAGCTTATCACAAATTAAAAGTATCTCTTTATACAACATTTTTAGATTTTTATTCAACCTATGGGTTTTATAATCCCCACTTTGCCAGTGTAGCACCTTAAAACACTGTTCTCTCTAGCAATGGCTAAAAGATTGTTTTACTACACTATCAAATGATTGCTATGGAATCACGACCCCCGTGATCATTACTAACTTTCTGTTATATTTCTTTGCTTTCATTTTCTCTAATTTGTCAAGAGGCTTGCATAAATATACAAAATTAATATTGATTCAGTTTCTTTAAAATGTTCCTCCCAAATAGCAGTTCATTATTCAAACTAATGTAGTTAATACTTTATAAAGACTAAATAGGAGGGCAG
Source organism: Peromyscus eremicus (assembly GCF_949786415.1). NCBI lineage: Eukaryota > Metazoa > Chordata > Mammalia > Rodentia > Cricetidae > Peromyscus > Peromyscus eremicus. Next base: position 30,158,924 of record NC_081439.1, on the reverse strand, counting down.
CAATCCTTCCTGGCATACAGATAATCACATAGAAAGGATAGGAATTTCTTTCCCTCTATATAGCCATACATGATGCTGTCTTTGTCTTCTTTCAATTTGCTGTCCCTTGCTAAATAAAAAAATGTGTGTTGTTAGTGAACAAAACTTTTAATTTATCTTTCTCTCAAACTTGTCTTCATCCTTCCCTGCTACACTTAGCCCAACCCCTCTCCCTACCAGAGCTGTCACTGAGTTGACCAAAGGTAGTTCTCAGTTTTAAAGTAATTGGCCAGAAGCCAAGAAAATATCAAGTGTAATAACAAAGACTGATATTAAAATCAACAAAGACAGCCATTGGTTGAATCCAAACTCTGTGTCAGGCAACAGATCATGCTCTTTAATATTTACAATAGTTATGTTCTAGGTAGGTTATTACCTTCAATTTACACATAAATAGAATAAAGCTCAAAGAACTTGAAAGTGCCCAAGATCATGAAGCTATAAAATGGAGTATATTAACCAGCCCACCAGACTCCAAGGCCCATCTTTTGTACCTTATCATCTTTCTGACCTGTGTTTAGACTAGACAAATCTAATGGAAACATTGGATTTACTATATAAATATAAATTGCAAAATACATTGCAAATTTAAATGCAGATGGGATATTTTCAAACACACACACACACACACACACACACACACACACACACACACACACACGTCCTTGGTGCCTTAGTAATTCTGTAGTCAGTGAGATACAATTAGATTTCCAAAGACTGGATACCTTGAGCAGATCACAAACAAACTGATTTTTCCTGAGCAGTATGTCCCATGCTGAGCTAAAGATAGGTTTGGAAAATTCACATCCTGAGTGGAAACTGTGTGTGCATAGTGGCTGAGCAGCACATGGAGCTTCTAGGGGCTTCTGTTCAAACTGTCAGACTCCCTATGTAAATGATGTTATAAGAACTCACAAATTACATAAAGGAGGAGAATGAGAGCAGCACTGATTCTCTAAATTTATTGAGGTAAATTTCCAGCCGAAGAAAAAAAGGCTACAAAATGTTCAGTGCTTTAGTAAATATCCCAGGCTTTGGGGAGATAGAAGACACAAGTTCAAACCCATCTCTGCCACTATACCTATGGCACTGAGGAAGATATTTCTCCAAAACTATAAGAGAGTAATGATGAAAAATAGCAGCAGTCATAATTTCTAATTCATAGGGTTCTTGTGAGAAATACTCTAGACTACACCAGTAAGACTTTTCAGTACATTCTAACTTGAAAGAATCACTTCATAAACAATCATTACTATTTTTTGATTGCTGTAATGGTTTCATTTTATATTATATGCCTCTTCAGCCCAAGATTAAGTCACTGGAGTAGTTTTTCCTCTTGGTAGTTAAAGGAGCTGATGATCTCCCAGAAAATGGCAAGGAAAAGGTACAAGGCCATGTATGGGCACAGCATCCTCTCCCTTTTCCTATGCCCTATGCTTCTGAGTTTGTTTTGCTATACAGTAACATTGTGCTCAATGCACTCAAGGCCAGAATTCACATAAGCATCCCAAATAATACCTTCAAGATAAAATGGGAAACAGATAAAAGGATGCTTGTAGTCAAAAGTTTTCTCGAGTCCCACCATGTCCCCACAATCCCACAGCCCACTTATAAAATAATCACTCAGAAGCTTATATTAATTATAACTGCTTGGCCATTAGCTAAGGCTTATTACTGACTAGCTCTTACATTTAAATTTACCCATAATTCTTATCTATGTTTAGCCACATGGCTTGGTACCTTTTCTCAGTTCTGCCTTGTCATCTTGCTTCATCTATTTCTGGCTGGTGACTCCTGACTCTGCTCTTCCTCTTCCCAGAATTCTCCTTGTCTGCTTGCCCCACCTATACTTCCTGCCTGGCTACTGGTCAATCAGCGTTTTATTTATCAACCAATCAGAGCAACACATAGTCACAGCATACAGAACGACATCCCACAGCACTTCCCCTTTTCTGTCTAATCAAAAATCAAGGTTTTAACTTTAACATAGTAAAATTGCATATAATACAACAATTATCAAGCAAGAATTACAATTACAATATGTAGTCTATTTGTATTTGACAAAATTAAAGAAAATATACTATCTATCCTATATTTGTGAGTCTAAAGTTTCATGTCTAATTTATCTTTGATCATAACCAAGGAAACTTATAACTATCTAGTCTTCAACTACATCAAAGACCTCAGAAGGATATACTATTACCTAAGTAAACAGGAAGAGCATTGTAAGCAACTTTTAAAATTCTGGAAATGACAGACATAGCTGCCTGCCTGAACAGTCATTCAAAGTTCCTCTACAATGTTGGGGCATCCATCTTCAGCCTATAGGCCTAGAGTTTTTTATCACTTCTTCCTGTGTCCTATAGAATATTTGGCAGCCCACTCTGCAAAGCAGGAACCTGAAGAACCATTTTGTATTGCAAAGTTTAGTGGTCATCTTCCCATGGGTCCTGCTTGCCCAGTTTCAGCAGTCCAGGCAAGAGCAATTTCTTGCTCAAATGGCTATTTTTGCCAAGAAGAAGATAAACTCCATATAGAGTGTCTTTGATGCCCATCTTTCTCTTTGAAGTAAATCAGTGCTGCCAGGAGAAGATGTGTCTCACTGTCCAGAAAGTCTAAGTTTTTAAAACATTTTAAATGCCACATTCTGTAGGTCTTTGAAGTGTTTGAAGATTACACCTAATTGAATTATATCTATGTATACCTAGGAAACTTAACTAACATGACTATAAGTTTGACTATCATAGAAGACTAATTATTAATCTGTATTTCTTAATTATATATTACAATTTTAAATGAGTTGCACAAAATACTTTAAACAAGAGTAGAAATATACATACAGTATAACAAAATTAACTTTAAATTTGTATCAATAAACTAAAATCCATAGCAATGTAAAACAAGTTGTTCTTTAAAAGTAAATTCAGCTGGGTGGTGGTGGTGGTGGCGGCGGCGGCGGCGGCGGCAGCGGCGGTGCCCGCCTTTAATCCCAGCACCTGGGAGGCAGAGCCAGGCAGATCTCTGTGAGCTCAAGGCCAGCCTGGGCTACCAAGTGAGTTCCAGGAAAGGCACAAAGCTACACAGAGAAACCCTGTCTCGAAAAAAAAAAAGTAAATTCAATAATCTACCTTTTTATCCTATCATATCTATATCCTCTTTTCTTCTTTAGAAAGAGATTGCATTTATAATCAGCCCTATTCAAATAAAAATAAACATTTATAAACAATATTTTGGAAATTGGGGAGTAGCTTCTCATACTACTTCCTGCTGATTGAGGACAATCTTATGGGGATCCTGAGAAAATTAAGAATTATGGTCAAATCCATAGCCTCTTGCTTCCTGTGAAAACAAAAGCAGAGCCTCCTTTCCAAAGCAGCATATCCTTAGATCCAAATTTTGAAGCCAAGATACCTTTAAAATATACATATTGGTTTAACTGAGTAGCCTTTACAATCAAATGTCTCTCTGCAGTTAAAAATCCCAAAGACAATATAATCCAGACTCTGTGTGATTTCCATCTTTATGTGGCTTATTTTTATATTACTTTTATTGTCCCTTTAAAAGACTTTATTTTTTAAAACTGTTTCTTTATATAACTGTTTATATTCATTTTCTTCTCTCTTCTAAGCCTATGTACATTTTTATACATAATGTAAACCATTTAGAAGTTTGTTTCATCTGAATCTGTCCTTTTGTGAATCTATTGCTTTAAACTGCAGAGTGGCTAGGATAGAAGTGGCAGCCTCGGCTGCTGACTCCACTCACCTCAACTTCCCAATATGGTGGTGGTACATTTACATGCCAGCTCTGGGAGCCATGTGCATCACCAACTCTTGGAAGCAGTGGGTCTATGACTCCATCAAAGCCACATGTTGCCCAGAAACCATTTTTTGTCTGTACTAGCAAAAGCTAAATCCACCATGCACCATGCTGTGCAGCTAGCAGATGCCACAGGAATCTGCCATGCTGCACTTAAGCCCATATGCCATGAACCCGCCATACTGTAGCTCAAGTCTGCATACCATGGCGTCTCTGTACCTTGGTGTCTCTATATCTTGACCCGCTTGAGACATGAAGTAGAAAGCTGGTTTTGGCTCCATTATTGTGTATTTAGAAGCCCTTTTAAACTCTTTTAGGCCTTATGGAAATTTGAGAGCCCTGTGTTGGGCACCAAATGTAGTCAGAAGTTTTCTTGGGTCCTGCCAAGCCACCACAGTTCCATGGCTTGCTTATGAAATAATCACTCAGAAGCTTATATTAATTATAACTGCTTGGCCATTAGCTAAGGCTTATTACTGACTAGCTCTTACATTTAAATTTACCCATAATTCTTATCTATGTTTAGCCACATGGCTTGGTAACTTTTCTCAGTTCTGCCTTGTCATCTTGCTTCCTCTGTTTCTGGCTGGTGACTCCTGACTCTGCTCTTCCTCTTCCCAGAATTCTCCTTGTCTGCTTGCCCCACCTATACTTCCTGCCTGGCTACTGGCCAATCGGCATTTTATTTATCAACCAATCAGAGCAACACACCTTCACAGCATACAGAACAATATCCCACAGCAGATGCTAATAGTGTTTCAAGTCAAACCACAGGAACTGCAGCTAAATTTGATATTCCTTCCCCCCATGTACAAACAAATGCCTCACACCTACCACACAGCAGCTCTGCAGCTAGTACACTGATTGGTGTGGGAAAGTCTCCAGAAGAGTCAATCATTCTGAAAGGATTTAGTTTTACCTGGTCAGTTTTAAAAATGTATGAAGGAACTTTTTAAACAAACAAATATTTAATGAGACCCCATGTACCCAGCATCCAGTTTAAAAAGCTATGGACTCTAACCTAATATCATTCTGATATCTCCATATCATTTACTACATGACTTAGTTTAAACAAATCCCAAATTTCATATTATCGTGTCCATAAGCATTTAATTACATGACTGCAAACTATGATTTTGTTATAATATTAACCATGCTTTTTCAATATAAAGGACACTGATTTTTGTTATATTAACCACACTTTTTTAATCTAAAGGACACTTATCCAGTAAAAATGACACATTTTAGAATTGTAACATGGAGTGAAGAAGCAAGTTCCTCAGTGTTTTCAAAATTCCAAGCATTTTACTCTTTGAAATTCAAGGACAGTAAGTCAGTATTACCAGGAATTCTCAGAAATTTCAAAATTACAATTATTTTAAGCAAACTTCTAACAAAGGAAACTATTAGCAGAGCACATAGGCAGCCCACAGAATGGGAGAAAATCTTTACCAGCTATATTTCAGACAAGAGAATAATATCCAGAGTTTGCAAAGAACTACAGAAATTAAATACCAAAGAAATAAAACTGCCAATCATCAAATGGGCTAAAAGATTGAATAGACAGTTTTCAAAAATAAAAGAAACACAAATAGCCAATAACTACTTTTAAAAATGTTCAGCATCCCTATTCATCTTGGAAATGCAAATTGAAACTACCTTGAGATATCAGAATGATTATCATCAAGAAATCTAACAACAGCAAATGTGGAGAATGTGGAGAGAAAGAATCCTTTATTCATTACTGTTGAAGGGGAAGATTATAGCCATTGTGGAAATTATTTTGGAGGTTCCTCACAAATTAAAAATATAACTACCATATGTTCCAAATATTTCATCACTGGGCATGTATACAGAAAACACCATACCCCACCATAGAAATATTTACACACCCATGTATATTGTTACATTATTCACTATAGCAAGGAAATGGAAATAATTTAGTCCTCAGTCAATAGATGAATGGATAATGAACATCTGGTACATATATAAAATGGAATACTAGTCAACTCTAAAGAAAAATGCCATCACAAATTCACAGGGGAATGGATGGACTTAGAACATATAATATTTAGTGAGGTCACTCAGTCTCAGAATTTAAAAATACAGAAATATAGTGCATGTTCCCCTTGTATGCAGATCCTAGCCCATAATATACACATGTATATGTGTTAACAAATGTGCATATGGATATAGCATAGCATATGGGTATATTTAAAAAAGAGACCAAGACCCTGAAAAAAGATATTGAAGAAGATGTCAGAAACTGGAAAGATCTCCCATGCTCATGGATAGGCAGGACTAACATAGTAAAAATGGCAATCTTACCAAAAGCAATCTACAGATTCAATGCAATCCCCATCAAAATACCAACACAATTCTTCACAGACCTGGAAAGAATAATACTCAACTTCATATGGAAAAACAAAAAACCCAGGATAGCCAAAAGAATCCTGTACAATAACACAACCTCTGGAGGCATCACGATCCCTGACTTCAAGCTGTACTATAGAGCTACAGTAATAAAAACAGCTTGGTACTGGCATAAAAACCGACATGCGGACCAATGGAATCGAATTGAAGACCCTGACATTAATCCGCACACCTATGAACATATAATTTTTGACAAAGAAGCCAAAAGTGCACAATGGAAAAAAGAAAGCATCTTCAACAAATGGTGCTGGCAAAACTGGATATCAACATGTAGAAGGCTGCAAATAGATCCATATCTATCACCGTGCACAAAACTTAAGTCCAAGTGGATCAAGGACCTCAACATAAATCCAGCTACTCTGAACCTGCTAGAAGAGAAAGTAGGAAGTAGTCTTGAACGCATTGGCATAGGAGACCACTTCCTAAATAGAACACCAGTAGCACAGACACTGAGAGAAACAATCAATCAATGGGACCTCTTGAAATTGAGAAGCTTTTGTAGAGCAAAGGATACGGTCAACAAGGCAAAGCGACAGCCTACAGAATGGGAAAAGATCTTCACCAACCCCACATCTGACAGAGGACTGATATCCAGAATATATAAGGAACTCAAGAAATTAGACATCAAAATGCCCAACAGTCCAATTAAGAAATGGGCTATAGAACTAAATAGAGAATTCTCAACAGAGGAAACTCAAATGGCTGAAAGACATTTAAGGAATTGCTCAACATCCCTAATCATCAGGGAAATGCAAATCAAAACAACTCTGAGATACCACCTTATGCCTGTCAGAATGGCTAAAATCAAAAACACTGAAGACACCTTATGCTGGAGAGGATGTGGAGCTAGGGGATCAATACGGCACTTTCTTAGAAAATTGGGAATCCATCTCCCCCAAGATCCAGCTATACCACTCTTGGGCATATACCCAAGGAATGCTCAACCACACCACAAGAGCACTTGTTCAGCTATGTTCATATCAGCATTGTTTGTAATAGCCAGAACATGGAAACAACCTAGATGCCCTTCAACTGAAGAATGGATAAACAAAATGTGGTACATATACACAATGGAATACTACTCAGCAGAGAAAAACAATGACATCATGAGGTTTGCAGACAAATGGATGGACCTAGAAAAAAATCATCCTGAGTGAGGTAACCCAGACTCAGAAAGACAAACATGGTATGTACTCACTCATAGCAGGATACTAGATGTGGAACAAGGATGACTGGACTGCTACTCACATCACCAGGGAGGCTACCTGGAAAACAGGACCCCAAGAAAGACACGGGGATCACCCAATGACAGAGAAATGGAATGAGATCTACATGAACAGCCTGGACATGAGTGGGGGTAGTGAAGGGAAAGAGACCTTGGGGGAGCGGGAGATCCCAGCTGGATCAACAACAGAGAGGGAGAACAAGGAATAGGAGACCATGGTAAATGAAGACCACATGAGAATAGGAAGAAGCAAAGTGCTAGAGAGGCCCACAGAAATCCACAAAGATACCCTCACAACAGACTGCTGGCAATGGTCGAGAGACAGCCCAAACTGACCTACTCTGGTGATGGGATGGCCAAATACCCTAATTGTCGTGCTAGAAACCTCATCCAACTACTGAGGGATCTGGATGCAGAGATCCATGACTAGGCCCCAGGTGGATCTCTGGGGGTCCAATTAGCGAGAATGAGGAGGGTTTATATGAGCGAAAATTGTTGAGACCAAGGTTGGATAAAGCACAGGGACAAATAGCCAAACGAACGGAAACACATGAAATATGAACCAATGGCTGAGAGGTCACCAACTGGATCAGGCCCTCTGAGTGGGTGAGACAGTTGATTGGCCTGATCTGTTTGGGAGGCATCCAGGCAGTGGGACCGGGTCCTGTGCTCATTGCATGAGTTGGCTGTTTGAAACCTGGGACCTATGCAGGGCTGCTTGGCTCGGCCTGGGAGGAGGGGACTGGACCTACCTGAACTGAGTCTACCAGGTTGATCTCAGTCTGTGGGGAAGGCTTTGCCCTGGAGGAGATGGGAATGGGGGGGGGCTGGCTGGGGGGAAGGTGAGGGGGGCGGGAGGGGGGAGAACAAGGGAATCCGTGGCTGATATGTAGAACTGAATTGTATTGCAAAATAAAAATTTTAAAAAAAAAAAGTAAAGTGCTCACTAATGTGTTTGCATATACATAGTACTTTGTGGAAGTCCTTTGCATGCTCTCTCAAGATGTAAGAGATTTTCAATACAAAATACTTAAATAAGGAAGTGTCCACATGTGACTCCATAAGGGACTATTACCTAACCAGTAGATTTAATTTTTTTATTTATTTATTTTACATCCCTTCCCCTCCCTCCTCTCCTCCCACTTCCTCCCCCCTCCCTCCTCTCCTCCCACTTCCTCTCCCCTCCCTCCTCTCTTCCCACTTCCTCCCTCCTCTATATTCGCTCAGAAAGGGGCAGGCCTCCTGTGGGCATCAGCAAAGCATGGCATATCAAGCTGCCATAAGACCAAGCACCTTCCCCTGTATTCAGGCTGCCAAGACAATTCAGCATGAGGAATAGGTTCCCAAGAGCCAGACAAAGCACAGGGACAGCTTCTGCTCTCATTGTTAGGAGTCCTACAAATAGACCAAGCTACACAACTGCCACATATATGCAGAGGGCCTAAGTAGGTCCCATGCAGGCTCCCTGGTTGTTGGTCCAGAGTATGTGAGTTCCCATGAGCCAGGTTAGCTGTTTCTGTGGGTTTTCCTCCAATATCCCTGACCTCCTGGCTCCTACAATCCCTCCTCCCCCTCCTCAGCAGGACTTCCTGAGCTCTACCCAACGTTTGGCTGTGGGTCTCTGAATCTGCCTCCATCAGTCACTGTATGAAGGCTCTCTGCTGACAACTGGGGTAGTCACCATAGTAGATTTAAAGTATTTTTTGTTGTTTGAATATTTCTGTATGCTATGGGTCTTTGTAAGTACTACTAAACTTAGTATGCCTTATTTTTAAACAATACTTTAACTGTAATATCATTATTACTATTAAAAATAAGAATTATCTCTAAATATCATTAATTATCCTGTCAGTACTTAAATTCCTTTAATCTGTTTTTTCTCACAATTTTTTTGAGCTGAATTCATATTCTAAAATTTTATGTGTTCTAAGACTCTGATAATGTTCAGCCTTCTATTATGTATCATCCATCTGCCTCGCTGTCTATTTCTATCCCCACTGCAATTTTATTGTTAAAGAAGGCATTTTGTTTGTTTGTTTGTTTAGATCCTTTCAGGGTGATTAAATATTATGGAGAATTTTCTAACCCAAATCATTGCATAATTTCATTCTTTGTGTCTCTATGACATTACTTAACATACACACACAAGCCATGGTCCCCTGTGCATCCCTATAAAGCTATAGGACTGATCATAGTCTATTTTGACAAGACAACTTCATAGATAGTATTTTGTATTTCTGTAAGGAGGCGTATAATGTATGGCTGTCCCTCTTTTTGAGATGGTAGTCATTGATGATTATTCTCTAGAATAATGCATATTTAGGTGCATGTGTGTGCATACATGTAGAGACCAGAGAACAACCTGAGGTTGCATTCCTCCTCGATTGCCATCTAGCTTGTTTTGGAACAGGATCTCTCAAGGGTCTGGAACTCTCTGAGTATGCTAGGCTAGATGATCGGGGTGCCTGGAAGATCTTCCTGTCCCTACTTCCCTAGCTCTGGGATTACAAGCACATACCGCTATACCAAGATTTTTTTTTAACATGGGTTCTGAGGGATTAAATCCAGGTCCTCATGCTTGAGAGACAAGTACTTCCCACACTAAGCTATCACCTTAGCTCCAGGTTCCATCTTTAAGACAAGACTTTACTATGGCTTAGCTCAACCTTTTTTAGAAGCAGCTAGATTTGATTTGATTGGGAATTGAACATCTACAATAAGGATCTAAACAATTTAGAAAAGATTTCATATTTTGTGCTATTCTATGTTTCAGCACTAAGAGCACGGTGTCTGTGACATCACAGATACTCCTAGACTGTTAATCAAATTAAACTGGAAATCCAGCATTTTCTCAAAAATGTAATCTATCCAGAGAAATGCTTACTTTTCTACTGTAATCATTAGCTCTTATAACGTCAAGGACTTCATCTCTATCCCAACACCTAAGCTGCCTGTTCTTTTTAATTTACTCTTCAAATTCTGCTCACATTCATAAAAGAAGAAATTCCTATGGGCTTGAATAACTGCAAAAGCTAACATTAGTTTAACACTTCCATGGCATCTGCTTAAATTTCCTCATTAAGTGTACAGGTATAACTTTCCCTTTGGCATTAGCTGGACAATGTGTGCAAATTATATTCCTACTTGCACAATTGAGCATTTTGAATGTTATCTTCCCTCTATAATGAGGGAAAATACTTTCATATAACATACAAAGATTAGACAGGCCTGTTCTACTTTTAAAGCAGTCTACTATAACAATCCCTTAGTCCATGATCCACACGAACCTCTCTCTTGACCTTGACAGATTCAGACAATAGGATCAAAACAGCCTTCACTATCAGACTTGGGCTTGCATAGGTCTTGTGCATGCTGTCATAACTGCTGTGACTTCATATGTGCGGCTGCTCCACTGCGTCTGGAAAACACCATTTCCTTATAGTCACCCACCACTTCTGGTTCTTATACTCTTTCTACTCCCTCTTTCTCAGTGATTCCTGAGTCCTAGAAGGAGGGGCTGTGATATGGATGTCCCACTTGGAGCTAAGCATACTGAGCATCAGAGTTTCTTATTCTCAGCACCTTGGCACAGTGAGTTGTGAGTCTCTGAATTAGTCACCATCTACTACAGATAGAAGCTTCTCTGATGAGGGTTAATGGATGCACTAATCTGTGGATCAGTCATTAGGAGACCATTTAATACTATGTCTATTCAAGCCAGACCAAATTCCTGCATGCAAAGGGCATTGAGCAAGAAGTCCCACCTCCTAGCCTAGGACCTCTATTGGTAATTGATACCCATTGGAAGAGGAAGAGTCATTTTTCTTTAAGAGTGTAGCCCCTGGTAAGTCTACCACACTCTAGTGGAAGAGCAGATATCCAAAAATATATAGGCAGCACAAACTGGAATTGCTGGTATTTTTCTAAAGTTGGGCAAATAAAGAAGGGGGTATATCTGGGAGGAGTTGGGGGAAGAGGAGTGAATATGATCAAAACACATTGTACAAAATTTTCAAAAAATTAATTTAAAAAGAAAACAGCCTTCAACAGAGGCTGACAAGAAGCTACTAGACAAAGAAATGATCCTGGCTCACACTTTGTACCTTTGGTTTGGCTGTGATCTTTCATTGTCATAGTCCTCCCAGAATAACCAGCTCTTCTCTCTTCCCTTTCCCTCCTCAGTTTCCTGCAGTCCAGTTTCCACACCCACCCCAGTCCACCAGCTGTTCTTGCTTACCAACATGTCAAACCAAACAAGCTTTTCTCCATTTTCATCGCACCTGATGGTTCTGCAGTTTTCCTGCTGACCAGATGCCCTTCCCTTTTCCAACACTCTGCTTCTCCTTCCACCTCTCAGACCACTTCCAATTCTCACTTGATATTTTCTCGTTCCTTGTCAGTATTTAAAGCAACAGCGTTCTGATTTTGTCTTGACCTCTTCTTTTCTTCCTTGTGCTCTTTCTCAAGAAATTGATCACTATGCTTTTGGAGGAAGCAACTGAATCAACCTTATTTCCTCTGTCCTTGTCTGAGGGTTCAGACCCACAACTTCAGTGACACACTAGGATAGCCACAAAAGACTGAACACGGATCCAATGTATGAATCAAACTCTTACCTGTTCCTGCCCTACCTTCTGCTGCTTCCCTCCACAAGCCTATGAAAACTCAAGTCCTGTTCCCCTAGTTATCTTATTCTTCCTTCCTTCAATATTTTATACTCAAATGATCACGAAGTGCTGCCAAATTCATATTCCAGAGATCTTTCAAAGCCATCCCTTCCAACCCTTTGACTCTGTCCTTGGTGTGGTTTATAGTGGGATATAAACAACTTAGTTTCTGCTGTACCAGTTGGGTTGATTCTGAAGTATAGATGATGTGGTCTCCCACTGTTCCCCAGAAAATGTGATTCTTTTATTGTTTTCCTTTCCCAGACCATTTCTTCTCTACTCTACCAGTATGCTCACAGTATTGGAATTCTAATCCTTGTTTCTGTGTCTTCTGGAGAATCCTGCCTAAGATACTGGGATTAAGTTTCTGCTTCAAAATCAGCATATGATTTTCTGTACACAGAACACACGTGGTGCCATGCAGATCTAGGTTTTGAACTGGATACTTGCACTTTCATGCTTTCAAATCTAAGTCAAATTCGTTAACCTTTCTGTGTTTGTGTTTCCGTTTGAATTTCAACCTCTGAGATACAGCCAAGGCAGTCTTAATATAAAAGTTTATACTTATAGGTGCTCATACTAAAAAAACCTGAGAGATCTCAGGTAAATAACTTTATTATGTAGCTCAGAGTTCTAGAAGAACAAAAAGCAGTTGACCCAAAAGAAGCAGATGGCAAGAAATTATAAATATAAGTATAGAAATAAATGAAATACAAACTTCAAAAACAATACATAGAATTAATCAGAAAATGAACTGGTTCTTTAAAAAGACTAACAAGTGCTGTGGGATGTATGGCAAATGTGTTGCTAATTAATCAATAAAACACTGATTGGCCGTTGGCTAGGCAGGAAGTATAGGCGGGGCAAGGAGGAAAATAAAGCTGGGAAGTGGAAGGCTGAGTAAGAGAGACACTGCCAGCCACCACGATGAGAAACAGCTTGTGAAGATGCCGGTAAGCCACGAGCCATGTGGCAAGGCATAGATTAATGGAAATGGATTAATTTAAGCTATAAGAACAGTTAGCAAGAAGCCTGCCACGGCCATACAGTTTGAAAGCAACATAAGTCTCTGTGTTTACTTGGTCGGGTCTGAGAGGCTGTGGGACTGGCAGGTGAAAGAGATTTGCCCTGACTGTGGGCCAGGCAGGAAAACTTGAGCTACAAACAAGAGTGACCAATCCCGCCAAGCTATCCAAAAAGCTGGACTAGACCTAAGTCAATAAAAGGGAGTTGTTACTGTAGACTCCAATGGAATCCAGAAAATTGTCAGAGATGGGTAAATTTCTAACATATCATATACTGAAATTAAAGCCAGATGATACAAACAAAGGAAACAGACACATAACAAAAGTATCCCAAAAAAGAAAAGTCCAGGACCAGATAGGTTGATTGCTGAATTTTATCAAACTTTGAAGAACAGTCTATTTATGTACAGATGTGTTGCTGTTTTACCTTGCCTGCCTAAGGCAACTGATTGGTCTAATAAAAAGCTGAACAGCCAATAGTGAGGGAGGAGATATAGGCAGGACAGAAGTCCCAGAAGGACAGGGAGGAATGGACTGTGGACAGTCCAAGCAATTCTAAGCAGGATGTACATTTTATAAGATCTAGAAATAAATCCACACATCTATAGTCACCTAATTTTTGACAAAGATACCTAAAACATGCACTTTAAAATGTTTTTTTTTCAACCAATAGTGCTGGCAAAACTGGATATCCATATTCAGAAGAATCTTTCTCTGCACAAAAATCAATTCAAACGAGATCAAAGATCCAATAGGACATGAAATAATCCCAAGAATTGACCAATGGGATTGCACAGCAAAAGAAACTGTCAACAGAATAACCAGACAGTTCAAAGAACAGAAGAAAATCTTTCCTGTCTATAGTTTCAGACAAAGGGATAATATCTAAAATATAAAAAGAATTGCAAAAATTAAACACATAAAACCCCAAAACTTCTAATAATCAATAAGTGGTCCAATGACCATTCTCAAAAAAGACATATAAGTGCCCAATAAATATTTTTTAAAATGTTCAGCATCTTCAGCCATCAGAGAAATGCAAATTCAAACTCTGAGATTCCATCTAAGCCCAGTCAGAATAGCTAACATGAAGACAACAAATTAACACAGATGAAAATGTCAGGAAATATGAAAACTTGTCCGCCATTGGTGAGAATGTAAATTGATATAGCCCCTCTAGAAATCAGCATGGAGGTCCCTCAAAAAACCTAAAAATAGAACTGCTACATGACCCAGCTATATCACTCCTTGGATTATATCCAAAGAACTCTATATCCTATTGCAAAGATATATGCACATCCATGTTCAGTGATACTCTATTCACAATAGCTATGAAATGGAATTTACCTAGATGTCCATCATTGATGAATACATAACAAAAATGTGGTACATATAAATAACAGAATTTTATTCAGCAGTGAAGTAAAAATGAAATTTATAGGAAAATGAGTAGAACTGGGAAACATTGTATTTAGCCCAGTAATCCAGGTTCAGAAAGCAAATACTGCCTGCACAACACTAAACCAGTAAACATTCAGTCACAGACAACAGAGGTGCTCATGGGGCTCTGCTCTGCCCAGAAGAGCTAATAATAGTCCAGGACTGCTAGAGGAGAGGAAGCCATTGTCTTCAGTGGTGTGGCCACCGATGAGTTACCCAAGACCCAGTGGATAGCTTCATACCCATGACCATGACAGTGGCCCTGGTTAAACCTAGTATTTCACAAAAAAAAAAAAAAAAAAAAAAAAAAGCCGTGAAAATGGGATAGGGATTTGGTGGGAGGATGCTGTGGGATGTTCTGTATGTCAAATATATTGCTCTGATTGGTTAGTAAATAAAACACTGATTGGCCAGTAGCCAGCAGGAAGGATAGGCGGGACAAGCAGAGAAGAGAATTCTGGGAAGTGGAAGGCTGAGTCAGAGAGACACTGCCAGCTGCCACCATGACAAGCAGCATGTGAAGATGCTGATAAGCCACGAGCCACATGGCAAGGTATAGATTTATGGAAATGGATTAATTTAAGATATAAGAACAGTTAGCAAGAAGCCTGCCACGGCCATACAGTTTGTAAGCAATATAAGTCTCTGTGTTTACTTGGTTGGGTCTGAGCGGCTGTGGGACTGGCAGGTGACAGAGATTTGTCCTGACTGTGGGCCAGGCAGGAAAACTCTAGCTACAGGAGGAGGATAAGAGAGTGTGACTAAAATGTATTGTACATGTATGAAATTGACAAAGAGTAAATAGTAAATTGCTGTTCTCTCTCTCTCTCTCTCTCTCTCTCTCTCTCTCTCTCACACACACACACACACACACACACACACACACACACACACAGAGAGAGAGAGAGCCCCTAGCTTATAATTGTTAGAGATAGATAACAAAATAGGAGTAAGTATGAATAGAGTCCAGGAACCTAGAAAGGAGCCCTTGAAATGGAGCGAGGAAATAATGCTTTAAGGGAGGGGAAGATAACAGAACGTGTGCAGTATTAAAGTGGAAGAGGAAATACTGGGTGTGAAAGGGTACAGCAGGAAAAGGGAAAAAGGACAGAGGAATCAACCAAAATAGTATATATGTAATTGCCACAGGGAAACCTGTTTCTTTGCAAGCTAATTAATTTTTTTTAATGAGGCATTAAACTGATACCTAGTCATCGGGTTGGTGGGATAAGTGCCCTGCCACATTGCCTGGCCCATAAGTTTCAATTGTTGGTTACTATTGCTGACCACTGATTATTACTCTTTTCCTCTCCTAAATATGCATAGCTTTCCTCACGCCTGAGTAATCACAACAATGTGGCAGCAGTTAGCCCCTTCCCCAGAAACACTCTCCTGAAACTTTCAATGGCTTCAGTTTCTATAGACTGCAGAAACCAGTGTCCAAAACCCTCTGGGATGTGGACCTAGTTTCCCTTTCCAGTCCAAATAAAGGTTCTCTGTGGTTCCCAGCAGCAGAAAAGAGTTAAACCATGAGCAGCTTAGCTAGAATGTGAGAAGAGTTAAGCTGAAGGGCAGAAAGAGAAGCGATCTGTGCAAAAACTGGAGTCAAAACACTATTTTACTATGGGAAGAAAAAAAAGAGATAAGCAACTGGGTGAAGAAGAGTGGTGTTGTAAAGTAGAGCCAGAAGTGGTCCAAAGGATGGGGCAGAGAAAGTCGGCAAGCATCTTAGAGCAAAATCCAACATGAATTTAACAACAGGGCTCTGCTCATTCCCATGCCTGTTACCTAGCTCTGCACACAGCTTCTCCAACCTTAATACTCTACAGCAGACCCAACAGAATGCCCCTAAGTTGGGTACATGTTCTTACTTCTATTTTAAGCTTTTAATCCCAATTGTTAACAACTCCATTAAATATAAAACTTCCTTTCAGAGCTACTTATAAATGTGTTACATAAATGCTGCATATTTCCCCTCTTCTTCTCCAGCTTCTAAAAATAGGACCTCTGATGCTGGCTCTGTTCACTGTGCTCGCTCCCACTTGCACACCTATCATGTTCAGAGTCCAACTGGGACAGATCGCTTTTGCAGGCATTTCTTTTTTGTGTCTCCATTTCTTCTTGCATGTACAGCATACTTTGCTAAATGAAGTTTAATGCACCTGAAGAAATGACACTCTTCCATGGGAATGAGAAGGCTACAGATAATCCTTTTTCTCTTCCGAGTCCTACAATTGCCCCAGGAGACATCTGTAGGGTACACAAAAGAACTCTGCTACAAACATTTAGAAGGATAGAAAAGCACAACAAAATTCAGTCATTAGGAATAGTTATTCAACAGCTGGAGTTCCTTTGAGCTGACCACTGTGACAGGAACTTAACATGCGGGACTGAATTCAGTTACTCCATCAGTCCAATGACTAGGTTCATGCTTCATTGCTGGATATGCAAATTGAATCTTAGATTAAAAAGCTTGATCCAAACTAGAAAGTAGAAAAGTGGCAATGCCTAGTTTCAGACCTAGATCTTCATGACATCATAGCCCACGTTCTGTGTGCAGAAAGATCACACGTTGATTTTGAAACCGAAGCCTAGTCTCAGCATTGTAGACAGTGTTCCCTCGAAGATGCACAAACAAGGATCAGAATTCTGGTCCTCTGGGTATATCAATAGAAGAAAGAAGAGGAAAGCAAGGCAGGGCACATCTTCCGAGGCAGCCTGAGTGACCACGTGGTACACAACTCAGAGGCTACCCAACTGGTCCAGCAAAAAAATGAGCTTTGTTTTTCCCACCCACACCGGGACCTGTCATTAGTTGAAAGCTGCTTTGTTGTGGCAAGACAAAGCATTAAATGTCACACGCAGAACTTGCCCTGATTGTGAGCTACCCATATTCCTCAGAGACTTATTCAGGCAGAGTCACAGGTGTTTAAAGAATGCAGCCTGCAGCAATTTAAGACGAGTACTGGGACAGTAAGCAGGGCGCCAGGGCTTTCTTTACATATGCATATGGTCAGAGAGCTAAAAACAGAAAGCCCCACCCCTGGGATACACGTGTGCAATCAGGCCACTTCACCCTGTGAGCTAAGTTTAGCGGATCCACGGGGTGTTGGTATTGACTCTCACTGGTTTTGTCAGTTAAGTCTTTTCTCCCTTCAGCTGAGCAATGCGAACTGAAGGAGACATCGAAATGATAGAGGAAGAAATACGTCCTGTGTCCCACAGCAAATAAAAGGTCTGCGCCTAAGTTTCTGTTGCTGTTGTTATTTTGGTCGTTTTGTGTTGTATTTTGTTTTCTCTTGCCTGGACAATGAAATGTTCCTCATAATGCCCCTGTAGGCTGCAAAGATATGCCAACAGCCACAGAATTTCACCTTTATGAGATTCTTTTCCAAAACAGGATAGTGTCTCTGGGGGAAAAAAATCCCCTTACATCTCTTCCAGATTTTTGAAATGCTGAAGTTCCTCAATTAGTAAGCATATAATCGAGAGAACTAAATACTGTATCAGTCTTTGAGGTTAAAAACAAACCCTCTTTAATCAACTGTAGGGCTTAGATATTTTAAATTAACATACCAATAGTAAGAAGAGTTCCGGTATCCCAGCTTACTGTGTCCTTACTATCCAGTTAGCTCAGTCTTTTTCACTGTAAACCCTGAAAGATGCTTTCGACTTAGGAATCCAAAGCCCTGCTAGGGACTCAGTGGCACTGGCTTATAATCACAGCATTCAAGAGGGAGAGACATTAAGGACATGCTGAGCTACTAAGCAAAACACTGTCTCAAAAATTAAAAAAAAAAATCAAAAGCTCTTCCATAGCACACAGCAGTACGTATCTAGGATTCCCCAGAGAGAATTACTCAGAGGGTAATTGCTATAAAAACACTAAGGAAATTATTGTTAAATAGTGACACTGTTTTCAGAAATATGAAATCTAGAGTACTTTGGGGATTTTTGAAATATCATAATATCCTGAACAATGTTTCCTTGGTTGTTGAATGCTGCTGTATTCTTGGAAAGAAGTCAAATAAACAATGTCATCTACATTTATTCTTGAGAGAAGGGTAACTTGTCAGATTGAAAGGCATCATGTCATCATTCACAGCTTGTAAAACTGAAGGCCAGGGAAGGAAGGAATGCAAGGATCTTTAGCTAGCTAAATCAGCCAGAATTAAACCCGGGTATCCCAGGACTGCAGGTCTGCAGCTTTTCCATTCACTCCATCAAGTTGTATCTTTCCATTCCAACAGCTCCCTTGGACCGTTACAAATGGCCACAACCCCTAGCACTAAGGCAGATTTAGATGCGATCTAATGCCCCACTATTCTAACAGTTGTCAGAAACATTTGTCTCACAAACATTTAAGATGGTATTATAATGGGTTTTTCCTTTTTTTAATGTCTTTTCTCCGAAAGAAGCAATAAGCCAAAGCTCCAGGCTTTTCTGCTTCATCATTATATAATACTTGTCTGGGACTGCAAATCACTCGCAGAAGGACAAAACTCGGGGGAAGAAAGGGTGGGTGTGAATCTTTTGTGATTTCTTGAGTAATGGGAGGCGATTTGTCATTTTAGGAAAACTGGAGCCTGTGTTCTCAGATTCATGCACGATCCAGCCTGTTTGACTCTATTGAAAACTTGCCGTTTCTGAGCCCGTCCCTGAATTGGGGGTAGAACACACGGGTAGCAGACAGACCTGTTTTTCTCTCTTCCCTTCTCCCCAAGTAAGAGAACAAGCTAATAATAAATCAAAGTTCTAGAACTTGAATTTGAACTGAAAATACCTCAGAATAAAACCTGTTTCTTCCATCCCGCAAATCAACCCAGAGCAGAGACCACGTGAATTTTCTGTGAACGCACGCCCCCTGCCGGTGAATTTTGATAATGACCGGCTCTTGGGAGAAGTAAACAAAATTACCATACCAAAAAGAATTTTTTATTGGCAGGGAGAAGACCTATAGAGAACTCATTAATGTAACTTTCTAGTCTTAAAGTTGGCGGTTATGGAGAACCCGCAGAGAGTTGTGTTGGTTCTCATGGAGACTCTCACAAGAGAAATTCTTGGGGAGCTCTCCAAATACCTTGTTGCTGAACATATTTATAGAAATGTGAAAGTAAAGCATCTCTCAAAGGACAGCAGTGTAAAAATTTTGGGCTATTTATATTAAACTCCTACCAAGACAGCCCAAAACAGCATACAGTCCCCTCAACTTGGGAAGATGAATAAAAAGAATTCCAGAGCAAATCAAGTTAACTGGGAGGGTGGGAAGCACAAATAAAGTTAACTGGAAGGAGGCTTCTTTCTCATGTTGAAGGTCAGGTTGGCCTAGAAGCTGACTATACAGCCCAGGCCGGCTAAACACCACCGCCAGCCCTCCTGCCTCAGCCTCTTGAGGGCTGGAATTACAGTCTTGAGCCACTATATGTGGCTTTAGAGATACTTTTAAAGTATTTTGACTCGAAATCAAGACGATATGTTGTTCAAATACAGTACACCTGAAACTTCTATCCACCTTTTTGCCTCCTCATAAAAAGCCCTGACATGTGCCACCCATCGTTACTTAGGTTCTTCGTTTGAAAGGTCATTCAGTTCTATTCGGCATTCTGCTCAGCCCGATTCCAGTCTCTGTCTCCTGCTCCCGTTTGATAAGGAATGCATGCCAATGATCTATGGTTAGCTGATGATGGCGACTGTTTTTCCTCCCTAATGCCCTTCCCCGCTTTTCTTTCTCCCTCTCCGCCACCCACACACTCCTCTCATTTGGACTACTTCAACTGCCTTCATCACTCATCCAGATCATTCCTGGCCTCACCGTGCACCCACGTTTATCCCCTTAAAGTGTCTCAATTTAACCCCTTGCTTGCAAGAGAAAGACAAAATCAACTCAGCTGGCTGAGTCTAGCACTCACGGGGACTGTGCACAGGTTTTGCAGTTCCCACCCAGAAACTAATCAGGCTGGAGCCCATCAGCAAACAGATCACATTACATAAGGCAGCTGGAAGGCGGCTTGGAGGCTGGGAAGGCAGATCACAAGGCTGCTGCTTCACCCACGTGCTGGAGAATCTTCCATCAGCCCCTCGGGAGAAGCAAACCCAGACGTCTGTAGTTAACAGCGTACATTTTGTGCCCGCCAGCGTGCACACAGGTATAGAATACAACTTGCTACGTCTTATGTCCGTGTACCCCGAAATCAAAATACTCATCAGAGTTCATGTTTCCCCCGGGGAATACAGAAATACGCTTTACTTCTTTGAAATTCCTTCAACTCTTTATTAAGGCTCCTACTGAGCTGGGGATAGCTTTTGTTTTACTGCCTGGGCAGTGTGCATTTAGTGACTAATGAGCACAGAGCAGGACAGCCGTGTCACAAAAGAGGGTAACCCAAATTCTCCCTTCCTGCTCCTTAGATGAGCCTTCTCACTTGGCTGCTCAGTGGGAAGAAAAGAAAGCTTGGGGGGGTGGGATTGGATTCAGCTGCCATTATCTGATTCTGACCACACTGGAAGAAGTCTAATTCTCAGGCACAGGTTTGGTTTGAGCAGTGAGTGGGCAATTAGAAACCTCCTCCACCTAGAAAGAAATCGTGATAAGGGAGAAATTTCTTCAAAGGAGGGGGAGTGGCTGGAATTGAAATCCGTTGTCATCACACGTGATTCAGGCAGATCTTAAGTAGGTCGTTGCACTCCTGCACTTGGACTGCGCTTTCCCTTCGATGGCTGCGCGTTCAGCCTGAGGCGATGATGAGAACCATGATCGAGCAGTGCTTCTAGGAGAAAATGTTTTGTTGTTGTTGTTTCCCTACCAAGACAGCAAATGCTTGTTTAGTATGCAAGAAAACTCCTCCCATTTGTGAGAGCAAGTTTATGTTATATGGTCTTTTGTTAGA
Source organism: Peromyscus eremicus (assembly GCF_949786415.1). Lineage (NCBI taxonomy): Eukaryota > Metazoa > Chordata > Mammalia > Rodentia > Cricetidae > Peromyscus > Peromyscus eremicus. The sequence continues at coordinate 30,137,389 of NC_081439.1, read as the reverse complement.
TGGTTAAGATTGCACTGCATTGTAGAAAGGACGTTAGTCGAATTTTAAAAGAGAGAGCAAGAGGGAGGAGAGAGAATTCAGGAGATAGAGAAGGGTGGGAGGTAAAAGGGAAGGGGGAGTGGGAGGTAAAAGAGTCCAGGAATGCTTAAGCATAGTAGAGAGACTAAGAAAAGGGTGTGTGGATCCATTGTTCACCATAGAAAGGGCTAGTTAAAGCTAGCAATTTCAGAAGCCACGAGGGCATCTAGATTAGGGATATTCCAGCTATGTACAGCCCCCACCCCACTGGGACTATCTGCTGACAAGAATGTAATGGGAAGTGTGGCTGATGTGAGAATCACAGAGAAAGAAGGCTGAGGACTCTGGTGGTGAAGAGGATTCCTTTTTCTCAAAGGAAATCGAAATGAATCCATTCGTTCTAAATGAAAGATGCCAAGTACATACGTGAAGATGGAGTACAGAAACTCTCCAAAGAGGACATTAAACATTGTAATTACGTCATTGCCTATAGACCTGCAGTCGACTCCTATATATAAGAAAACAATTCTTCATGAATAATTCATGGGATCTCTATGTGGCAGTCACACACTGTAGAACTGAGGCCCTGCATCTCTCCTGCGAGGAAGCCTTTGGAGCTATTGCTTACATAAGTGTGGGATGGTAGCAGCTGGCTTTAGGTTCAGTGACAATGTTTTTTCAGCCTGTTTGACTAATAATTTCTAAAATCTTTACCAACAACTTTGAAGCACTGAATTCTGAATTGCGTTCAGTGTACAACGTTCTGGACTTCTTGGTCAGTTGCCTCTTCTGTAGCCACCACTATTAATGTTAATAGTAATAATATTTTGTTGGTGCAATGAGGTTTATAATAAAGACAAAAGGAAATACTGTGTGCTCCACCAGTTTCTACGAAATGATTTTATTAAAGCTTTGCTGCCATCTAGTGATGGATTTGAAAAACTGCCTGATTTAGACAAAAGTCATTCTACTGCATTTTAAAATACAATTGCAATTGTTCAGAGGGCTAGCCACCAAAATACTAATGTTACAATGTTAAACATTCCAGTAATATAAATATAATCATAACTTTAATAAGTTCCCAATATATTGTACAACTCAGTTACTTAAAAATTGACAAAAGAATATGATGCCATAACCAAAACCATTAACAATAATTATAGTTAAGGTTTATGTAATACCTACCCCATTTGTATAAACCTACCCCGTGCCTGACATGTCTTGGTACAATGGGGAAAGCCTCTGCAGGTGGGAACAGCTATTATAAGCCATAGCTACAAATAACTGTCCATATAGTTTCTCCCCAGAGTAAACAAATGTGTTCGCTATAGGTCCTCATATATGTTTTCAGGAGATTTTTGAGAATTTGTTAGAGCTGAGGGAAACTTGCAGGGTAAGTGTTAACATCATCATTTAGCAAATCAATGAAGTTGAATTAGTTGATACTACTGAGTGCTGCACTATAACAAGCAGGCCAGGTGATCACGTGTGAGTTTTTCTACACATTCCAGTTTACTAAGAGAGATGAGAGTATACTGTGTGAAGTCGTTTCTTTTCTGCTCTTCTCAAAACCCAATCACCTTCTTTTTGCTGTTGAACTCTGAATTTCTATGATGCCTTCACCATCAGTAATTCATATGAGGCTGACCCCACCCCAGGCTAGCCAATAAGAGAAAATTCTCTTTCTCATAGTGACGATAATTTAATTAGGGGTGGCCTCATGCTTAGGCCTGGGCAAGAAACCTAAACACACATCACTCTGAGAGTTGTGTTGTTGTTATTTTTGTTAACGTTTTAAAGGATATTTTGAATAAGCTGATATTGAGTGACCTTTTCTGGGGGAGCATGAAGAAATGTGGTGTGGCTTGTCTGATGATTGTACCTTTAAGAAAGCATATCTCTCGGGGTTTGCTCTGGCCTGAAGTGGAGCTGTCTGTCCCTGTTCGTTGTGGAAAAGAACTAGACCCATGCCTGCCTAACTGTAAGCACCAGAGCTTCAGGACTGCACTTGCTCATCTTCCTCTGCCAAGTTTTGTTCTTGGAGGAGATCCCTTTGCTATCTTGTCACCTCTGTATTTTACCTTTTTCTAAATATTTGATTGATTTTTTGTGTGTATGTGTACATGCACACATTATGCTCACACACATATATGTGCTGTCATGTGTGCCATAAGGCCCACGTGGAAATTAAGAGGACAACTTGCAGGAGTCTGTCTTTTCTTCCACTATGTGGGTTCTGGGGATTGAACTCAGGTCATCAGATTTGGCAGCAAGTGCCTTTAGCCACTGAGCCATGTCTCCAGCTGAAAAGCATTTTTTGTTTGCTTGTTTTTTAAACAGGGTTTCTCTGTATAGCCCTGGTTGTCCTGGAACTTTCTCTGTAGACCAGGCTGGCCTTGAACTCACAGAGATCTGCCTGCCTCTGCCTTCCAAGTGCTGGTATTAAAAGTGTGTGTGTATATTACCTCTATATTTTAGAGGACACTTTTTATGTTTAATACATTAACTCTTGACTTTTTATTCAAGTTCTTAAGATTGCCTAAGACGGGACATTGTAAGAATGGATGTTTAATTTTATTTAATAATCATAAAGAAATTTGAGAGTAACCTCTAGTTGATGTCTTTATCCTATTTTCAATTCTTAAGAAATTTTCATATATTTTTGTCCTTCAAATAAGAAAAATGGAGCCTGGAACTGTTTCTCATGGTCCTTTGTTTGTTTGCAAAAATTTTTGGATACAAATTAATTGATAGAAAATAATTAGCCAAAGTAACAAATTAGTTAAAAAAATTAAACTGAATATTTCAAGTTTGTTTTTGCAGATATTGATAACTTTTTCTACAATTGAAGAAATCTTTACAAAATGGAAATAGAACGTTAAATGAAACGAATATGGTTGTCTTCCTTTACAGAAATCACAACATGAGACAGACTTTTGTTGTTTTTATTTTATTATTTATGTGAATGGATGTTTTACCTGCATGTAGTATGTGCACCTGCATGCAGTGCATGAGAAATCCAGAAGAGGGGGTTTGGATCACCTGGAACTGGTGTTATAGACAATTTCGAATTTCTATGGGAATCAAACCCAGGTCCTCTGGAAGAACAGCCAGTGCTCTTAACTACTGAGCCGTCTCTCCAGCCCCATAAAATCCTTCAAGTGTTTTAAAGAAGATTTAGCCATTTCCTCTCCTGAAATTGGAGTCTTCACATGCACACTACTCTTCTGTTTCTTATTTAGAGTTCATTCTCATATACTTATTCACCTCATGCTGTTTTGCAAATGCCTTAATGAATTATCACAGTTGCCTGCAGCTCTATGTGAATTGCTTGAAAGCAACTTAGCCAAAGAATTAACATTTCCAGTCCATATTTTAGCATTTCCATGCAACCTAGGATAATTGCATACATTTTGAAGACATTTGTAAAAGTCATTTACATACCTTCTCTTGCCCTTTGACCCTTAGAAAATTGATCTTCCCCCATCACTTGATCTACTTTATGTGTGTTTACTCTCTTTGTACAAGAACTTGTGTTTCAAGTTTTCACAGCTGTATTTGGCATTACATGGTCATCTTTTGTAGGATTTTTGCTGTCAGACTGATGTTGAGTGCTAGCAAGGACCAGTTTAGGAATGCTTAACATTTCTGACCTAAAGAACGTTCTAGCTGCTGTTTGCTTGCTGCTGGTTGGGAGACAGAAATCTCTTCATGGTTTTAAGAGAGCTAGAGAAACTAGATTTCAATATCTAAATATTGATCTCATATGACTGAAATGGGCTTTGAGCTATCAGTAATCAATGAAGCCACTTGTGGTTTGAGTTCATTACTAAATAAATAAATGAATGAATAAATCCTCAATTGTCTCCCATTGAAAGTCACTTTTCCACTTATCACTGAGAGCTGATACCTCTACACACAGTTGGGCACTCAATTAGTTGGAAATTTTAATAATTAAAGGGGTAAAAATTGCTCTAATTTTGAAAAATGTGCAAAAAATACTTAAAAGTACATGAAAGACTGCAAGAATCACCCCATGCTGTTTATTATAATTATTCAAATATTTAATAAGTGAAAAATCAAGCATGAAGAAATATCAATTTCAACAATTTTCTTTTAACTTCTTTTTTTTTTTTTTTTTGAGGCAGGGTTTCTTTGAGTATTCTTTGCTGTCCTGGAACTAGTTCTGTAGACCAGGATGGCCTTGAGCTCACAGAGATCCACCACCTCTGCCTCCTGGGTTTGGGGATTAAGGCTTGTGCCACCACTCCCAGCCCCAATTTCCACAATTTTTATTCAGCAAAATACCCTGGGACTGCCTAATGACAGCTAATAGCTATGAGCTATAATAGTTTTGCATATCCCACATACTTCTCCAGTGCAGTGCTTAGACACTCTTCCCAATGGAAGGTGGGGAACCTACATTCATTCATTTGAATCCTGGCAGGCCTGTGGTCACAGCAGATGGGAGGCCATGTGACTCCTGAGACTAGGTCATAAAAGATACCGCTTCCACCTGGTCCTCTTAAATTACTCACTCTTGAAACTTTTCACTGAGTCCGGGGATTTCTGTTGTACTCCATCACACACGACAACCTCAGCCTTTAACTGCTCCCACTGAAGCCCCATGTATCACAGTGTCACCTCTGCTGTGCCCTACCTAATTTCCTGGCCCACAGAATCCTTGAGCATCATAAAATAGTTGTTACACCACTATATGTGGTGATGACTTGTTACAAATTGGTAGACAATCAGAACATAGAAGCTGGAGAGATGGCTCAGCATAAGAGCACAGGCTGCTATTCCAAAGGACCTGGGTTTGATTCCCACAAACCATGGTAGCTCAAAACCATCTGCAACTTGCAGTTCCAGGGGATCTGATGCCCTTTCCTAGCCTCCATGGGCACCAGGCACACAAGTGGTATATACACGCAGGCAAAACACCCTCATACACCAAATCAATTGAAAAACAAAACAAACCCCACCAAAACAGGATCACTGAAGTCTGGCCCCAGTGGATAGCAAGAGAAGGAAACTCTATCCAAACAGAAACTCAAGCAGCACATCATTTTGCTTTGTCTGGAAGGGCAGATGGCCTGAAGCCAGCGTTTACACAAATTTCATGGCAGTGTTTAAAGGTGTATGCGGGTAAACAAGACCTGAAGGGGACACAATGAGAAGGCAAGTGACAAGGTTCAGAAGAAAGGACATATGAATAAACTTCTGTGAATATGCTAAAAAAACACTTCCATAAAGTGTAAACGGTCACTAGAAGGTGCTCCGTGAAATTACCTCTCTGCTGTTGTCAGTCACCTTTCTCTGCCTCAGCTGTGCAAAGGGTCAGTGATCAGCCTGGATGGAAACTATCTGTAGGATTAGCAAGAATGACCTGTCCTTCCATGCGCCCTGTTTTCTAGGAAGCTTTTTTGTTCTGCAACCCTTCTGGCTTGCTTCTTTTTTAAGCAATCAGTTGCTTGCTAAAGGGAGGTGGGTAGAAACTCTCCTGATTATATTTAGGTGCAACTGTATGAAATCATCCAGGTCCAACCATTCTGACTTATAAGACAGCAATTTCATATAGTTCAGCCTGATTCAGTAGACTTCTTTTCAGGGTAGACAAGTAGAAAAAGAATTTAATCAAGGTAATTGATGGATCTTCACACATGACGCTTAAGATCAATTTAAGAGCTAAACCATGAAGTTATTATTCCATGAAAAATAAGTTGTCTTCATTATATAAAACTACTAATGTTAGGCGATTCCTGATTAAAGCTGAGCAATGTAGGAGGAATGTGAAGAATGAAGAGAGAAGGAGGATAAGATGACTAGTAGAATTAAAAGGGAATCAGATTCCACCATCAGAAAAACCATGTCTGATTGCTCTACTAAATTTAGACAATGAAATGCATAAGGAGCCCTTACCCATCTGAGTCACAGGTAGGATGGAAGGCAGAGGTTGCAAATATTATTTTTCACCTCTTTCCTGCAATGTATCACTGAAGATGTTGCAAGGTGATTAGAAGAAAATAAATCCTTAATTTGAGTCATCTACAGATAAAAGGAAATGTGAAATGTCTTTAGGTACTTTTTTATAAACAACAAACGAACAAAAAAAAAAGCTCTTGGAATATGCCTGGCAATGCCCCACAGCAATACACCAAATGCCAAGCACCAAGCAGAGGGAGGAGATACTCAAAGAAATCCACACATTCCTGCCATATTATCCTAATTTCTAATTCAAAATTCAAATAGTATGTGTTAGCAAATTCTAGAGCAGGCATATCCAACTCACAGCCCACTTGGCTGCGTGCAGTCCAGTACAGCTATGAAAGCATGCAGCCCTACACAAAATCATTAAATTAAATTGAATTAAAACATGGGCATTTCTTGAGATTATTTTATAAACTCAAGCATGAGTATGAACTGTGCCGGTGACACCATGTCACCATGTCAAAATGTTAGCTAGAATCTAGACTCTTAGGGGGCAACGGTAAACACAACAAATCAAAGGAGAACTCCTCAAGGACCTAGGTTTCTAGAATCCAAAACTAGACAGAAATGAAGATATACCCTGATTATAACGTGTGACAAAATATCATCAGTCCTAGAGAAAATTAAAGAGCAAGATAAAATAAAAGGAGTTCCAAGATTAGATGTGGCAGAGGACAGGTTGTGACATATATCAGGTGTAAACAGGGTAGTCTCACTAGCGAGATTTGAGCAAAGACATGAGGGATGCAAGAGGGCTAGCTAGCAGTGGACGCCTTAGGAACCAAGAGGAAGAGCTGGTGCACAGGCCCTACCTAGGGCAAAGACACATCTGGTGTTTTCTTTGAACAGCAGGGATGTCAGCAGAGTCGGAGCGGAGAGAGCAAGAGGGAGAAACATGGGTGAGAAAGAAGACCAGGAGGTGAATCAGAGAACAGGAGCTCAGGTTATGGAGAGTCCTTTTGCTCAGAGTAGGGGTGGGCCTCAGCAGGACGAGCCTCAGTGTACTCTGCAGTCCTGCCACACAAACTCAGTGGCAGTCTGATTTTAACAAGATCCCCAAAGGATTGTGAAAAGTTGAACAGTGCTGGGGTGGGACCTTTATGGTCTTTTTAACACCAGGGTTTCAATTAGGGTGAAAAGGATGCCACTGCATAGGGCAGAGCAGAGCCCCATGATCCACTTTACACTGAGAAGGTACACCTGGGTTGATGCTGTAGCTCAGTAGGTAGTATGCTTGCCTCACATGCACAAAGCCCATGGTTCCACCCCCAGTGGCCCAGAAACTTGGTATGGTGGTCTTCCACTGTAATCCTGGCACCGGATGTAGAGGTAGGAGAATTAGAAGCTGAAGGTCATCCTTGTCTACATAGCAAGTTGTAGGCCAGCCTGGGCTACATGAGACTTTACTCAGAAAAAAAAAAACTTTTAAAGAAGCACTGTGGGCTTTGAAGGATTTTTGGGATAGAGGAAGAAGATCCACCAAAGACAGGGATGATGAGTCTTGAGTAAATTACGTACTCCATCTCCAGTACACTTTTGGCAAATGGACCAATTACACATGAAGGGGTTAGGAAATGCTTCCAAAGGAAGAGACCCTTCAAACCACCTTTTTGTTTGTTTCATATTTCTTTGTGTTTGTAGTGAATGTATGCATTGCACATTGAGCACACCCCCCATAGCCTGTTACTCATCTCCCATTGTTCCACTGGACAGTGTTGCTTTTAATTTCATGCCATATGTACATTGATGTATCTATAATCTAGGATCCACAAATGAGAAAAACATGCAATATTTGTCTTTCTGAGTCTGGTGTAACTTGTATGACATGATTCTCTCCAGTTGGATTTATTTTCCTACAAACAACATAGCTTCATTCTTCTTTATGGCTGAAAAAATGATGTTGTATATGTATACCACATTTTCTTTATCCATTCTCCTCAAACCATTTAGCTTAAAGAAGGGTACTGAGTCCCTGGGAAAACAAATGTAGACCAACACCATTCCCATTATGACCACAAGAGTCTCCAAGAAAGATGTCTGCCCTGAGTTTAGTGGGTGTGGAAAGTGGAAAATGGAAAAGGGGAATTCTGGAAAGAAACAGAATCATATGTGAAGACACAGGTATGAGGACATACTTTGAACAGTGGTTGTGGGGAGAGAGGACTGGCAAAGAAAGAGACTAAAGAATTGCCAGCTCATAGAATGCCTCATGTGCTCTCTTAAGAGGTCATTTCAGGTGCTGAACAGATTGCTCAGTGGTGAAATGTGCTTGAAAGACTCAAGCAACCACATCTGGCACTCACAACTGCCTGTAACTCCAGTTCTAGGGGACCTATGTCCCCTTCTGGCCTGCACAGGTACTGCATTCATATGCATATATCCACTCACAGATATGCGCACATATTTACATAAACAAACACAAAATTTTTAAGAGGCCATGTCAGATTTCAACCTGAGAGTAAAATATACATTCTGGAAAGACCATCTAGGAAATAATGGGAGGGTAGATTTTTCAGAAAGAGCTGGGACTGTAGGTCAGCTCAGCCTACATTGTGATTTCCAAACCACTCAGAGCTCCCTAGGGAGACATTTTCTTCAAAAAAACAAAAGTGGAGGGTGTGGGCAAGACAGGGGAATGGGCAGTGTTGCTGGGTCTGAAGACAAGGAGAACATACCTGAGTCAAAACAGGACAAGAGTAATTAAGAGTAATTCTTTCAGGGACTCAAAGCCCAAAAGTGGCAGGCAGAAACATCTGAACCCTGAGTAGAAGTCTATGAACTTTATAATTAGGCAAGTTCCAAACTTCCTGAACCTCAGTTATTCTTCCATAAGAGTGGGTGTTTTCCATTTCCTCCAGATCTCAGTATGCTATGTAGAAAACCAAATCAGATGTTCTGTATATGGCAAACAGTCAACAAATTGCCTTTTGAAGCACTCTGAGTGGCATGCGTTTGCAGCCAAGGTTAAGAAGTACTGGTGCCATTCAGCTGCTTTATTGCTGCACAAAACCCCAGAAGCCGACACACTAAGAAATGATGGTTCGAGGACACACTTGGTACTTAGTGAAAAAAAAAAAGAGGAGCTCTGTGGTATCATGGGGAAGGGCGCCATCTGCAAACTGTGCAACTGAAGGGATACAACTTGACAGCAGCCCCCGCGTTATCAGGTTGTTGGGAAGATGCAATCAATGTGCACAGACAGCTCACCCCAGTGCCAGGCACCACTGAGTGCAGCAATTAAAGGTTAGCTACTGCTCTTAGCTGTGCCTGGACTCTCAGGCCAGCATTCTCTCTGTATCTGCAGCACGTTGTATGCAATCTCTTCTGAATTTTAATCTGCTTGCTTCATCCCTTGTGCCGTACATGGGAATAGGTGTTTAGACACTGAACTGAAAAACAAAATAAAGACAAGAGCTGACTGGTTCTGATTCTTTCTGCTGGGTGATGGCAGCAGAAGTCTGAATCAACAGAACCAAATATATCTTTTGTACTGAAGGGATGTATTCAAGCACAGGCCCTAGCCAGGTGCTGTTTGTACTGTCACTGGCTTCCCGATGTCACTGTTTTCCTGTACGCAATCAGTAGTCGACACCAAAAGCTCTGAAAGAAAGGGAGCATTTTTAGAGCACTATTAGCTATCTCTCTGAGATCAGCTGTAAGTGCAACATAAGTGGGATCTTTATTACATCAATTCCTTCTTACAGTCTCATGCATCTTACTGAAAGAAGGCATGCTTCTTCAGCTTGGTTGCCTGTTAAAGAACAACTCTTGGGTTATTAGCTATTACCTGAAATTCATGTGCTATTGCAGAAGTGACCTTCTCCAGGGAAGGGCCTGAGTACAGTTTGGAGCTAAAGTGCTTTTTAGTTGTTTGTACAAATGAGGCAAGATGTTAATAAACTTGCTTCTCTCAGGAAAGTTGCCCTGGTAATTTTTTTGGAGTGCCTCTGAAAAGCCAGCCCCTAATTAGTCACCATAGACCAGCTTTGGCTTGTTTCACATAGAGCACAGGGCTTTTGAATTTGAGCATGAGAGGGAAAACATTTTCTTTGGTATGTATGAAATTCTAATTGCTACCAGAAGCAAGGTAGCTATATAATTGCCAGAGCCCAAACAAGATGATTTGGAAGGTACTTTAATTAGAGTTCGTTTTACATTGTGTCTTCTTATGAAATTGAAAACATCAACCACGGAAAACTCTGTAGATAAGCTTCCTTGCATTTTGTTGATGTATTTCAGTAAAGATTCTCACAGATCAGCATTGTAGGCTCAAGACCCAGAAAGAGAACTTCGTTAATTTGGTGACTGTAAGGGAAGTTGACATAAACTAGGAAAATACCAGCGAAAAATGCTTAAACTTAGTTATCAGTAGATTGTGATTAAGCAAATTTTGGCATTTATAGGAAAGCTTTGTAGTTATCTTACCAGATAGAGATTAGATGAGGCTTAAAAATCTCAACTCAAGACAATCCCACCTCTCTGGAAAAGCAGACTAAATTCTTTTTATTGCCTAAGTAATCAGGGTGGGGGAAAGAGTAAACAGCATATTAGAACTAAGTACCCTGTTGCTCTCATGTGAGTCACATTTACTGGAGTACAGCAAATGTTCATGGCAATCACTGTGACCCTCTTGGAAGTAGTAAGAACCAAATGAGTAAGCATTTGGAGGAGTTAAGTACAACGCAATCCACATTGCCGGAAGCCCCTCTGTTCTCAAATTGACCACATTCTTACAAACTATAATGGTGAACTTAGCAGCCCTCTCTGTGGTGTATCCTGAGTTGCTGACCCCTCCCTGTAGCACACCCTTTGTTGTTATGTGGCTTTGAGTTTCTCCAAAAAGGCTATTATATCACTTCCTTTGATCAAAAGAATGGACAGAAGCATCCAGGTGTCAGTTTGAGACCTGCATGTTTCCTCTTGTTCTTCTGTGACTCTTCCATCCTGTTAGAAGGATGTATCTAGCAATGAGACATGCATAGCTGAGCCTCTCTAACACAGCCCCACCCAGATCAGCCAACCCCCAGCCAACCACAGACTTGTAAGCATAGTACACCACTGCCATCTTAAACCACATCTGGGATGGATTGTGAGGTAGCAGTAGTTAACGCCCATAATATACTTTTCTGACCTTCACTTCCCTGGGCTAGTAATCTGTAAATACCTAAAATATAGGGCCCATTTAATTTCAATAATGGAGAATATGTTATCAAACTATTACCTCAATGATAGATTATTTCTCTATGATACATCAAAAATAATTCACTAACAATCTGATGTGCTTTGATGCTCTGCTAGGTGCAGGTATTCAGAGTGGTATACAAAGTAGTTTGCTATGTCCCAGACACTGATACTTGGACTCTAGTAACTGAAAAACTGGAAAGACAACTGCAAAGGCCAGTCAACAAAAGGAAATGATAAACTTTCTCTTTTTGATGTCCGCTTTCCTAAAGCCAGGTATTGTGATGATTTTGTCTTTATTTGAATGCTGAATCAAATGGGTCAAGGACTCAATCATGGTGATTCAAATTTGGGAAGTTCCTCTTGTCTTGATTTTCTATGGAAGTGACTGGTCTGACCTAGATGGGTGACTTGTGGAGGAATGGAAAACTCCCCATGATTGGGAGCCTCTCAGTATGGATGGATACTAGAGAGCATTTGTCCTGGGCTGTAGTCAGATGGTAAGCTGTACAGTCAAATGGTGACCTAAGAGTAGAACCTGGGGATGGACACTGTCAGGATAGACACAAAGGGTGTGGTCCCAGAGAATAGAGCCACTTAGCAAAAATACTAAGGGCTACAGTGTAACAAAGAGAGATCAAAGGAAAATAAATTGAAAGATAAATTCCAAAATGGCAGCTGAGACAATTGGAGTGTTCCTCAAAAAGCTTTGTTAGTTCATGTACTTGTTTAGATTGGTTTTGGTACCAATTGAGACTTTTTAGTTTGTAAGAGCTTCGTGCTATGATGCCTTTTAGTATGCTTTGTTCTGCAGTTCCCTTTCTATAACATCAAGGGCCAGGAAAAGCTGGGAAAGAACGGACTATTCTGCTAGGTTAGAGCTGGTATCTTGCTCTGCCCAAGAAGTCTCCACATCTCTAAGGAGCCTCCTTTGAGCACATGGAAACCTCCTTAAGGGGCCAACTGGAAGTAGGTGGGTCCTTCAGGCACCAGGGAAGAGGTTTGTCAGGTTCTTCACCTGGATCCTGAGACTTAGTTTCTAGCACTTTGGTTTCTGCTATGTCACACCAAAGGGAGTCCTTGGCCTCTCTCCCGCCTTGTCAACCCACACAGGGCGTTCTGACCCATGCAAACAGTAACAGAGAATGATTCATCAGTAGGCTGCCTCTGAATCATGGCTCAATCCTAATGTGGAGAGGCAGAGTGAATACAGCACTTGAAAATTCATGTGAATTAGGATGCATTGGGGATTTATATTTACATTTAGTGTAATTGACTCAATGTTAACCTCCTTTGAGCTCAATAAAATAACAGGACATTCAAAGTCACTCTGATTGATGACTTCATTCCTGATTCAGATTCAGCCTCAATGTCCATCATGTTTGGTACTGAACTTTAATTTCAAATAAGCCGCTGGTCTCAAGTAATGACTAACTGAACTGATGAGATTTTGTAATTCATGATGTTCTAAACCCTTCAAAATTAGTGCTATTGACCATTTTATTTGCTTTTAGAGAAAGGAGTGTATCTTCCCTTGACATCGTCTTCTCTAATGACTGTTGGTTCTGACATAATGGTGTTCTGACTAGTACATCTTGTTCTGCTGGCCTGGTAGCTATATACCTACCATTCTCCAGCTTTTTTCCTAAGTTAAGATGGCAAAGCAGTAGTTCTATCCTGTGAGCCCCTAAGCCATTTCTTTAAAGTGTTCTAGCTCTTTCTTCACTATATTATGTTCCTCCATGGGACTCAGAAGGCAAATCATTGTCAGCTAATTGCTTATGATTTTTGAACCATTACTATGTCAAGTCATGTCATTTAATTCACCCAACAACCATATTATCATTCTTGCTGTTCAAATGAAGAAGTTGAATCAGTATCTCAACAAGATTCAATTAACTCACCTACAATAATATAGTCATTGAGTCATGAAGCCAGATTTTGAACCCAAACAGGATAATTTCAGGATTTCTACATTCAACTTTTATGCTACTAACTTTCCTAAATGTAGAAGTCAATTATCCAGTCCCATATCCCAGCCAACATATGCAAATGACACTTTTTGGTGGTGGTACTGTAGATGGAATGTTGGGCCTTACATATGCTAGCCAAGAGCTCTATCAGTGAACTATATACCCAGCCATGTTTATAACTTTAGTTTGAGACATGGTCTCTCTAGATTGCCTATTTATTGTATAGTTCAGGCAGATTTTGTACTTGTAATCTCCCCATCTCAGCTTTCAAAGTACCTATGCTTCCAGGCTCAGCTACAAATTATATCTAATAGAAAAATAATTTCAATATGGAGGCCTTATTTCTGATTTATTGTAGGAGGGTAAGATTTAGGAGTTTTTGTTTGTTTTAGAGGTGTTTGTTTTGTGTTATTGTTGGTATTGGTGGTGGTGGTGGTGGTGGTGGTGGTGCCTTTATGTAAGTCTGTACATCACATGAATGCCTGGTGCCTTCAGGGGCCAGGAGAGAATGTCAGATCCCTGGAATTGGAGTTAAAAATGGCAGTTGTGAGCTGCCCTGTGTGTGCTTCGAATCGACTCTCCCAATCCTCTGGAAGAGCAACAAATACTCTTAACTGTTGAGCCATCTCTCCAGCCACAGGTAGGGATATTGAAATGCCCTAAATAAACTCAACTGTTTTTTTTTTTTCTTTTTAACCAATATTTATTCTTGTCACTATTGACAGTTTGGAATACAATTGTGGGCACTGTACTTTTATCTTGGTGAACTGAAATTGTGTTTTGTACTACATCCCTCTTGGTGAACTGAGGTGCCTGTGTTAACACTACACCTTTTTTAAAGCAACATTTTCCTGTTTCATAAACAAGCTTCGTCTTCTCTTTCCTAATGTTCTTCCTTGTGGTTTTATCTAGCAGCAATTAATTAAGAGTAACATCAATAAAGGCTTAGCAAAGGCTTAGAAAGAAAACCAAATTGTTGTACCAGGAAATACTTTAGTGAAGGTGAAGCCCTGCCAACTTTTACTATTGTAAGAAAACAAAGCAAGTTCTTGATCCAACAGACACTCGACTCTGGCTTTTATTTTCGTTCTCACTTATTTTGAAGTGTGAAACAGAACTTTGCACTCAGATTCTCCTTATTGCCCTCGACTTGCCTCGAATAAAGGAAGATTATTTTAGTGGCAAGCTAAGTACGTCTTTCAGTTTATAGTCATTAATTCTTCTGAAATGCACACAGAATTCTCTACAATGTCCAACATGCAGAAGAGGTTACTGAAGCCGAACCAGTCCAGAACCTTCCTCCCTTCAGTCACAGCTTGTGTTTCTGTTGTTGCTATTTGTTGCTTGTTTGGATTTCAGAAGAAACTTCAGTGTTTGCTTCCTGGGCTTCTCTGGGAACAACCAAATCTTCTGAAATGATTAAAAACAACAGGCAGTTCTTATGCATAAATTTGTTCCATTGCTGGTTTTTCTTTCCAGAAGACAAAACAAAATTGATGCTCTAAAGCAGCCCTGGTGGCTCATTCCTGTAATCTCAATACTCCAGAGGCTGAGGCAGGAGGATTGCCAGGAATGAGATCAAGGCCAACCTGGGGTACAGAGTAGCTCCAGGCCAGCCTGCACTACAGAATGAGACCCTGTCTCAAAAAAGCAAAAACAAAAATTACAGCAAAAAAAGATAATATGAACACTAACAGACCAGCTCACTGGGGATACATAGTGACTCCAAGGAGCACAAAAGATGTAAACAGTAAGCCAGGTGGTGGTTGTGCATGCCTTTAATCCCAGCACTGGGGAGGCAGAGGCAGGTGGATCTCTGTGAGTTCGAGGTCAGCCTGGACTACAGAGTGAGTTCCAGGACAGGCTCCAAAGCTACACAGAGAAACCCTGTCTCAAAAAAAAAAAAAAAAAAAAAAAAAAAAACAACGAAAAAGATGTAAACAGTAGTAACGCTGGGGCCTTACCCATTGAACCCTTCACAGGCCCTTTCTTCCTTCTCCATGCATCAATAGATGCTCACAGGCAGATTGATTGAGTAGTTTAATGGAGAATATTACATACACTTTATTTGTATAGTTTATCAGTTTTTCCTCTCTCTCTGCCAGAAAAATCTATACATTGCCATGCTTTAAACACATCCTTAAAATCCCCATTTGCTCAGAATTCAAAATTTTCGCAGCTATGTCCCTAATGAGATATTCACAAAATAGATCTCATCTAAGGAAAGAGATGCTGGTTTCAGATACACACACACACACACACACACACACACACACACACACACACACACACACACACACATTAGGCTGGCCCCCATTTTCCCATATCACTCTTCTAGGTTCCAGCTAATCTCTTTTCTCCTTTGCCTCTCCACACCTTCCTTACTAGGGATTGAACCTTGTACTTGCTAGGTAAGGGCTCTACTACTGAACTACATCCTCAATCTTCCTTTTGTTTTTTTTTTTTTTGTCAAAGGTTGCCCAGGCCAACCTATAGCACTCTAACAGAAGCAGGATTTGAACTCAAAATTCTCCTGCCTCATCTTCCCAAATAGCCGGAATTATTGGCCTACACCACGATGTCTGACTTTCCAGTATTTTGTTGAGATCTGGATTGTCATATACTTCTTTGTTCTCTCATTACTAAGCAGTTCTTTGCAGATGGTAGGTGCTCAACAAAAGGTTATTGATGAATACAGTAGTGATTGAAGCATTATATCAAGGACATGATTTCACAACCATGTTTCCATTGATTCTTGCTTTATCACCGCCATCATGCTAGAGTACAACCAAATATCTCCATCTTAAAGGTGAAGGCTAAAATTTTCTCTATAAGCCAGGCATGGTGGCATACACTTTTTTAACCCCAAAACTGGGGAGGCAGAAGCAGTCAGATTATTGTGAGTTCAAGGCCAGCTTGGTCTACATAGTGAGTTCCAGGACATCTAGGGCTACATAGAGATACCATGTCTCAAAAAAAGAAAAGAAATTTCTTTGTACACCTATATTATTCTCACTATCTTCTTTCCTCTATACATCCCCCATTCCCTTCCTGCCTCTCTTCCTCTCACTCATCATCTTCATTCCTATCCCAGCCAGACTTCCTAAATAAGGACTGGCAGCTTCCACTTTTTCACCTCCCATTCACTTCCTCAACCCACTGCCATCTGCCTTCTTCCACCACTATAACAAAAATCTGCTGGCAGAGGTCACCTAGCACTGCATACATGCCAACTAAGATGGACAGTTGCCAACTCTTTTTGCATATCATCTCCATAGCATTTGATGTTGTTACCTCCTTCCTCATTCAGAAAATTCTCTCGTTTACCTTAGATTTTAGACCAGCTTTCTGCCATAGCCTTCTCTCTAATCTTTCTGGTGTTCTGCCATAGTTTTCTCTTCTGCCAACCATCCTGATTGTTGTTATAGGATCAGGTTTCATACTTAGATGTTTCAATTTTTTTATTTTCTCAGATGTAAATCCTGAGATAAGCATTAAGGATTTGCATTCAAACTGTTCATTGAGGAGATGAATGCAGTAGGAATGAGAGGAAGGAAGACAGGGAAGGGAAAGAAGTCAAGAAATTGTGCTACCAGGCCACATCTTAGCTTATTTTCTATTGCTGTAATAAAATATCATGATCAAGGCAACTTATAAAAAAGAATTTAATTTGGCTTGTTTCAGAGGCTTAGAGTCTGTGATGGTGGAGCAAAGGAATGGCTGAGAGCTCACATGTTGATACACAACCATGAGGCAGAGAGAAAGAACACACTAGGAATGGCACAAGTCTTTTGAAACCTCAAGGCCCACCCCCAGTGACACACCTACTCTAACGAGGCCACACCTCCAAATCCTTCCCAAACAGTTCCACTGAGGACCAAGTATTCAAATACATGAGCCTATAGGGAGGGGGACTGGTTACCACTCAGACAGCTGGTGTGTAAGCCCACTGTCAAATATTAGTTTCATAAATATCCTGCTTGTAGTACAAAAGAGCAAAGGTAATTATCCACCATAACCATCAGTCAATGGTAGAGGGCTGCTCTAGGAAGTGTGTCAAGTTACACTAATTCCCAGGCCTGTGACAGCCTGCCACAGGCAAGGAATCACTGGTGCGGATGTTAAGGGGTGAGAGATGTGAACAATCCCACAACCTCTGCCTTCTTCCCTCATCAACATAATCATTATCCATGTGTCACTCTCATTGGTGATAAGAAGATTAATAAATAGCTAATGTTTATATGCTAGGTCAGGTGTTTTGCCTATATTTCCTCACTTAATCCCTACCATACAGACCATTATCATCCCCATTCTATTTCTTTTTCTTTGGTCCCATTTTATTGAGACAAAAACTTAAGAACCAGAAAGATTGCATGATTTGAGCTAACTTGTATACATTGGTCTCTGCACATGCAACCCAGACTGCTCATCCTCACTCTAGTCTAGGATTGTCATTTGTTAGTTTGGTGTCCTTTCCAGGTTTTTAGCAGCATCTCAAATGAAGTGGTACAAAATGAACCAGTCAGGAGATCTAAAGAAACCTTGATACCTTGACTCTTCTTAATTTTTTTGCTTCTTGGCAGGTTTTTTTATCTTGGCTTTAAAAATAATTTTTATTTTGAAAATCCTAACAACTAAAGTACTCTATATTCATTATAAGAATTTGGGAAAATATAAAAAGGTACAATAACATTCACTATAATTCACCACGTGGAGTTGACACTATACATTTCATGTTACCTAACTATTTACATATTTTGAGATATTTGAGAATATATTATGTGCATTTTCTCTTACTATTAAAAAACCTTATAAACACATTTTGAAGGCTACATAGATCTGGTGCAGAGATGTTCTGAAATTTGATGAATTCTTCTCCTCTATTGAGCATGCACTCCCAGAACAGATACTGAAGCCAATATCTCTATACTTACATCTTTTTCTGCATTTTGGGTAATGCAGTCACTTTATTTAAAAACTTACCATTCTTGGGCTTTTAAAGTATCTTACTTACAGAAAGGTGGTACAAAATTACAGTTATCTGGAGAATGCAGGGCGTCTTATGTTCTATACATTGCTGTCAATGAGTAGCTGTGTTTTTTCTGGGAACTCAACTTTCATTATCTTGATTTCCAAGGTAACAGATTAAAGTTTTCACCTATTTGTTAGCCATATATCTTTCTTTTTTGTTTTCTCATTGTCAATTGTCTTACTAGTTTCTTTTTTAAAGTGTGTGTGTGTGTGTGTGTGTGTGTGTGTGTGTGCATGTGTGTGTTTGAATGTATTCCACATAAATATGTACTTGCAGAAGCCAGAAGAGGGCATCAGGTCTCCTGGAGCCAGAGTTCTGGGTGGTCACAAGCCACCCAACATCGGGTGCTGGGGTCAGAACTCATGTCCTCTGCAAGAGCACCAAGCACTCTTAACTGCTGAACCATCCCTCCAGCCCTTTCACTGGTTCTTAAAGCTTTAACCACTTTCAATGAATTAGTGAAAGGTATTATATTTGTACAATTAATATTTATGCTCTTATTCCAATTTCAAATTCTTTTGTTCTATAATCATCTCTGATTGGTTATTTCTGTTATCAAGTAAATACATTCATTTATTTTATGTATTTGTTTTCTTAAATCCAGCCACTATGCTGAAATTTCATTAACCATATTTTGTGTTCCTTTTCATATCTATTTTTAGTCAACTTCTCAGCTTTTGTTTGCTTTGTTTGTTTGAGCTTTTCAGAACTTTTTTTTCTTTTATTCAGTACTATATTTTTTCTTTTTTTTATTAAGAAACAATGTTAACTAATAATTTTTTGATGTACCACTATCATTCATTTACTGATATTCTAAGATTTATACTGCTATTGCCATTATGTTAATTTTCTTTCCTTTTATAAAACTTTTACAAGTCAAAGATAGCTAATTATCAATCGTTTCCAGGATCTATTAAAGTAATCATGTGATTTTTCTTTGTTTTCCTAACATGATGCATTATATTAATATATCTGCTAATATTAGAATTTCTTTACAAAAACAGTCAAAGCCCTCAGCATCCTAAGTTCTTTGTATCAAGAGATGCCTTCAGTTATTTCAGCCTGTCGTTATACAGCACAGTCCAGAATGACCACTTTTTGGCCTTGTACTCCAGTTTATGCTGTTTCAAAATCCCACAATATATTCTACATGTGGATAGAAAAGAAACTTGGTTTTCAGACACTATCATCTTTTTTTAACATGGCCTTAATCAGCCTAGTCTCTTTGTGGCAGTGTCTTGAATGGTATGATTATGGATTTATAAGAAGTTAGTTGTCACTGAAAACTTTTTGTTGTTGTTGTTGTTTTGTTTTGTTTTTGCACATATGCCTCTTGGTCATACTGCTTCCATCCTAACCATAGTCATTTCTTGGTTCCCATACCAATATTTCTCTCATATCCTAGCTATATACTTAGGTATTGTATTGTATTGTATTGTATTGTATTGTATTGTATTGTATTGTATTGTATTGTATTGTATTGTATATGTGCCTAGATTTTTCTATGTGCATCATGTATATACAGGAGCCCAAGGAGGTCAAAAGAGGTGTCAGATCCTCTGGAACTGGAGTTATACACAGTTGTGAGCCACAATATGGATGCTTGGAAGAACCCTGATTCTCTGGAAGAGCAGCCATTGCTTTTAACTGCTGAGCCATCTCTCCAGTACTATCCCAGACATATCTAATTTTATTTTTTAATTTTAACATTTTAATGAAACTAGGCACTTTGTCTCAATGTATGTCTATGCACTGTTTGTACACCAGGTGCCTATGGGACCAAAAGAGGGCATCAGATTTCTTGGAACTAGAGTTACAGACAGTTGTGAGTTGTCATGTTGGTGCTGGGAATTGAACTGGAGTCCTCTGGAAGAGCAACCAGTGCTTTTAACCACTGACCCATCTCTTGATCTCCCCAGTTATATTTAATTTTAGTAGTTTAAAAGTATTAGTGGTCTTAAGGTTTTTGTGAATTCTAAATCTGCTATATTTTAGTTAATCCTTCCAGCTTTACAGAATGTACACATCTTATGATCCTAGCTCCTATTTTTTAAGAATGCCAAACTCAAAAATATTGAGAATCCAATTGATTTTCAGCAAAAATCTCCCCCCAAAAATGCCTCTTCAATAAGTAGTACTGGGAAAGCTGGGTATTCCACATGCAGAAAATAAAAACAGATCTGTATCTCTCGCCATACATTATAATCATCTCAGAATGAACTAAATATTCAAGTGAAAGACCAAAAACTATAAAACTATTAGTAGAAAACATAGGTATAGGAAGGGAGAGGTCCATGACATTGGTGTGGGCGATGATTCTTTGGATATGATGACAAACGACAAATAAGACTACATTAAGCAGGCTTCCACACAATGAAGGAAACAATCGACACTACGGAATGGGAGAAAATGGTTGCAGTTCATGCAGCTAATAAGTGCTTAATATACAAAACAGAGAAGAGAAGAAACTTAACTCTGAAAAATCAAGAACAATACCAAAAACCTTGATTGCAAAATGGGCAAAGGACCTAAACAGACCTTATTTGTGTTCAACTGGCCATTATTAAAAATACAAAAGATAACAAATATGCTTGAAGACGTAGAGGAAGAGATAGCTTAAATATTACTGGTAGGGGTGTAAATTAGCACAGTCAACTTGGGAAATACCTTAAACTAGAAGCTGAGAAGATAAAGTACTTACCTTGTAATCATAAGGACCCGAGTTCAATCTCCAGAAAAAAAAAGTACTGGAGAAGTGAGCTGGGAGGATTGCTGGGGCTCAATGGCCAGCCCATCTAGCATAATTGGTGATCTCCAAGCTAATGAAAGTCCCTGATCAAATGAAGAAGGTGGTATTCCTAAGGATGATACCCAAGACTGTCCTCTGTCCACACACACGCACAAATCTACACACGCAAGTGTACCTAGATACACACACACACACACACACACACACACACACACACACTTTAAAGAACATTTAAAATAGCTCTGTCATGCAAACCAGCAATTTATTTCTAGGTATGCCACCAAAAGAAATGAAATCAGGATCAGAAATATCTATAGTCCCATGTTCATTGTAGTATTATTCACAACAACCAAAATGTGGAATTAACCTATGTGTCCATAAAGTATAATGTATATGTATGTATATTGTATATATAAATGGAATATTATTTAGCCTTTAAAAAGAAAGAAATCTTGTCACCTAAACATTGTGAACTTGTAAGATACTATGGTAAGTAAAATATGTCTGGCATGATCTCACTCGTATGTGGAACTTAAAAAGCTAAACTCATAGAAGTACAGTGGAATGATAGTTTGGTCAGTGTAGGGAAGGAGATGCCAAAGGGTACAAAACTGCACTGAAATAAAAGGAGTCAGTTCAAGAGGTCTATTGTATGATGTACATTGTATTCTTGAAAATTATGAGAGTAGGTTTTCAGTGATCTCACCACAAATGTGATGGCTATGTGAGATAATGCATATGCTAATTATAGTTAACTGTGTATAGTAAGTGACACATGCATGTAATCCCAGCACTTTGAAGGCTAAGAGAAGAGGGATATTTGCAAATTCAAGTCCAGTTAGGTTATATAGTGAAGTTAAGTCCAGCCTGGGATACATAGGAAGACCTTGTCTCAAAAATAATTGAATTCAAGGAACACCAAAGATACACCCTTGTGACTGACACTAAAAACTTCTTGTCATATTGTCTTGTCATATTGGAATTAAGTAATTGATTAGGACCTTATAAGTGCAGTCACCAATAAAGTTACTTTATTTTGTGCTATATATATAATTATTACATATAATTATTGGTGTTGGTTTAATATCTCTGTCCTGTTCACAATTGTATAGAGTAAGTACTTACACATGGGATCCTACTAAGTACCTTTGGCATTCAGGTCATCACCTAGTAAGAAATAAAAATTAAAACATACATCCACACAAAGAAGGAGAATACCAACTCAAAGGCACAGAAAATATTTTCAACAAGATCATAGAAGAAAACTTCCCAACTTAAATAAGGAAATACCTATGAAGATACAAGAAGCCTATAGAACACCAAACAGACTAGACCCCCAAAAAAGTCCCCTTGCCACAAAATAAACAACTAAACATACAGAATAAAGAAAGAATATTAAGAGCAGCAAAAGGTCAAGTGACTTATAAAGACAGACCCATCAGAATAACACCTGACTTCTCAATGGAGACTTCGAAAGCCAGAATGACCTGGACAGATGTAATGCAGACACTAAGAGACCATGGATGCCAGCCTAGACTAATATACCCAGCAAAACTTTCAATTACCATAGATGTAGTGAACAAGACATTCAAAGACAAAACCAGATTTAAGCAATACCTGTCTACAAATCCAGTCCTACAGAAAGCACTAGAAGGAAAAATCCAACCTAAGGAAATCAGATACCCAGGCAGTAGATAACCCCACAGCAGTAAATCACAAAGAAGAGAAATATACATACACTACCACCAAAAGATAACAGGAATGAACAATCACTGGCCATTAATACACCTTAATATCAATGGACTTAATTCACTTATAAAAAGACACAGGCTAACAGAATGAATACAAAAGCAGGACCCATCTTTCTACTGCATACAAGAAACACACCTCAACTTCAAAAATAGACACTACCTCAGAGTAAAAGGCTGGGAAAAGTCTTTCCAATCAAATGGTCTTAAGAAGCAAGGTGGTTGCCAGGTGGTGGTGGTGCACGCCTTTAATCCCAGCACTCGGAAGGCAGAGCCAGGGAAATCTCTGTGAGTTCAAGTCCAGCCTGATCTACAAAGTGAGATCCAGGACAGGCTCCAAAGCTACACAGAGAAACCCTGTCTTGAAAAACCAAAAAAAAAAAAAAAAAAAACAAGAAAAGAAAGAAGCAAGCTGGTGTAGCTATCCTATTATCCAACAAAATAGACTTCAAACTAAAATCAACCAAAAAAGATTGAGAAACATTACATACTCATCACAGGAAAGATCCATCAAGATGAAGTTTCAATTCTGAACATTTATGCCCCAAATACAAGGGCACCCACATATGTAAAAGAAACATTACTAAAGCTTAGATCACACATCAAACCCCACCCATTTATAGTGGGAGACTTCAACACCTCACTCTCACCACTGGACAGATCTGCCAGATCAAAACTTGAGAAATAAGGGACTTAACTAATGTTATGACTTAAATGGACTTAATCAATATCCACAGAACATTTTGCCCTAACAAAAAAGAAAAACCTTCTTCTCAGCATCACATGGAACCGTCTCTAAAAGGAACCACATACTCGATCACAAAGCAAATCTCAACAGATACAAAAAATTGGAATAGCCTCCTGTATTCTATCAGACCACCATGGTTTAAAATTGTATTTCAACAACAACAAAAATTACAGAAATCCTACAATCTCATGGAAACTGAATAATGCTCAACTGAATCAAGGAAGAAATAAAGAAATTAAAGACTTCCTAGAGTTCAATGAAAATGAATGTACTACATACCCAAGCTTATGGGACACTATGAAAGCAGTGCTAAGAGGAAAATTCATAGCACTAAATGCCCACATAAAGAAGTTGGAAAAATCTCACATTAGTGACTTAACAGCACAACTGAAAGCTCTAGAACAAGAAGAAGCAAAGTCACTCAGGAGGAAGAGACGCCAGAAAATAATCAAACTGAGAGCTGAAATCAATAAAATAGAAACAAAGAGAATATAAAGAATTAATGAAACAAAGAGTTGGTTCTTTGAGAAAACCAACAAGATAGACAAGCCCTTATCCAGACTAACCAAAGGGCAGAGAGAGAGCATCCAAATTAACAAAATCAGAAATGAAAAGGGAGACATAACAACTATCAATGAGGAAATCCAGAAAATCATCAGGTCATACTTCAAAAACCTCTACTCCACAAAATTGGAAAATCTAAAAGAAATGGACAATTTTCTGGATAGGTACCATATACCAAAGTTAAACCAAGACCAGATAAACTATTTAAATAGACCGATAACCCTAAAGAAATAGAAACAGTCATTAAAAGTCTCCCAACCAAAAAAAAAAAGCCTAGGACCAGATGGTTTCAATGCAGAATTCCACCAGATCTTCAAAGAAGAGTTAATACCAATACTCTTTAAATTGTTCCACACAATAGCAACAGAAGGAACGTTACCAAACTCCTTTTATGAGACTACAGTTACTCTGATTCCCAAGCCATACAAAGATGCAACAAAGAGAATTACAAACCAATCTCCCTCATGAACACTGACACAAAAATACTCAATAAATATTGGCAAACGGACTCCAAGAACACAACAAAAACATTATCCACCATGACCAAGTAGACTTCATCCTAGAGATGCAAGGTTGGTTCAACATACAAAAGTCTGTCAATGTAATCCACCATATAAACAAACTGAAAGAAAAAAACAACATGATTATCTCACTAGATGCTGAAAAGGCCTTTAACAAAATCCAACACCCCTTCATGATAAAGGTCTTAGAGAGATCAGGAATATAAGGAACATACCTAAACATAATAAAGGCAATATACAGCAAGACAACAGCCAACACCAAATTAAATGGAGGGAAACTCAAAGTGATTCCACTAAAATCAGGAACAAGACAAGGCTGTCCACTCTCCCCATACTTATTCAATACAGTACTTGAAGTTCTAGCTAGATCAATAAGACAACAAATGGAGATCAAGGGGATACAAATTGGAAAGGAAGAAGTCAAACTTTCCCTATTTGCAGATGATATGATAGTATACATAAGTGACCCACAAATTTCGACTAAGGAACTCCTACAGCTAATAAACACCTTCAGTAATGTGACAGGATACAAGATTAACTAAAAAAAAACAATAGCCCTCCTATACACAAATGATAAATCAGCTGAGAAAGAAATCAGAGAAACATCACCCTTTACAATAGCCACAAATAATATAAAATACCTTGGGGTAACTCAACTAAGCAAGTGAAGGACCTGTATGATAAGAACTTTAAGTCTCTGAAGAAAGAAATTGAAGAAGGTATCAGAAAATGGAAACATCCTCCATGATCATGTATAGGTAGGATTAACATAGTAAAAATGGCAATCTTACCAAAAGCAATCTACAGATTCAGTGCAATCCCTATCAAAATTCCAACACAATTCTTCAAAGACTTGGAAAGAACAATACTCAATTTCATATGGAAAAACAAAAAAACCCAGGATAGCCAAAAGAATCCTGTACAATAAAACAACCTCTGGAGGCATCATGATCCCTGATTTCAAGCTCTACTATAGAACTACAATAATAAAAACAGCTTGGTACTGGCATAAAAACTGACATGTGGGTAAATGGAATCGAATTGAAGACCCTGATATTAATCCACATATATATGAACACATAATTTTTGACAAAAAAGCCAAAACTGTACAATGGAAAAAAGAAAGTATCTTTAACAAATGGTGCTGGCGTAACTAAATGTCAACATGTAGAAGATTGCAAATAGATCCATATCTGTCACCATGCACAAAACTTAAGTCCAAGTGGATCAAAGACCTCAACATAAATTCAGTTACTCTGAACCTGACAGAAGAGAAAATAGGAAGTAATCTTGAATGCATTGGCACTGAAGATCACTTCCTAAATATAACACCAGTAGCACAGACACTGGAGAGCAACAATTAATAAATGGAACCTCTTGAAACTGAGAAGCTTTTGTAGGGCAAAGGACACGGCCAATAAGATAAAATGACAGCCTACAGAATGGGAAAAGATCTTCACCAACTCCACATCTGACAGAGGGATGATCTCCAGAATATATAAAGAACTCAAGAAATGAGACATCAAAATACCTAACAGTCCAGTTAAAAAATGGGATATAGAGCTAAACAGAGAATTCTCAACAGAAGAATCTCCAATGGCCGAAACACTTTTAAGGAATTGCTCAACATCCTTAGTCATCAGGGAAATGCGAATCAAAATGGCTCTGAGATACCATCTTACACCTGTCAGAATAACTAAGATCAAAAACACTGAAGACAGCTTATGTTAGAGAGGATGTAGAGCAAGGGGACCACTCCTACACTGTTGGTGGGAATGCAAACTTATACAGCCACTTTGGAAATCAGTATGGCAGTTTCTCAGAAAATTGGGAATCAATCTTCCTCAAGACCCAGCTATACCACTCTTGGGCATATACCCAAGGAATGCTCAATCATACCACAAGGACACGTGCTCAACTACGTTCATATCAGTATTATTTGTAATATCAAGAACCTGGAAACAACCTAGATGCCCCTCAACTGAAGAATGGATAAAGAAAATGTGGTACATATACACAATGGAGTACTACTCAGCAGAGAAAAACAATGACATCATGAGGTTTGTGGGCAAATGGATGGAACTAGAAAAAAATCATCCTGAGTGAGGTAACCCAGACTCAGAAAGACAAACATGGTATGTACTCACTCATAAGTGGATACTAGATGTAAAGCAAAGGATAACCAGACTGCAACCCACAGCTCCAGGGAGGCTAGCTAGTAAGGAGGATCCTAGGAAGGATACATGAATTGCCCAGTGATGGAGAAATGGATGAGATCTACATGAGCAAACTAGGGGTGAGGGGTGGTAATGGAGGGCAAGAGACAGGGAAATGAGAGCTTAGGGGAGTGGGAGGTTCAAGCTGGAACAGGAACAGAGTGGGAGAACAAGGAAAGAGATACCATGATAAATGAAGACACCATGGGAATAGGGAGAAGTACAGTGCTAGGGAGGTTCCCAGGAATCCAAAAAGATGACTCCACCATAGACTACTGTCAATGGCCTAGAGTACCTGAGCTGACATACTCTGGTGATCAGATGGCTGAATACCCTAACTGTCATCATAGAACCCTCATCCAGTGACTGATGGAAGCAGATGCAGAGATCCACGGCCAGGTCCCAGGTGGAGCTCCAGGAGTCCAATCGATGAGAGAGAGGAGGGATTCTATGAGCAAGAGACATCGACACCATGATTGGAAAAAGTACAGAGACAACTAGCCAAACTAGTGGAAACACATGAACTGTGGACCAATAGCTGAGGAGCCCCCATGGTACTAGACTAGGCCCTCTGGATAAGTAAGACAGTTGTTTAGCTTGAACTGTTTAGGGGACCCCCAGGCAGTGGGATTGGGACCTGTCCCTAGTGCATGAGCTGGCTTTTTGGAGCCTAGTGCCTATGGTGAGACACGTTGTACAGCCTTGGTGCAGGGAGGAGGGGCTTGGACCTGCCTCAACTGTATATACCAGGATCTGCTGACTCTCCACGGGAGACATTGCCTTGGAGGAGGTGGTAATGGGGGGTGGGTTGAGGGGGAAAGGCTGGGGGGCAGGAGGAGGAAGGACAGGGGAATTTGTGGTTGGTATATAAAATGAAAAGAAAATCTCTTAATAAAAAAGAAAGTAATAAAAAAATTAAAAATAAAACATACATCTACACAAAGCTTGCACATGAATTTTCATAGCTTTATTCATAATAGTCCCCAAGATGTCTATAAGCAAGTAAACAGGTAAATCAAATGTCCACACAAATGGGATTTGACTCAACATAAAAATAGTAGCCAAGAGCATGGGTGGATTTCAGAAACAAAATGGTAGGTAGGATATAGAAGCCAGAAAGAAAATTTTACATATAGCAAAACTCCAATTCTATGAAATTCTAGAAAACTAAAATTAATATGTGATGAAAGGTAGATTAGTGCTTGCCTGGGGCCAGGAGTTGGGGGGAAGCTTCAGTGTCAAGAGTTACAAGACTATATTCCAGGATGATAAAGATGTGCTCTACTCTGAGTGGTGTTAGTTACATGGGTGCACACATGTTAGAATATTTTTTACATTTATTTATTTTGGGTGGGGAGAGAGAGTGTACCATAGATCTTGTGTAGAAATTAGAGGACAATTAAAGAGGCTAGGTTCTCTCCTTCCACTATGTTGGAGCCAGGTGTGGAACTCAGGCTGAGAGGTTCCCCAGCAAGCACCTTTACCTGCTGAGTCATCTCACTCATAATGCTGTACAGTTTGAATGGGTGCAGTTTAATGTATGCAAACTACACATCAACACATTTGTTTTAAAAATAATACTGACTATGCTCTCTGTTATATTTTCTGGTTTATCATAATAATGTAATAACATAATTAAGAAAAAATAACTTAGTTTCACTTCATTTCTTCTTTATGAACCCATACTCAGTCCTAGGGACTCCTACATCATTTTCTAAGAATGCATAAATTATTCTCTAAGTTCTTAAACATCTCTGAAAATCAATGTCAAGGTCATCCAGCTATAGTATGTGAAAGCTATCTCCTTCCCCCTCTTGAAAATGGCTTTCTACTTTGTCATTTCAGCTTTCTGTCACTGTTTATCTTTGCCAATTTCCCACCCAAAAGAGGTAAACAATAATTCTGTCATCATCTCATTTGTGAGATCTCTTAGTTCCCTGGGTTGTAATTCACCTAAATTAGGAGGCTGAAAACTTACTCGGAGCTATTTCACTCTCTTTCATCTTGAGTTTCCTTTGCAAAGGGACTTCTGAGTTTGGGATATCGTGGGAGAATTTAGACTGCAATTCAAGAAGCCATTCGATGCTTGGGAGCCATTATATTAGTCTGTGTCAGGATGTCTGGCTCCGAGGCTGATGTGGACTATGTCTGAGTACCTTTCTACATGAGCGCACCACAATTTCCTGCCTGAGAGTCCAATATTGATCTGCTCAGACCACTAAAGGATTTTTACTCTCCTTCACTACTTGGTGACAGGAGACAAGGTTACTTATGCCTTTTGTCTTGTGGCGATTTCAGTTACTCACATGCATGTATAATACATGTCATACTTGGCATCCTATGTTAAAAGTAGCTGAAAAGATGTATCCTCTCTATTTGGGCAAAAGCGTTTGAAGTTCGGAGAAGGGTGAGCTAGGTGACAGTCTGTGTTCTGAGTCTTGGAGCCTCAGAGCCTGCAGCCTCTAGTCTGCTTCCCCCAGCCTTTGTCAGCCTGTTGCTAGGCAAGTGAGAGAGCCGAGTAGAGTACCTTATGTTAATGCCAGGGAGCTATGAGTAAAGGAATAAAATGTAGGGGTCCTGGTATGTGAGGTGCTGCCTGCTTTCCCTGCTTAGAATACAGGGTATTAAAAAAAAAACAAACCACTAGGTTTGATAAAGGACACTGGGGATAGAAGAAATCCTTTGTGCTTTGGAGGCAGAGCTTGGAACTGTGACCTTCTTGTCAGTGGATCATATAACAAAAGGGAGTACTTATCAAAATCTCATCAAAACATAATGGCACTCTGAGAGGGCTCTGAGTACTTCTATTAGAAAACTTATTTAGCCTACTAGGATACACAAACCCCTAACAATAATCCTGTAATACCCTCAAAGCCTAAAATGTACTAAAAAGAATGGGATATTTTAAAGTCTCCTGTCTCAGGTTTCCAAATGTTGTTTTCTGAGGCAGATCTCACTATATAGCCCATGCTGGCTAGAAATCCATGATCCTCCCACCTCAGCCTCCGGGTTACTGGGATTAAAGGCAAGTGCCATAACACTTGCCAGATATTTTCTATCTAAAGAGCACTGTGAGTGTTAGATTGACTCAGGGGGTCAGCAAAGATGTTTATAGAAATATAATCTCCAGGGCCAGAGAGATGGCTCAGTGATTAAAAATGCTTCCTGCTGTTCCAGATCTCAGCTGCCTAAAACTCCAGCTCCAAGGGAATCTATGAACTCTCCTGGCCTCCTAGGGTACCCCCACACAGATTTGCTTGTGTGCATGCACACACAACATACACACACACACACACACACACACACACACACACACACAACACACATGCAAATTTTTTTAAAGAAATACAATCTTAAGCTCAGTGGTGGTGGCGTACACCTTTAATCCAAACACTAAGGAGTCAGAGGCAGGTGGATTGCTCTGAGTTTGAGGCCAACCTGGTCCACAGAGCAGTTCCAGGACAGCCAGGGCTACACAGAGAAGCCCTGCCTCAAAAAAAAAAAATCCAATCTGTGATCCAACTTAATGCAAAATCCCTGGTGACTGACTTCTATGCATGACTCTTGCCTGCAGAGATAACTAACTCTCATGAGTCCACTCATTCTTCTTTGGAATCATCCCTTTTCACCCTGGATCGAATCTCCTCTTAGGTAACTTGTATGCATCAGCCCCATTCCTGCCTTTTAAGTTAATACAGAATAAAAACATATCCTTTTGAGTCTGGTAGTCTTTTAAATTTTTGAAGAGGGTGATTGGGTTTCTCATTAGTTTCTAATTTTCTTGGTTAAAGATTTCCCAGTTTCTTTGAACCTTGATCCCTAGTTCTGTTTTCAGATTTTGTGCTGAATGAATTCAAAGTGACCAATAAGATCCTTCATGTTGATTCAACCCTTAAGTACAGTGTTACTTCCGGGTGAGATGGCTACATGGAAAGTGTATGATCAGACACTTCCATTAGAGCCTCTGCCTGACCACAAACAGCTGCTCTGGCCTCTCACCACATCAGGCATTCGATTCACAGTCCAGAGACACTGCTCATTAGGCATGGTAAACTTTCTGAATCCTATCCAACAGTATAAATCTATATTAATCATTGAACAGAAATATTGTCAAAGCATGTTCATTTCTTAACATTCAGAGGCCACTCTGGTCCCGCAATGTGATACAGAATAACAGCAATAGAAATATCAAAATGTAAAGAATTCCAAAATTGGAGGCTGACATCTAAGTCATCTGAGTACATTTCAGGTACATTGGAGCACAGAATGCGTTGCTGAAGGCCAATGACAGCAAGGACATTTTAAGGACTCACGATAACTGTAGTTTTCCTAGTACTTTTCTCTGTCAGATCATTCGATGTCATCCTCCAAGACTGCAGGGAAACTAAAGCTGGAAGTTGTATTATGTCATAAGACTTGTTAGAAAGAGGTTTGCTTTAATCAAGGTACATATTATTTTTTGGTAGTCCCGAGCCCCTTTACAAGGCAGCACATTTGCCACGTTCTTCCTTTCTAATACATGCTCCTCACTACAAGAAACCACAACCTAAGCAGTGATTCTCTCTGCTGCATCCAAGTCTCCTCTTTTTTATGGGCTGATAATAGTTTTGTTCTCCACCTTGAAACCTCGAAAGGGGTGCTGCTGGGGGCTCTGTGCTGGGATTTATAATGTTGGTTAGTGGAGGGAAGGTTGTGAAATGTGGTTTCATTTCATCCTTACATAGCCTTAGCCTCTGCCGTAAGCATGAGAAATGTACGTGCACTGACAAGAAAGCAAAACAGAAATCTAGTCAAGGTCGTGGTTGTTAATGGCTGAGATTCAAATGCATTTGTTCTAGAGCATGAAGCCACAGTTCTAGATAAGAGCTACACATTTTAGCACTACCTCTCCCAAATGTTGTAAAGAATGGGTCCAAAGTCTCTCTTTAGGCCATACAATTTTATGGATATACAGACAACTATGCATTTTCATTGTTTTACTTATATTGATAGTTGCCCATCCCTTCTTCCTGCTTGACTACTAACAGAAACCTGCCATTGTTGAGACCAGCAATGTATCCCACTAAAAATATCACCAACTACCATAGAGCCTAAGACTTGATACCTACAGCAGCATCCTTCCGGTGGGTTGATCAATACTAAGAGGTCTTGAAATCACTGTAGCAGGATTGCTTCCCTCACCTGCAACACACCTGGGAGTCATATCGCAGCTAATACAGCCACTTGAAGGGGTAACATCTGCCTAGTCTGAACTGTGAGAAGCTGCCTAACCCACAGACTGCAACGTTAAATGTGGCCAGTAGAGGCCCCTGGTACTCAAAGAAGGAAAACTACCAAGGTGAAGATAGATAGCTCTGACTGGCTTCAGACACTTGTCCAGTAGAGCATGAATCATAGAAAGGGCCAGAATCTACAGGTTCAATTGACACTCCTCCACCCCCATGCATATAATCCAGTCTCCAATTTTCGAGAACACCTTTTCTCTCCTTTTTGGTTTTTTCTTTTTCTTTCATCCCCAAGATTCTTTTTTCCTTTACCTTTAGCAAGATTTTAAAAACATTTTTGCAAGCTGGGTGTGGTAACACATGCCTTTAACCTCAGCACTCAGGAGGCAGAGGAAGGCAGATCTCTGAGTTTGCTAGGGCTGGATAATAAAACCCTGTTCAAAACAAAGTAATTTTTGTCATTCTTTTTCATATATCCATCTAATTTAGTTTCCACGTTTTTCCACTACTGAGCAATATTTTTCTTCTTTATTTCTCTTTGCTTTCCTTGGCCTCTGTGTTTCCTCTATCACCACCCCTGCCCCGCACCTCCCCACCTCCCATCCAACCCCACCAAGACTCAGGGAATGTCAAGGAAGAAGAGGAGGAAAGAATGTAAGAGCTGGAGGATGGGGAGAAATGTGGTAAACTGCTGTCTTCTGGATAGGACGGGACTATTGCACTCAGGAACTCACAGTAGCTGCCATTACCAGCATATAAGACCAATTCAGCCAAAATTCCTGCATAGCTGGGAAAGGGGCTCTCCAGGCCACACCCCTAAGGAAGTGCTATTGGCACTTGCTAACTGATGGGGGAGGGAAAATCATTGTTTTTGAGGGTGTTCTCATTGGTAGCTTTCCCATGTTCCAGTGAACGGTCCCACACATCTATATACATATAAGCAGCACTAACTGGATTTAGAGGGTAATTTTTTTTTAAAGGAGGAAAAAGTGTGAAGTTGGAGCGGGGCATGTTGGGGTGCATGAGAGTTGGAGGAGGGAAATGAGTGATGGATATGATTATATTGCATTGTATACATATTGAAATTCTCAAGAACAAAGAAAAGTATATTTAAAAAGAGCGTCCCGCTTTTGAAGGAGGAAGATGAGAGGATAATGGAATGTGTTCTCAATTAAAATTCATTATACACATGTATGAAACTGTCAGAGAGTTAAAGGATGAGAAAAAAAGAGTAGCCTCCTCAACAATAGACCTTAAAACCTTCATCCAAAAACTTAGACCTAATAAACAATTTCAGCAAAGTAACAGTATAAAAATCCACATACAAAAATTAGTCCTTCCTGTGTACCAATTATAAACAGACATACTGAGAAAGATATCAGAGAAACAATCCCATTCCCAATAGCATAAATATATAGGAATAAACCTAACCAAGGATATGAAACCTCAAGACACTGAAGAAAGAAACTGAGAAGTACCCTAAGATGGAAAAACCTTCCATGCTCATAGATTGGTAGAATTGATACTGTGAAAATGATATTACTGAAAGTAATCTATAGATTCCATGCAATCCCCACCCAAATCCTAGTAATATTCATCACAGAACTAGAAAAATAATACTGAAATTCATGTGGAAGCACAAAAGACTGCAATTAGAAACAGCAACCTTTAGCAGAAAGAGCAATGCTAGAGATATTGCAACATCTGATCTCAAAAGTAGCAAAACAGCATGCTACTCACACACATAAAGACAGACAGAGATACACAGACACAGAGACACAGAGAGACAGAGAGAGAGACCACACACATACATACAGACACAAAACACACACACCCCAGACATATAAACTAATAGGGTAGAGTAGAGGACACAGAAATAAACTCACACAGTTATATAACTAATTTTTGATGAAGATTAAAAAACATAAATTGGAGAAAATACAGCCTCCTTAACCAGCGGTGCTGGGAAAACTAGATTTTCACATGTAAGGAGAAGAAAATTAGACCCCTATCTATCACCCTGCATAAAAATCCATTCAAAATGGATCAAAGACCTGAAAGCTTGCAACTGCTAGAGGAAAACACTTGAAGATATAGACATGTGCAACAGGTCATGAAAAAGATGAAGCAGCAATGAATGTGACTTTAGAAAGTCTGTGAGCTCCTGCATGGCAAAAGAAACAACCACCAGATAGAGACAGCCCGCAGAATGGGGAAAATCTTTGCCAAATGTACATCAAATAGGGGGTTAGTATCTAGGATAAATAAAGAACCATAAAAAGTAAACACCAAAAATCAAATTATCTGATCAATAAATGAGTGATGAACTGAATAGACACCTTTCAAAATATGAGATACAAACATCCGATAAATTCTTGAAAATGTGCTCAACATCCTTATCCATCAGAGAAATGGAGATTAAAACTGCTAGTGAGGGTGTGGGGAAAGAACACTTACTCACTGCGAGTAAGATTACAAACTGGTGCAACCACTATAAAAACCAGTATGAAGGTTCCTCAAAACAGCTTAAAAAAAGACCCAGCTAACACTCTTGGGTGTATAACACTCTTGGGTATATTCCCAAAGGACTCTAAGTCAACAGAGCACATAGATACTTCCACATCCATGTTTATTGCTGAACTATTCACTATAGCCAGGAAATGGGACCAACATATATTGATGTCTGTCAACAGATTAATGGATAAAGAAAATATAGTAAATAGGCTCAGTGGAATTTATGCAGCTATAAAGAAAAAATGAAATCATAACATTTACAGGGAAAATGAGTGTCATTGGAGATCATTATATTAAATGAAACAACACAGATAATGTATTTTTCTTATATGTGGAATATAAAACTTAAATTATGTGTGTGTGTGTGTGTGTGTGTGTGTGTGTGTGTGTGTGTGTGTCTATACACATACATTTACATATATGGGCAGGTCACAAAACTAGAAAGAGGATGTGAGAGGGGAAGAAAAATTAATGGAGTTGGGTAATAGGAATACACGTGATGAGAAGGTAGAAGGGAGCAGTGGGAGAAGGAACTGAACTACCTGGAAGGGGCAGCAGGGATAAGAGGGCAATAGGAAAGGGTAATGACTAAATACAAAGTATAATAACATACGTGTATGAGGATGCTCTGACGAAACCCATCGTTATTTTGCTAGTTAACCTAAAATTTTTAATTAAAAAAATTTTATGGATGCTCAATTCCTACTTTTAAAAAAGATATATCATTTGCATATAAACTATGGTCCTCATTAGCAACTCAAACAACTTAGATTCGCCTGGAAAGAGAGTCACAAAGAGGGATTGTCTAGATCAGGTTGGCCTGAGGCATATCAGTGGGAGATTGCCTTAACTGATATGGGAAGACTCAGCCCATTGTAGGTGGCATCATTCCCTGTGTTGGAACCCCCGGACTTAGTAGAGAAAGTTAGCTAAGTACTGGCATACAAGCATTCACTTCTCTCTCTGCTCTTAACTGTGGCTGTAACTAGCTGCTCAAGTACGTGCCTCCTTTACCTTCTCTGCTACAATGAACAGGCTGAAGTTGTGAGCTAAAACAAACCCTTTCTCCTCTAAGTTACTTTTTGTCAGAGTATTGTATCACACTAGAAACAGAGCTAGGACACACAGCCACCTACACATCTTAAATCATCTCCAGATTACTTCTAATATAAAGTCTATGTATCACTCCATTCCTATAGATTCAGTACAGTCCTTGGTGCATGGCAAATTCCTGTTTTCTTTTATGGGAATTTTAAAAAAATGTTTTCACCCCAATGTTGGCTTGGTCAGATGAGAAGGATATAGATGGCTATATTCTCCTCTTCTCTGCTGTTTCAACACCTCGTGCACATGTTAAAATGCATAGTGGCAGAAAATTCCCTAGCAGAGCAAGCTAAACCAGTGGGGTCAGTACTTCTCACCCCTCTCTTTAATCCTGTCACCATTGAAAGTCTCTCTCACCTTTAAGTTAATTTTTGAAAAACCCATTCTTATGGTTTCACATCCACTCTAGTCTGCCCCCTATTTCCTTCCTAGCTTTAGCAATGGGATGGTGTTTCCTCGATTACAAAAGTAAATATAATTATGCTAGAATTCTGTGAGATGGTAGCCTAGGGGAAACTAGGGGAGGGTCACAATGGAGCTCTCTGTTATTCTTTAAGCTGAGTGTGAATGTGCAAATATCTCAAAATAGCTCAGAGATTTTAATAATTTAAGGTTATCACTTCCTTGCGTGTAAGGGACTGAGGCAAGGCTGAGCAGCATTTATAAGAGCTTGGGGAGAATTTCGGACCTTGAAGACAGCTGAGCAGAGGGAATCTTGTACATGTGTGGGGAAAACTTACTAGCCTCACAGCAGCATTCATTCTGGATATCTGGCCTTAGTAACAGTTTCCAAGAAAGCACCTTCAGCTGTTTATGGATCCTTTATGGCTTTGGGAGAGAAGATAATTGAGGAACATTCAGGCCAGGCTCTCCAGATCCTTAAACCCAAGTTAAGCCAGTTCTGCACTACTGCCTTTAACAGAATCTCTTACCTGGCATGGAACAGCTAATAAGGTTCTGGCTTAAGAATCTGATAAAAAGGCTTCAATGGTGGTAGCCTGGCTCCACCATACATTCATGGACAGACTTGCCCAAACCCACCTCACCGAGCCTCTGTTTCACCACCACTAAAAGAAGTGAGTATAATGTGAGAATCCCATGAGAATACAGCAGAGAGTGATGGACAGGTAATGTGTGCTGCTTCTGCGATAGCATGCAGATTCACTCGAGCTGCATCAAAACACACATGGTGAATCTCTCTCCCTGTTCTTTCCCCCAAGGAAGTTGTAAAGTTAACACAGCTCCTACCTCTTTAATGCAGGCCCCATAATGAGATCTATATTATTGATTATAAAGAGCTTTCAGTGGATATTTTAAGCCTTAGCTAAAGAGGATATTACTTTGATAATTTTTGTGCTGAAACACCACGGATCTTTTTTTTTTTTTTTAAGGAAGCAAAAAGGCCTGCTTCTCCACTGCCTCAAGACCTTTAACTGCTGCAAGAGCTAGCATCAGAGGCACCAGCTGGGTCTCAGGGCTCCGTTGGCAGAACTCACAAAATGTCAGTACCCATCGCGTCTTTTGGGAGCTCTTAAGAACTGACTGCGGAGATAGCTCAGTCTTTTCCAGAAATGACTGCCCCCTACTGCTTTATTGATCCCTGCCAGGTATTGCACTTTTGATCCTTTCGCTTGCTGTGGCTGATTCTCTGAGTTGCAGTGGAGATCTGTTACGTAGAATTGTCCAGCTGGCAGACTTCCTGATTCCACTCCCCAGCCCCCTCCCCCCAATTTGCTTTGAGCTGACTCTGAAACGGATCATGGAAAAGAATGATTGTGTTGCATTGATAGCACTTCTTTAATTCCTGGTGACTCGAGATTAAATTAGCCATTTTGCTGGCCTTGTGTTCTGAGAACACTGCGTTTTTGAAAACCAACCTCTCATCATGCTGGGAACCATTCGAAAAATGTTGGGTGAATCTGTGCCAGACTCAAGTATTGATCTTCGTGGTCAGGGAAGGAGGTGACAAAAGAAACATAGAGGCATGTCAGGGAAGTAAGAATCAAGAAGGTAAAGAACACCCTTTGGTCTCCCTGGGTGACAATGTTAATGTGAAAGGGGTTCATCTTGAGCTCTGATGATTTTCTTTCTTCTTTTTTTTCATTTTTCTTTATTAAGAAATTTTCTACTCACTCTACATACCACCCACAGATCCCACCTCCTCCCTCCTCCCACTCCCCACCCCTCTCTCCCAAGCCACCCCACATCCCCATATCTCCCAAATCAAGGTCTCCCATGGGGAGTCAACAGAGCCCAGCACACTGAGCCTAGGCAGGTCCAAGCCCCTTCCCGCTGCACCAAGGCAGCTCAAGGCGTCACACCACAGGCACCAGATTCCCAGAAGCCTGCCCATGTACCAGGGACAGATCCTGATGCCCCTGCCTGGGTGCCCCCCAAACAGTTCGAGCCAAACAACCGTCTTCTGTGTCCAGAGGGCCTAGTCCAGTCCCATGGGGGCTCCACAGCCACCAGTCCACAGTTATGGGATTCCACTAGTGTGGCCTGTCATCTCTGCACGACTTCCCATCATGATCTCGACGTCCCCAGCCTGCAGGATCCCTCCTCTCTCTCTCATCGATTGGATTCCCAGAGCTCAGCCTGGTGCCTGGCTGTGGATCTCTGTATCTGCCTCCATCAATCACTGGACAAAGGCTCTATGATGACAGCTAGGTTATTTGCTAGGCTGGTCACCAGAGTAGACCGGTTCAGGCACCCTCTGGACCACTGCCAGCAGACCAAGGCGGGGTCAACCTTGTGGATTCCTGAGAGCCTCCCCAGCACCCTGCCTCTTCCTACTCCCATGATGTCCTCATCTATCACGGTATCTCCCTCCCTGCCCTCCTGCTCTATCCCTGTTCCAGCTTGACCCTCCCATTTCCCTATGTTCTCATGCCCTACTCCTCGCCTTCTCCCACCCCACACACACCCAGTCTGCTCATGTAGATCTCATCTGATGATTTTCTTAAGAGTATCTCCACCGATTCTCCATGCCCACCATGGAAGAAATCTTATAAACAAAAAGGAAAAAACCATCTCTCCTTGCCAACTACATTTGCAAGTAATCCACTTTGAATAAAGCTTTTTGTTTCCAAAAGTTGATTTAATTTAGAATAAGCAGTTCATTTGATACTTTGCTCACTGGTGTCACCATCTGCCCTGGATTAGTGGGACACCTTAATGACAGACCTCCTAGGAACGGTTCCTAACGATGTTGGTGTAGCACATGAGTCAGCAAACAATAGCCCACTACCTGTTTTATTCAGTTCCATGGTTGTACATTTTCAAATGGTTGGCAAAAATTAAAAAGAGAATAATATATTTGTGACATATGGAAATAAATGAAATTAAAATTCACTGTCCAAAAAAGGTTTTGTTGACAGACAAGCTCATTCTTGTATTCTGTTGATGGCTGTTTCCACACTAAAATAGGAACACTGAGTATTTGTAGCTAAGATCATGTAGTCCAAAAGGCTCCAAATATTATTATCTGGCCCTTTACAAATAATTATTACTGTTTTTCTATCCCATTACAGTCCAATAGAACTTTTCCCAATAGTAGAAGTATTCTGTAATCTGTACTGTCTAACCCAGTGTATCTCTAGCCATATTTCAAATGCTCTGGGGCCACAACTAGTGGCTGCCCATTAAACATAAGCCCAGAATAATAAATTAATCTCTGTGAAGGAGAGCTCTATTGTTTGTTCTGAGGAATATATAGACTTCTGTCACTGCTTCCTCCTTCTTTCCTAACTTTTTGTGGGTCATCATCGGCTTCATTTTACACTCAAAGGAAAACAGTTTTCCTAGTCTAGTCTATGTACTCTTCTTTTGCTTGCTTCCTTGCATCTTCCTCTCTCTCTCTCTCTCTCTCTCTCTCTCTCTCTCTCTCTCTCTCTCTCTCTCTCTCTCTCTCTCGCATTCCAGGCTGCCCTACATAGCTGAGAATCACCTTGAATTCTAGATCCTCCTCCTGCCCTCCCTCCCACGTGCTGCTGGGATTATTGGTGTGTGCCATCATGTCCAGCCTTAGCCTAAGCCCACCCTGAGACAAAGATTTGGAAATTGATCTTGGGAAGCAATAGAACAAGAGTAGGTCAGTTAGATAAGGAGGTTAAGAAAGCCAATTAACAGTGTGTTAGCAAGTGTATTGGTTATTTTTCATCATTACAAAATGCCTGACACTTAAGGAAGGAAGGATTTACTTTGGTTCAGTTTATAGTCCTTCCCAATGGCAAAAGCATGGCAGCGGGAATGTAACATGGCTTGTCACGTTGCATCTGCAGTTAGGAAGCAGAGAGATGAATACTGGTGCTTTCTCCCTCCACCCTGTTTTTCATTCAGTCTAGGACAACAAGACATGGGGTAAGACTGCTCATACTCAGGGTAGTTCTTTCCTTCTCAGTTAAGTATCACTGGGAACATTCTCATAGATATACCAAGAGGCATACCTCCTAGGTTATTCCATATCCAGTCAAGTTAACAACGAAGATTAACCATTATAGTAAGCCAGCTACCTTTATGAGTAACTGAAGTACAGTCCTACTGGGGAAACTCTAGGGAAACTGTGACTTAATCCTCTTGAGCCTAGAAGAATCTGAGATACTTATGCATCAGTATCCCCAATAGGTATTGTTTAAAGACTACATCGGGAGGCCGTAACTCTTTAGTCCTCTATATTAAATACACCTTTATGACATAGAACCACACCCCCAGGCAGAGAATCACAGGAGTTTATGGTAAGCCACCCACAGTAAATAGTGGTAATACCAAGGAGTTATGGGAAGAGCACCTGTTACATTAAAGAACTGAAAAGCATAACACAGGAAACTCAAATTCTTTGTCTTTGTAATACCTTTGTTAAAACACTAGTTGGATAAAGCTAGTGGCTGAAATTGAGGCTTGGACATCTCCATGAATGACTTAATGTAAGTATCCCTTACAAATGACCATATATATATATATATATATATATATATATATATATATATATATATACACATTTTAGCCAATGTTACTATAGTGTATCCTGCCATGGCCCCATAGAAATATCCCACTGTCCCCTCAAGCCCAACACATGTTCTAGCTTTGGAAGCTGGACATTGGTTGACCATTGAACTATGGTTTTGGACCATGCCAGAAGTTAGTTATCAAACAATTGCCTCAAGATAAGTAGGCATAAAGTGAGAACAGGAAACCAAACATAAATGTGACCAAACACTGGCAAAACTGATGAGGAGTCAAACATCAGTCTGTGTGTACTGGAGATGTTCCAAACAAGCTTCAGGTGCTGCTGGAGCTTCAGGTGTCGTTTCTATGAGCTGACATGCTGGCCCTCTAAAGGAGGATACACAATTGAGTCTGACTAGAACAATTCACAGCAGCAGAACCCAGCATCCAACTGATGTTATGAAACAAAGAAGCACACTGTATATCACAAAGTCCCTGGGAATTCCACACAAAACCTCAATGCTGAATATCAGCTTCATTTTGGAGGGG
The DNA here is from genome assembly GCF_949786415.1 of Peromyscus eremicus. Classification (NCBI taxonomy): domain Eukaryota; kingdom Metazoa; phylum Chordata; class Mammalia; order Rodentia; family Cricetidae; genus Peromyscus; species Peromyscus eremicus. The sequence goes on along the minus strand of NC_081439.1, from coordinate 30,096,309 downwards.
ATCAGCCAAGATCAGATGTTTCAAATTATGTGAGTTTTTAACCTTCTTTTAAAATATACATTTTCCAAACTTTCTAAACATAGGCGTTTTCCTTTAGGAATAACCTTTTTTTTTTTAATTTAAGAGGTTTCCACCATCCCTCCCCCTTTGCTACATCTCTGTAATCAAGCGAAATTATGTCTTTTCCTATCTTCTTTCTTTCTGACGTTTGGCCGCTGCCCATCCCCCAGCTAAGGCTTTGCATCTAGCCTTGTATCCAAAATTCCTTTCCTCAGGGGAGTCATAAGTCTTTAGAACTATGCCACCAAAGTGAAACTATACAGAATCATCTATACAGATTTTCAAGTGGATTTGAATAATTATAACAGCCACACAAAAGTGTCTCTGCTTGTCATTTGTGCCACTGTAGCAAAACATCATAGTCTGGGTAACTTACTAAAAATGAAATTATTTTTCATGTCTATAACAGCTAGATGTCCAAACTTAAGACACTGGCAGATTTGGTGTCTGATGAGGACCCACTTTCTGCTCCATAGATGGCAACTTTTTATGTCCTTAACACAGGAGAGTCAAGGTAGCTCTTTTATAAGGTCACTAGTCCCATTTGTGATGGCTGTGCCCCATAATACAGTCACCACCCAAAGAGCCTCATGCCCTCATGAATAAGACTGCCTCATATAAGAGACCTGCCTCCAACTACCATGGCATTGATGATTAGATTTCAACATACAAACATGAGGAGAAACACAAATATTTAAAGCATAGCATTCGTGTATGTTCTGTACTAGCTAGGATAAGCATAGCTGTTATACTAAATACCATAATCTCAGTGGTTTAACAAAGTGATTTTTTCTTTAGTCATACAAAAACAGAATGGGAGCTCCTGGGCCTATAGTCATTCAAGACCCTGAGGCTGATGAAAATGCCGAAGTCCTGAATACGTGCCTCCCCAGATGACTAAACACAAATTCAGTCAACTAATGGCTGAGAGGGATGAGCTATAGGGAAAGAGCTGGAAAGACTGCTGTCATAGAAGGTTTTGAAGAGACCAGGCTAAAATTGGCACTTACATCACACACACTCCATTGGGCGGAACTCAGTCACATGGCATCCTCTAATAGTAGCATAGACTAAAATGTTTAGTCTAAACAGATGTCAGGAGAAAACAGTTTGCTGCATGGCTAGTCCATTTCTGCCACAGATATCACTGGAGAGCTATCTCTTTTCTTCTTCCCTAACAGCCTTTGCCCATACAGCTCAGGTGTGGAAAGGCCTCTATTCCCCTGGCTGTGGAAATACGTGATGAGTGAACCCCACTAAAAGCCTCTCTGCTTTGTTGTTGTTTAATACTGATAATCCCTATGATAGTTGAACCGGTTTTGAAAATGGGGGATTGATGAGGGGCAGAAGGCAAAAGATGGGAGCCCGAATCATGGCACTCCCACCAGAGCCATTGCTGGGTCTGTAACTGCACTGGGAGACAAAGATTCAGGACACTTGTGAGCTCACGACCTCACACGTATAGTGATAGGTACTTCCTGCCCCTGATGTCCTTGAGAGGATTAGGGCTTCTATAGAAAATGACCTGCTCCATTGATAATGCATCTACCATGCCAGAGAGGGGAAAGAAATACATTCTTCAGAGGGCATAAGCAGCAAATTCTTTTTTCATCTCCTATGATACAGAGTAGGAGTGCTGTAAATGCCAAGCAATATGGATTTTTAGAACGATGACTCACCATTTCTTTTTTTTTTCAAGGCAATTATTCATCCAGTCTGAATCTCTTCAAGTTGAGCCAGTACGTCTGTCATACAGATGAAGAGAATGGCTAAAATACCCAGAAGCCAAAAGATTGATTTAGGTCAAATAATAGGGCCAGGGCAAATTACTTTTAGAACTTGTGCACCTGTTTTGATAAGAAAAATGAAAGTCAAAACTCAAGGGCTGAGACTGTTTACTGGGGTAACCCTTGGTTACAGTAATCTTCTGGTACCCAGGAGCTATTATTGTGAAAAGTGGGAGCCTAGTGTATGCTTCGTTGTTTTTCCTCGAGAAGTAGGCGTCCATCTCATAGGAAATGCTTCCTTTGCTCAGTTACAGAGAAAGATTGAGTTAACAGACAGCAAGACCATAAACATTAAGTCTACATGTCGTTTAAGGAAATGGGTCCCCACAAGTCTAGTCTTAGAAAGTTGTCTACATTCTATAGCTCCCCCTCCCATAGTGAAATTCCCATACACGTTTTGTACCTCCAGATTTCCCTGCATTAAGCCACCACCACCTTTTGTCCCCCAAAATATAATTCCAAACTTTGGCAATTCTCTCAGCTTCCCTAAGTGCATAGAAAACACCCTTATTGCCTTCTGCACACCTTTTATCTGGTGAAGCGAAAAATCTCTGCTGCCTAGCCTACATGAATCCTTGGGTTCAATCCCCAGCATCACATAAAATAGGCCAGGTGGTACATACCCATAATCCCAGTATTTAGAAGGTGGAGGCAGGTCAAATAAGGAGACAGGAATATCAGAAGTTCAAGGTCATTGTCAGCTACATAGTGAGTTGGGAGTCCTAAGCTACAAAAGACTCTAGGATTGCTTCTACTTTTCAGCACACACACACACACACACACACACACACACACACACACACACACACATCTTCCTACTGGACCGGAAGAAGAGAAACAAAATTGCAAATCATAGCCCTTACTGAGACAGGCCTGTTTTCTAGCACAGGTATGTGCTAGATAACCAGCACAAAATATCAGAATATTGCATAGATGTTTGAATCCAAAAGCCTAGGCACAGGCCATGAAGAGTCACTGTGCTCCCTTGGGCAGGAGAAAGTCTATCTTGTGGGTTTCAAGCTTTGTAACTCTCTTACATAGCTGGTGATCCAGAGTTTTGCAGCCAACACACCAGAGTTCAACCACTTCTTTTCTTTTCTACCATAAGTACTATGAACTTGGACTCATATGACATAATTCCTCTAGGCCTCTGTGTTGTCTCCCAGAAAGGAAAAGATGGCTTAGTTAACTCTTAAATCACAATTTGATGGATCCATACTATAAATGAGCCATGGATTACTTCTCATTCTGTAACAAATGCTAATTGCATTCAAAGTTTACTTCAAATGACTTAATGGGGTAGATTCTCTTTAGCCAAAAAATATCTCCGTGCAGATTTTGTGTGTGTGTGTGTGTGTGTGTGTGTGTGTGTGTGTGTGTGTGTGTGTGTGTGTAGAATTAGCAAACACATTAAAATCAAAACATCATTTGTTTGGGATTTCAAAACCAAAATTTCTATGTTCCTTTAGTATGCCTAGCTGACACCCAATGCACTAGTCTTTGCTTTAATGTAATAAACAAATAAAGAAGTAACCTTTCCTAAATGTGATACTGAGTGAATCTGCCTGTAAATTCTAATAGTGCCTTTGACTGGACGATTTTTCTCTATTCTGCCCTCTCCTCATAGTTAGGGTAGGGATCCTCTTCATTTAGATTCTGTGATGAATAGCTTGCTAAATACCATTCAATCAAAAAACTCAGGTGGTTCCAAGCCCCCTAGACTCACCACCCAAACTGACTACATCACATGCAATTCAAAAAGACTGGAGACAACTGAGACTATTACAGTTGTAATGTTCAGAATTTGGGATTCATCTATTGAAGAATTGTATAATAAGAGCTTCCATAAATGTACTGATATTTGAGTAAATGATTCTGAGAGTAAAACAAGAGTAGAATACAGGATAACCACAGCACTATAGCACGAGAAAATCAGCGCAGGGCTTATGTGAAGTGCTGAGATCTTTGATGGGGACCTAGAGCATCGCTTTTCTGCTGTGCTTACACTTTTTATTTTAATATGTGTATCTAGCTCTCATAGCATATCCAATCATGAATATATTCTCCTGTGATCTGCCCATGAAGGATTCCTCCTGCTGAATAACCTTTCCTTCCTTCTCTGTCTGCCTAATATCTGTGCACCTTTTAAGACAAGGTTATTTTAAAGCACTTATTCAAGGTAACATATAGAAAACTCCTCAAATAAATGTGTCACTCAAGAATTTGAACAATGTTTTAACTCCCAGAATTCCTGTTGTGCTGCCTCCAAATAAGCACTGTCTCAACACCATGAATTCTCTCTGTCTGGTATGGGATTTTAAGTGAATGAAAGCACTCGGTATGTTCTCTCTTGCATCTGGCTTCTTTCACTCACCATTTTGTTTATGAGATCCATCTATGCTGTTGTGTCTGGTTGCAGCCCCTTCTCATCTCTGTGTAGTATTCCATTGTGTAAATAGACCACAGTATATTTATCTAACCAGCTATCATCAGACAGTATTTAGATAGTTTCCGGTTGGAGCTTTTATGAAGAGTGCTGTGATCTGTACTTGCATTTTAATGTTCTTTTGTTAGAGTCATTTATTTATTTTGTTGGTAAAACTGCTTTCCCCAAAGAATGCCTTCAGCTATGTTTTTAATTCCAAACTGATCTGCACATTGTCTTATGCTCATTGGGATAATTAGAGCTGGATCAGTGAGGTCAAAAATGGCAGATCAATTATCAAAGGATTGGTGAGTCAAATCAACCTCCTGTGACACACACCATTTACAAGTTGAAGCAAACAAGCACAATTTTCCACCCCAGACATCCTAACATGCAGTTTCCTGTCATAAACATTCATGCTCTCAGGGTTACAAGCCAGCAGCCTTTAGAGTTATCAAAACAAACCCTGCACTGCTATAGAAATGCTCTTTGCCCTTTTAAAGTTCACAGTCTTAGAAATTCAACTTTATAATGATGATATGTTAAGAGACATAAAGCTTTAGCTTGAGTGTTGTGAAAACTGGTGTGTAAATATTGGCTAAACTTCCTCTCCTTATCTGTCTAAGCAAAGGGCAATGGTTAATCCAACATTTTACACTGTCAAAAGTGCTCGTGTCAACATCTCGAAATACCTCCCCCGTGTTTTCCCAAGTTCTATTTGAAACTTACAGTCTTTGGTTTTAATGCCAGTCTTAATTGTGGGTTAATCAAAGAATCTTGAGAGTTATTCTTTTCATTTTGAAGACTACACACACACACACACACACACACACACACACACACACACACACACACGGAGGTATAAATTCATCTCATAAACATTACTGAAATTTACACGGAACTGAACTGAGTCGAACAGCATTTCAGAAAAACATTAAGGTAAAGAGGCCACTGAGTGTCCCGATGGCTTCCATGTAGTCTTTCCTTCACATTTCCATATTTTGGAGAGGTGAATGAAGAAGGTGGTATGATTGATTCTGATTTGATTATTAAACTGAAGAGGAGTCAAGCATGACCTTGACATATTTCAAGCGGAGGCCTAAGAAAAGGTAAAGAAGAAGGGGATGGAAAACGAGAGTGTGAGGAATATTTCTTTCACATGTTGAATTACAAGGAACAGCTAAACAAGTCTTTGTCAAAAAGCAAAGCAAGAAAAAAAGGCACAGTGATAGCGTCTCAAGCTAACAGAGGGAAGAGGAAAAGTCTCTAACAGCAGATAAAGATTTTGGTAGCACATTGTAGCACGACTCTTAAAAGGTCTTATTAATAAAAACAAACCTGGAGCCAGGTGAATGCTGGAAGATCAGAGAAGCAGAATAAGCCACAGCCACCTCACCTTGCCAGTTCCTCAGCTGATCCTATTTCCTCAGACTGGAAGCCTCTGAGTCCTCATCCAGAATGAATCTCAGCTGAACTGTTTGTTGCTCAAAAGCCTAAAAGCTTAACCAGGCTCTAGTTCCTGATCCTCACGCCTTAAATACCTTTCTGCTTTCTGCCATCACTTCCTGGGATTAAAGGCGTGTGTCACCATGCCTGGCTGTTTCCAGTGTGGCCTTGAACTCACAGAAATCCAGACAGATCTCTGCCTTTGGAATGCTAAGATTAAAGGTGTGTGTGCCACAATTTTCTGGCCTCTATATCTAGTGGCTGTTCTGTTCTCTGACCCCAGATAAGTTTATTAGGATGCACAATATGTTGGGGAACACAATATCACCACAGCACATGTGTGTGCAGGGGGGATAGGAATTAAGGCTCTCTTGTGATAATCTAGGTGTGGTGGTGGTGCACACCTGTACCCAGCATTCAGGACATGCCATCCAATACATACCCAGAAGTGTACTCCACTAATCTACTAGCCTACACTCTTTTTTCTTTCTTTTCTTATTTTTACTTTGATTTTCTGAGACTGGGTCTAACTATATAGCTCTGGATGTCCTGGCAATCACTATGTAGAATGAGGCCGGTCTTGAACTAACAGATATCTGTCTGCCTCTGCCTCCCAAATGCTGAGATTAAAGGGGTATGCCACTCTACCCAGCTTTCCTAGCTGTTTCTTAATCCAATCAAATTGACAATCAAGATTAACTACCACAATCACTGAGCAAAGGTAGAAAATGCCTAAGAAAATGGCAGCTGAATGGCCAAAGTGAGTCCTGAGTGCATTTGAATCCCTACTTCTACTCACTTCTTCCTTGACTGTGATTTGGACTCAGATAGCAACTGCATCTTCCCTTTATTCTATAAGTATTTCTTAAGACTCTCCTAATCCCAGCACTGCTATAGCTATGGAGCCATGGAAGTGAGAAGATAAAACCCTCCCCCTCATGAAACTTGCAGGCTAGTGAGACACACAAATATTTACAAGTGTGCTTGGTTGTCTACAATAGGACCAACAAGGGAGGTCTTTCTGCAAAAGAACCATGGAGCAGGGACATGGCTGAAATGGCATGAGCCAGACAAGGGTCTTAACCAGAGTAGAGTTTCTGTTCAGCACAAGCGTAAGAGCCTACAAAATCTACAATTATCCTTTGGGAAATTTCAGGGCTCGTACAGTTGTTGTATTTGCACAGACCTCATGTCGCCCCAGTGGCTGAGGGAGTTTTCTTTCTATGCTCAGGCTCACCACGAGGGCTAACAAGCTGAGACTCTGCCTGTGTGTTTTGCTTAATTGGTAAGGTCTGAGTATGCAGAGGGCTGTCTCTGATAAGACAAGGGTGAAATAAGCTGGTCTGGGAGCATTTCCTCTCTACTAATGAACCTTTCTTTCCTATTTCAGCAATAAACTCAGTTTTTAAAATATCCATTTACAGATTTAAAACATCTGCCCTGATGTTCTAGGGTGTGTTCTTTGTCCTTGTTTTCTTTTGTTTTGGTTTAAATCAAGCATCCTTATATATCATTTGCATATAGTAAAACCCTTTGCATGGGTAGAATTCTATGATTTTTAACAAATGCATAGTTATGTAATGCTCCCTACAAGCAACTCAAAAATTTCCACCACCCCAAGACTGTTGTCCTTAAGAACATTTTATATCTTCTTATTTTCTTGTCTTTGTTTAAGTATTGGGAAAAGACATTAGCATGCAAAATGGTTAATACCTGAAAAGTGAAATTGAATTTTTGCTCAAGAGTTTAAATAATAAAAACAAAGTATAATATGATACTGTCTACTAAACAAGTATTTTATATTGATTTAGCTATTTCTCTTAGATAACTAGATGGGAAATGGTTAATATTGGAAAATTGTAACGCTTACCTGGATGTTTGAACTTTGGAGGATGTTCAAATTATAATATTCACTGGCACATGTTTTTAAGAACAACTGAATTGAGCCAGGTAGTGAGGGCACACTCCTTTAATCCTAGCACTTAGGGGGCAGAGGCAGGCAAAGATCTCTGAGTTCGAAGCCAGCCAGGGCTACACAGAGAAACCCTGTCTTGAAAAGAAAAAGAAAAAGAACAATGTACTATTTCCTTGAGGTAAACTACTCCTTCAGGAATTCTCTTTGTTCTAGCGAATTGAAGATGGATGGTAGCTTTAAGATGGGGTGTGGATAATCTTGCTCCTTCCATTATCCCTCCTGTCTCCTTCATCCTCCATCTCACTAACTCTCCAGGGATATTTCCATTCTGTTTTCAAAAATGTCAGGTCTCCTCTGTCTAGAGGAGAAATCATTTAATCTTTCTGTTTTCAATCCAGCCCAGCTGAAGTCTCTGTAGCCAATGTTTGTTTGTTAGTTTGCAGGGGCCAATCGTTTTGTAAAAGTTGTCCCACTTTATTCTCACCAGCATGCAGGTAATAGCTGGTAGAAGAAAAGAAAATCCACTAGCCTCATTCCCAAAGTATCACTGCCACAGAACCATAGAACATTACTCCATTTGGTTGTCATAGAAAATCCAGTATTATGATGTGGAAACTGAGGATTCCATTCAATGTTACCCTCACTGGATTGCTCTTCACCTTGTCCCCAGCTTTGCCGCAGGCCTAGGCTTCCCTTTATTCTCCAAACCTTGATCTCTTGATCTTCACTCAAGAATTGCTGAGGCCACAAACGACAGAAACTCTTGAGCTGACTAGTGAAAGTGTCTATTTATTGTAACGTTAAACGGTTATTTCACAGAGCCCAGGTAGAAGGTGATGGCAGGTTCTGAGCTCCTGTGAAGACAGTCATCAGGAGTTTGGAGACAGGAAGGACCAGGTCACTTCTCCTTGAGCTGCCCTCTCCTTGAACTGCATGTTCTCATTTATTTGAGTCTGAGGTCTGTCTTGCATAGGATATCTTTAAGATCTAGTGACCATTTTTTCTTAGGGCCTTTTGATACAAAGTATGGCTCATGGACTAGCTCATCAGTATCACTTTAGAGCTTATTAAAAATATAGAATCTCAGGCAGCAACGCAGAACTGCTGAATCTGATTTTACATTGCTTACAAGATCTCCAGTTACTTCACTTATTTGTGTGCACATTAAACTTTGGGAAATGCTGGCACTGGCTTAAAGTATAATTAAGGAAAGCAGAAATGTATCAGTCCCTCAGCAAAGAAGGAAATTCTGATAAATAAGAATATTAACACAGTCTACTTTTTCATGTGTTTATCAAGTGGCATCCACTAGATATTCCACGAGAATATGAGCTCCAAGAAGCAAATACTCTCTTTTGTTATGACTATGTTCCTAGCAGCGAGAACCAGGTCTGACCTATAGTAGGGATTCAATTGATACTTGCTGAAAAATGCAAACAAAAAGTAGCATAGGAAAAGGGACAAAAGAGGGGCTAGAGAAATGGTTCAACAGTTAAGAGCTCTTGCTGCTCTTGCAGAGAACTCGGGTTTGGCTCCCAGAACCCACATGGTAGCTCACAATCATCTGTAACTACAATTTCAGGGGATCTGGCAGCCTCCTCTGGCCTTCACAGGCACCAAAAAGGCAAAACACTTACATACATACGATAAAAATGAATTCCGGGGCTGGAGAGATAGCTCAGTGGCTGCTCTTCCAGAGGACCTCGGTTATAAGATCCGCATGGTGGCTCACAACTGTCTATAACTCCAGTTCTAGAAGATCTGATGCCCTTTTCTGGCCTCCAAGGATACCAGGCACACAAGTGCTCTATAGACACACATGCATATATTTAAAAAATAAATAAAAAATTTAAAGGACAAATGCACACGATACAAGTGATTGCTTATGTCTTTACCATTACACTGTGCTTCACTTTGCCTCAAAAAAGGATATTACAAAGATCCACTGGATAGACTAACTGTTCAACCAAATGGACCTTAAACTGTGCAACAGATCAAATGATGTAGAATCTATTTCTTGGTCATTTTCTGTCCCTCATTAGGTGAATGAACCCACAAAGTAACCCCCTCAGTGAAATTACAGGCCAAAGTTGCCCTTGGGTGTCATTCCATTTAAGCAAGCTGAAAGGGAACAGAGGTTGAAAGACCATATGGGAGATTTTTGAAGGTCAAGCTTGAAAGCAACAGATAACCTTTGCTGTGGGAGCCAGCCCTCACGGTGGCTCCAGTGAGCCCTGCCTGCTGGTGTCCATGAGCACACATGGCCAGTTCCCACACCAAATGGGGAGAGCCTGTGGAATGAGTAACATGGCAGATAGAATTTCCACGGCTGAGTCTTGTAATGGCATGCCACTTCCAAGGCTGATGACGCTTGTAAATCACTTACTCTGTTCTCATCGCAGGTTCTCTTCATGTAGCCCCACAGGGAGGCCCATGAGTTTCCTGAGAATCGGCACATATAAGTGAGTCACCTTGGATCTGTATATTCCAGCTCCAGGGAAAACTGCAGAAGACTGTGCCCTCAGTTTCAAACAAGATCCTGACATAGGGTTCTCTTGCTGAATTAGTAAATTCCTAAATGCCTGGATGACCCACAGAAACTGAGATAATAGGTGCTTTTTTATTTTGTTTTGTTTTGTTGATTTTTCAAGGCAAGGTCTCACTATGTAGCCTTGGGTATCCTAGAACTAGCTGTGTAGACCAGGCTGGCCTCAAACTCACAGAGATCTGCCTGCATCTGCCTCCCAAGTGCTGGGATTAAAGGCATGGGCCACTCCACCACCACCCCCAACTGCCCAGCTAAGGATAGGTGTTTTGATGTCCAAATTTGTGAATTTCAGGATCACTTGTTACATTTCAGTTGTTTAATACATTTCCACAAATTTCACTGGACAGAAATCTGCCACATGGCTATACACAATTTCAAAGAAGTCTGGGAAATAAAGTCCAACTCCCAAAGAAGAGAATGTGAATTTTGCTAAGTAGTCACTAGGCTCTTGTACACTAATAGTCTTACTAAGATGTGAATAAAGCCAGGTAGAAATACAATTTAGAATCTGAGATAAACAGTAGCATAGTTACCAGACCCACTCTCCCATCTTCCTAGCAAAGTCCAGTCACCATAGAGGGCCATCCCCACACTTCCTTCCAGCTTCATGAAATAGTCTCTGTGCATACCAGTCCGGAATCTCTCTCTCTCTCTCTCTCTCTCTCTCTCTCTCTCTCTCTCTCTCTCTCTCTCTCTCTCTCTCTCTCTCTCTCTCTCTCTCTCTGTATGTTTCACCTTTGAACTATTGAGTTTTGGGGCTTGCTTTCATCTGTGTGCAGCTATAAATGTCACTAGTACAGAGACAAGAGGCATTATTTGTTACTCAATCATGTATTGCCTTGAGATAACTCTTATATCACTGTCTAGGATGATGATTTAACTTTTCATGTCTGTATATCTTGTCTTCTCAATTATATTTTAAGATCCTAGAAGGCAAAGGCCATTGCGAGTAGATGACAGATGACATGACCACAGTAGCTCCAAAATCTATCTGTACAATGATTTATTGAAAGCCACCAAATCTGATCTTAATGAAAGTTGAATCTGAATAGGAACTCATCCCTTTCCCTATATCACTAAATATATGATGATAACTGTGTACTTTTAATTGTGTGTGTTGAGCATTAATTCAAATCATTAGCAGTGCCTAGCACAAAGGAGCCAATATGTTTTATTTGAATATATTTTATCAGCAAAAGCAAATGAGAAATTAGATTAAATTTTGTATAAGAAATATACAGTGATATTTAGAAAAAGACCATGGTGAGAAGAGGTTTTAATCTAGATTTATTTTGTCATTTTTCATCACCCCATGGTTTAGCAGACTCTAATCAACTTTAAATTTGAACCACCTCTTCTTGGTTTCATAAAAGCAATCATCATATTGCCAGAAAATAGTTTTTTCATTTATTCTCATTAAGAGCCTCTCCTATGATCTATATTAGTCATTTAAAATGATTGCAGGGGCTGTATGTTCACTTTCCATTTGTATCTTCACTTGATGTCAAAAGTAATGACTCGAGAACTGACAAGTAGATATTGCCTTATAATAAATTTATGAAGGGTTTATCGGGTGTGTGCACGGCTCTTTGTCAAGCATGTTGTAGCTAAACATAGAAAGCAGACCACTTAAAGTAACAATGCTCATAGTGGGAGTTTTTAACAATGATCACCGAATACAGCTTTTTGAAAAGGCCAAGATAAAAATCACCCTATGAATTATTTCTCCTGACAAATTCTTTGGCGAGAACTTTGATATGTTTTGTTCTGAAAATTTTATTTTATTTTATGTCATATGTTGAGATTTTTTTAAACTCTTGAAATATTAGAAAAATGTACATTATTTGCACTCATGCACTATGTAGTCTTAAATTTTGCAAATCCTTGAAATCATTTGTGTATGCTATATAGAAAGGTTGTTTTCTTTCATGGACACTCAAGAATTTAGATTTTAAAATTCTGTGCCTTTCAAAATGTGAAAAGAAGGAGAAAACAACAAAACAAAACAAAATGACTCTGAACTCTTCCCTAAAGATGAATGTTAGAATGTGACTTGAATCACTACATGTTAAAACACATTTTTCCTCTTTACTAAATTAAATTATGAAATTGATTTATTTTACAGGTTCCAGAGAAATCTCAATGACTTTGAGCACTGAGCATACCAGAGATCATTGGTTAGAAGAAAGGGTCCTTTGTCTTAGGTCTTCATGTTCAGGTCCCAGAGTCCCCAAAGCAATATCAGCTAAGTGTGCCACACTGCTCTTGTAAATAAAACATGACAAGCTGAAGGTCAGAAAGTGTTTTACCAGGGTGCTCTGACTGCTAAAAGTAAGAGCCATGATTAACACACATTCTCTGTACAAATGTGTTCTTCACTCTGATGAGTCAACAGAGGTTGATGGATAATCAAATTTCACAGGTTTCCTTCTAGAGAATTTTTTAAATATGCCCATTATTAGCACTTAAGCTATTTTTAAAATACTGCCAAGTACCACAATATTTTATTCTGTTCATATCATGTAACTCTATCATGACTGCATCATTAAAAGTTTAGCAGAGACTTGCATGCTGTATAGAATAAACTACTAGGACAAATTCCATCCAACATTTAATTAAATTATGCCCATTGCTTATAGAACAAGAGAAATAGTAGACTAAAATATGAATATATTGAACTAACGATATTATTACTGATAAAACTGATTTAGTGTCAATTAAACATCAAATTATTAGTAGTAAAAATAATATAAATTTGTGTGATTAATTATAGACTCATAGAGGAAGGAGTCATCCCAAACTAGAAGTAGGTAAGCATGGCCACTGCAGCTTCTGGCAAGTGCATTTCAGAGAACCCTCAGACAAATACAACCCTTGCAGTGTGAAGAATCTGACTGCTTATTTTTGAGGACAACAAGGAAATGGGAAGCTGAGGTAATCCTAGCCAAGCCCTTGCATAGATGGCTTCATTTAAAAAAGAAAGAAAATTAACAACTTAGAGAAGAGAAATAGGAAAGAAGGAAGAGGGAGGGAAGGAGGGAAGATGGAGGGAGAGTGGAAGAAAGGAAGGAAGGAAAGAGATGATGCATAAAGTCTCTTGGAAGTGTCTTTGAGAGAGAATAGTAATTGACCCATGACCTTGCTGTGCATCTTCATAACTGGAAAACCACGGAAGAGCTTTCTTTCCATGACCTAATGGTCTCTGGAAGAACAAGCCCACTTTCTCTGCCCTACCCAGGATTGTACCTATCCCTGCCAGACAGCTTATCAGACAAGAGTTCTAGATTTTTATGAAAAGGGAAATGGTTGGTTCTGGGTCTTTCAACAATGTATGCACAGTTTAGAACAATTTCTGAAATTAAAAAATGGTATTGTGAATATTTAAGGAACACACGTAATATATTATTATATAAATTAGTGTTTGTGTTTGGGGGGGTGTGCATGCCTCAGTGTGTGTGCAGGTCAGAGGACAACCTGTGGGAGTCAGTTTTCTTCTTCCATTGTGTGGGTCCTGGGGATCAAACTCAAGTCGTCAGATTTGGTAGCAGGCACCTTTACCCACTGAGCCATCTCACTGGCTCAAGGTATTTATTTTTAACATAATTAGGCCACTTAGCTATGGGTTCAAATAATCACTTGAAATCACCTAATTCTGAGTTACAGTTGGACACCAAAAAGTTTTTCTTATGGGTATTTAAATCATTCATTAGAATATAATAAATTTAGAGGAGGAAATGTGTTCATTCCAGGCTAACTCAAGATAATAATAAGATTCATTTTACAAACATAAAGGCAATATAATAACCATTCACAGCATTTAACAAAGAGCTTTTTAAGAGTTAGAACGTTCAACTGTTAAGTGTGTTTTAAATAAAGGCTATATCATGGTTATACTTGTTAGGGAGCACTGAGAGCTGTTGTTTTCCTATTCTGAAATATGCAAAGCCTCCCACAGAGAATGAGTTTACACACCTGACTCACTTGTAGTTTGCCAGCATGGTTGTACTTTATTATCACATCAAAGAGTAATAAATCAATAAAAGAGAAACTTGCTTCTAACAGTGCTCACTTTTCTTTCTTAGTCTGTTTGAAACCTGGAGCTTATATGCAGGGTCACTTGGCTCAGCCTGGGAGGAGGGGACTGGACCTGCCTGGACTGAGTCTACTAGGTTGGGGGAGGCTCTGCCCTGGAGGAGGTGGGAATGGGGGGGTGGGCTGGGGGTAAGGAGAGGGGGGAGAACAAGGGAATCCGTGGCTGATATGTAGAACTGAATTGTATTGTAAAATAAAATTAAAAAAAAAGAACTCAGAGATATACACCATGTAACTTCATGTAATTTCATATGCACTCAGAACCTAATTAATAATCTCTTAACTAGCATGTCAGGTAGATCAATTCTTTTGGACCCATTATTGATATAGACCAATAATTTTATAAGATTCAATAAAAATAAGTTATCAGAAAAACATTTTTTCCAACATAAAATCTTTACTGATTATTTGGGAGTTTCATATCATGCACCCCGATCACACTCACAGAAAAACACTTTAAAGCATCCTAAATGCAAGCACACTGGTCACATAATGAGACAATACTATCAGTTTGTTATTAAAGTTTCTATAGGCCTGGTAAGATGGCTCAGCAGGTAAAAGTACTTACTATCAAACCTAACAACCTAAGTTGGATCCCCTGAACCTAAATGGTGGAAGGAGAGAGCTGACTCCTGAAAGTTGTCTCCTGACCTCCACATATGTGCTGTGGTGCAAGCACATGCACACACATACACGCTCACATACACACTAAACTTCTTAAAACATGTCTGCATGCTTATTCTGAATGTCTCCGCTTACCACCAATTGACTTACACTCTATAGTCTAGGATTGATGCAGGGACCACACTTTGAGTAACACCAGTATAAGTCACATACATTATTATATGTTCTATAGATATGACTATACTTTACTTAAACCTTCTTGTATCAAATGGTCCCTAAAATAAAAGAACCATTGACAGTGACTTAAAAGTCATCTCCCCTTTCCCATTAACTCATACAATATCAATTAATATATCTCAAAATGTGACAAGTCATTCTGCACCGAGTCTCCTGGAATCTGAATGCTACCTTCTCTCTTTTGCCTAGGTGTTCCTTTTTCTGTCCCCATCTAATTCCTTAAATGGTTTAAGACAAGAAGTATTGAAGGTGGCATCTGCCTCTGTGAGCTTTACTCCAAATCTTATTTGCAGAAGTTACATGCTGTCTCTTGCACAAATTCAGCTCTGCAGATGTTGTCTAGTTTAACCTCTATGGTATTTTGAAAACATGAAATTTCTAATGTTCAGCCCCAGACACTCCAGGCTTATCCTTTTAGTGTCTTCCTCAGAACATCCTGCCATAGTGGGAGGGACTTCCTAGAGATCAGATTGCTTGAGGTAGAATTTGGATCTGGCACAGGTTACAATAACGTTTCCTATGCCCCTAGACAAGTTTCTCAAAAACACCCTGAGGCTCATTTTCTTCATTTGTAAAGATGGAGAGAGTGCTCAGATGACTAGAGTCTTGGGAGGACTAAATGAAGCAAAGTAATATAATACCTGGCACGTGTAGCTGAGTACATACACCATAACATAACTTCTCTTCCATGTCTACCTACACCATGCCCCATTTCCCTACCCTCACCCCTAACCTTGCGCTCTGTTCCCCTGGCATTTTCCCTCTGGTGCTTTTACTGCTTCTCTCTGCTAAAGAGGAGGATAAATGAGCTCATCAGAGATACACCTTTGCTAAGTACAGAGGAAATGCTATGCTAATATAGCTTTGACACCTGAGGGGAAAAAGATGACTCAAATGGGGCACTAAGTGAGAAGGAAAGCTCAGAGGGAAAGAGCTGTTGAAAGCAGCTCTTTCTGAATATGAAAAATGCACACACAAAAAAAGAACAGTGAGTGCTCATCCATCTAATGGCACCATTTTACCCTCACCCTTCTCTGAATTGCTGACAAGCATCATTGCCTGAATGGCAGAAATACACTTTCAGGATAGCATTTGACCCCCGTATTAATTCTTATTCTAAGCTGGGGAAGCATTTGCTTGACTGTGAAACATGAAGTTTTTCCTTCGTGATTTTAGAAGATTCCTTTAGTGGGATTTTATGTTTTCTCAGGCTTTTGTTTCTTGTGAAGATCTGATTGCTAAGATAATGGCTCAGCGCTAAAATGACCTTTAGTTTAAATGTAAGTTTCAAAGAATGCATTTAACACACCAGCCCATATGTATTCATAATACCACTACAATCTATTGTATGATACTATCGGTGCTTCCTGGTCAATTGTCTAAACTGACACTGACAGATTAAAGCCAGTTCAAATGATACCCTCTCATGGCCTTAACTTGATGTACCCACAAGTCAAAGTTTAGCCAGCTTAAATAAGCATGAATACCACTTAATTAACTTTAGTTATCAAAGTGAGGCAGAGCATTCCTAAAAATTTCAATTTATAAGCAAATGAAATTAAAACCTAAACTTTCTACCACACTGTGACCTACCTTCTTACTCATGTGCCTGCAAACCTAACTCCCTCTTAATGCCCATTAGCATCCTTCCAGCCCTCTACCTTGATATTCCACTGCATCTGAAAGTGTGGCCAGTTCCATTCACCAACCTGTCCCTTCTGCTTTCTACCATGAAAGCCCTTGCTCCTTCTCTTTTGTTTCTATTCCATGACCCCCAGCTACTAAAACCCACTCTACTCAGGAATTCCAGATCACTGTTGTAGCCAGAACTTTTCTCCAGTCCTGCTGGGGCCTGCAGCCACTCAGACCCAAGTAAACCCACAGAGACTTATATTACTTATAAACTGTATGGCTGTGGCAGGCTTCTTGCTAACTGTTCTTATATCTTAAATTAACCCATTTCTATCAATCTATAAGTTGCCACATGGCTTGTGGCTTCCTGGTACTTTACATCTTACTTCTCATGGTGGTGACTGGCAGCGTCTCCTGACTCAGCCTTCCACTCCCAGAATTCTCCTTTCTGCTTATCCCACCTATACTATACTTCCAGCCTGGCTACTGGCCAATCAGCATTTTATTTATCAGTCAATCAGAGCAACACATTCACAACATACAGAACATATCCACAGCACTTCCCCTTTTCTGTTTTTTTTTTCAAAAAGGAAGGTTTTAACTTTAACATAGTAAAATTACATGTAACAAACAATTATCAAGCAAGAATTATAGTTATAATATCTAGTCTATTTGTATTTGGCAAAATTAAAGAAAATATTCTATCTATCCTATATTTGTGAGTTTAAAGTTTTATATCTAATTTATCTTTTATCATAACTAAGGAAATTATAACTATCTAGACTTCAACTATGATAATCAAACTTATAGTCATGTTTTCTAGGTATACATAGATGTATTTCAGATAGGTAATCTTCAAACACTTCAAAGACATACAGAATATGGCATTTAAAATGTTTTAAAAAATTTAGACTTTCTGGACAGTGAGACATGTCTGCTCCTGGCAGCACCAACTTACTTCAGAGAGGAGGATGGGCATCAAAGACACTCCATATGGAGTTTATCTTCACCTTGGCAAAAATAGCCATTTGGGCAAGAAACTGTTCTTGCCTGGACTGCTTGATCGACTGGACATGCAGGACCCATAGGAAGGTGACCACTGAACTTTGCTTGGCAAATTGGTCCTTCAGGTTCCTGCTGCTCAGAAGAAACTGCCAGACATTCTACAGGACACAGAGAGAAGTGACTGAGAGACTCTAGGCCTATGGGCTGAAGACAGATGCCCCAACTTTACAGAGAAACTTTGGATGACTGTCCAGGCTGCCAGCTGTCTCTGTCTACTCTCGCAAGACTCCCGAAAGTTGTTTGAGTCCTTCTCCCATTTCTCAGATAATATTATATCCTTCTGAGGTCTTTGATGTAGTTGAAGACTAGATAGTTATAATTTCCTTAGTTATGATAAAAGATAAATTAGATATAAAACTTCAGACTCACAAATATAGGATATATAGTATATTTTCTTTAATTTTGCCAAATACAAATAGACTAGATATTATAACTATAATTCTTGCTTGATAATTATTTTGTTATATGTAATTTTACTATGTTAAAGTTAAAACCTTCCTTTTCGGAAAAAGAAAAAAAGAAACAGAAAAGGGGAAGTGCTGTGGATATGTTCTGTATGCTGTGAATGTGTTGTTCTGATTGATTGATAATTACAATGCTGATTGGCCAGTAGCCAGGCTTGAAGTATAGTATAGGTGGGACAAGAGAGAGAGGAGAATGCTGGGAAGAGAAAGGTTGAGTCAGGAGTCACCAGCCAGACACAGAGAAAGCAAGATGTAAAGATACTGGTAAGCCACAAAACATGTGGCAAAGTATAGATTTATAGAAGTGGGTTAATTTAAGATGTAAAAGCTAGCTAGCAAGAAGCCTGAGCCATGGCCATACAGTTCATAAGTAATATAAGTCTCTGTGTTTACTTGGGTCTGAATGGCTACAGGAGCCGGATGGACACAGGAAAACTTCAACTACACACTGTAGGCAAAACTACTGGTATTTTTTATACTGTTGAGAATGTATGATAAGTGTCTTATGTTGTGCTTAAACAAAGTTTGCCTGAAAATGAGAGCAAAGCTGAAGTTGCATAAAAACCTACCAGTTAGCTAACTGATTCCCTATCATTCCCTCTAGTAGAAAAAAAATAAAAATAAAAAGGGTGATCATAACCCATAACAGAATGCCCACAGCTAGAAAATTCCTATGACACTCACAGAAAACTCAGCTCCCATCTATTAAATTGTATAATTTCAAATATATGCATACAAAGAACAGACTCAGTAAGTTGTATTTATACACATAAATATATATTTATATTTATGTATTCATTAAAGACTAAGAGGCCATAAATTTGAGAAGGAGAAAAGAGAATTATGGGAAGGGTTGGAGGGAGCAGAGGGAGGGGGAAGAGATATAACTATATTTTACTAAAAAATAAAAACAATTTTATAAAGATCAATTCAGTTTTTGTTCTCATAACTGCTTAATCCAGTTATGTGAGCCATAAACATTATGTGAACTAAAGAAATTTAAGTATGATGGAGGGGAAGGAAGCAGAACTGGGCAGAAAGAGAAGTGAAGCGGCAACAGGATAATCCTAAGGATACTACTTAATGAATATCTGGTCTGCTAAACTCCATCTCAGGGTCTGCTTCCCGGGAAACCAAACCTGCAACAGGAGGCATTATAATATGAAGTGCAAGAAAATAAAAATGTTTACATCTATTCTATCTGCTAGACAAAAGAGCACATGACCCTTTGTGGTGGATATAAGTATCACCTTCCATCAACTATACTGACTGATTAGCAGAAAAGGTAGGAAAACTGGAATTTTTATATGTCAAGATATCAAATCTTCTAAGAAAAGAAGTTCACTGTAGTAAACAAATTTAGATTTAGACTATCTAGACAGACGTATTTAATATTAGGATTAAAGATTCTGATTGCATTAGAAATTATGAGACTTCAAAAGAAAAATAGATAAGGCAAGACCAGGAATTCAATATTGCAAAGTGAATCTTTAGATCTTTTTTGTAAGATAACTAAATTTAGGCAAAGGAAAGATCACTCCTTATTACTGATGAAAAAAGAAATACACTTAACAATAGCTGTGGGTGGACTTGCTACTTGGTCCCCAAGGCATTCAGAATTACAAAAGAAAAAATAGTCCTTATTTAAAATTTTCTGTAGTGATGACAGCTATTACAGTGTGAACTCTTTTGACCTGACACTCCGTTGAAGCCGAGTGCTGCTGGAAGAGTTACACCAATGACTAAAATGTTTGTTCAGCTAATAAAATCAGTCAAGATCACGTGAATAGTGATAAGAAAAATGCCACCAATTGTTCCATTTGTAAGGATAGGCAACCAGGGAAAAGAAAAAGTAAAAACACATTAATGTATCATATGTTAAAAATTATTGACTTTCTTTGCTTTTCTTCATTATGTTGAGACTTCAGATATATTCATTTCCCATATTCTATCAAGGTAAAAAATGACATTGTTCCTATATATAGTTAGAAAATTATGGCCAGCAAAAATTATACCATTTATCAAAATCCTACATGAAAAGGCTTATAAATATGAGAAAGGAAATTATGAACTAACACTGAGAAATCATCACCAAGGAGAAAAAACTTAACCTTTTCCCCTCCACCCACTCCACCACCCACACCTCTTTTATCAAATCATTGGACCAGAATTATCTTCTAGGTCTAGCTTTGATGATTTATCAGTAGAGCCACTGAGTCAAGCATCCTTAAATCTTTTCTTGGATGAGTATTTGTGTGTGTGTGTGTGTGTGTGTGTGTGTGTGTGTGTGTGTGTGTGTCTGTCTGTCTGTCTGTGTGCCTGTGTGCCTGTATGTATGTGTGTGTGTGTGTGTGTGTATACACATATGCCTGTGTATATGTCTCTTTGTGTGTGTGTGTCTGTCTGTCTGCATGCTTGTGTGTGTCTGTGTGTCTCTGTGCCTGTATATGTGTGTCTCTGTGTGTGTGCTTGTGTTCACATGTATGTAAAGGCCAGAGGTTAACATTGGATGTCTTCTTCAATCACTCTCCATCTTAACTTTTGAGACAAGATTTCTCACTAAACCTAGAGCTTACTAATTTGGTTAGAATTCCCCAGGGAGCTGCATGTCTCTGCCTTTCCACTGTGAGGGCTACAGGACTGTTCTACTAAACCTGGCTATTTTATATGGGTGCTGAAAATCTAAATGTAGGTCTTCATACCTGCATGGCAAGCACTTTAGTAACTGATCCATCTCCCCAATCTTTTGGATGTGTATTTTTAAGCAATGCTGATGGAAGGATAGAAAGGGATAAATTCTCTAAAAGAAAGCAAGTTCCTACTGGAATAGGGAAACTATTGGTTAAAATATTAAGGCAACTCCATATAGTTAAAAGGGAGGTTTATTTTGTGGGGTAACTTACAAGTGAAGGGATAGGTTACAGGGTCTGGGAAAGGTGTAGCACAGTTTGGCAGTGTTCTCTGGTGAACTCTGCTTGGTCTACCTCCAGCGTCCAGGGTCCAGGAACCAAGAGAGCTGGCGCATCCGGATCTCAGGTGTTCAGGGTCCTCTCTCAGCCTGCCTTGTAGGCGAGACAGTTACCGAAGCCTCAATGGGGATTGGAACTTCCAGATCAAAACTGAAATGGCTACCCACTACAGGAAACCATGGTGGAAGCAAGAGAAAAATGATATTACCAACCATGATCACAACAATCTCGAAAATCCCAGTGGGTAACAGTAAGCATCAATTTGGTGCTTACATCTAAGAATTAATACAGGTTGAAATGATCTGGGCTGGGCTTTGGTTGAGTGGTTCTGCTGCTCTCTGCCAGAGAACTTACTCCTGAAGATATAATGTTGACTGAATGAATATCAGTAGCTCTGGTCTGGACTTGACTTAAATGATTTAACTTTGCTCCACAAGTCTCTCATCCTCTTGCTGGAATTAATATGCTACCATGGACATGTGGTTTTCAAGGTATTGGCGGAAATGTAAGAGGACAAGCCTAATCATAAATGTGCTTCTAATTTTGGTCATTTGACACCTTTTAATAACCTAGTAACCAAAGATTATCACATGACAAGACTCAAAATCAAGCATTAGAGAAATATAGTCTACCTCCTTAATGGGAAGAATTGCAAAGCTGAAGCTGAGGCAGGGAAGTGTCAGTGAGTAATAGTGCTTGCTCTGCAGTCAGCTGGACCTGAGTTTGAATCTCCAGCACCAACATTAAAAAGCCAGGCATGGCTGCACATTTTGTTACCTCCAGCACTGGGGAACAGACACAGATAAATCCTGAGAGCTTGTTAGTTAGCCAGGATAGCTGAAATGGTGAGCCTCCATTTTAGTGAGAGTCCCTGTCTCAAGGCAATAAAGTAGAAAGCACTAGAGGGAGACACCTAATGTTCTGCTCTTGCATTCACATGTGTGAGCACTTACTTGCAAGGGTAGGGGAACACTGCAAAGTCATATAGCAGAAGGTATGTATTACAATCAATCCACATGAGTCTATTAAATGGATAACAGAATTTATTAAGCTATGCATTGAGGAAATACACTCATGATTACAGAACGGAGTAGACATTGGAAATTGTCCTCTGATCTGACCAGGAGTGAATCCACCTCACAGGCAGGAGCAAGAAGAAGGGTCATGTGACCCTTCTCCAACTCCTTATAAGAGGTCACATACAATGGCATGAAGCACCGCCTCCTTTGGGCCGTAGAGCCCAAGGTCATGAGTGGAACAAGCTAGGCTACAGTGAAGTCATGTGATGCTACACAGGTGAGCACTGCCAAAAAATACCTTGGTTTCATTATATGCTGAAACTCTTTACTGTGACCAGATTTTTCACAACCCCCTTACTCAGTTATGTGATCCTCATGTGGTGTTGCTACTATTGTTTAGGACTCTGTGCTCTACTAAGACTCAGGTGTTAAGAATGGTATGCAGCGCTGGTTACCGCACTGAAAGGTTATGGAACCATGACAAAACCCAGTATCAGAGCTTTATTAGGAGGAAGCAGGGAGGGGGGATGACAAAAGAACCAGGTCTGGGGGAAGTACATGCAACATGCAGAGAGCAGAGAGAGAGAGAAAAAGAGATAGTGGCGGGGGGAGGGGACAGAGAAGGGAGGAAAGGGGCTCTGTGTCTGGCCTTTTAAGGAGCAGGTGGGCTTGTGGAGCTATGCCAGGCATGTGCTGATTGCGTGACCACACCACATGCACATAGTCACCAGCACACACTGATGACATAAGACACAATACCCTTTGCTTACTGGCATGTGCAGTCATGCAGCTGGAGTGAGGGCAGAATCCTAACATCAGAGAGCACCACAAAAGGGGGGACAGGCAGAAAGATTCTAAGATTCTAAAAGACAGCCAGCAGTGGTGGCGCACAACTTTGATCCTGGCACTCGGGAGGCAGAGGTAGGCAGATCACTGTGAGTTTAAGGCCAGCCTAGGCTACAGAGTAAGTACCAGGACAGCCAGGGCTACATAGAGAAACCCTGTCTCAAAAAAGAAAAACAAACAAAGATTATAAGAGCCAGAGGATCGAGAAGTTTGCTGTAAGACTGTTCCTCTAAGAAATGTCAGAAGTTATACCCACAAAGTCTCACCAACATAACTGTCCAAACATGTGCAGAACAAGGAAGACACCAACAGACACGCTAACGTGGACAGGAGAATGCTCATGAAGCCTCAACCCTAAACAAAGAACTGTAAGCAACTACAGAATGCTGAGAACTGGAGAAACAGTCTTCCCCAGGGAAAAGCACATCAGCTGGTTATCTAATACCAAATGGTCAGTCCTGAAAACAAATGTATACAAGTAACATATAGACTGAGCAGTGTGTATTTAGGAAAGTGTGCAAGTGTGTGTGTACCCATGTGCACACACGTAATTAAAGAAAAAGAGGCCAAGAATTGGAAAGAGATCAGGTTGGTGTACATAGAAGGGTTTAGAGGAAGGGGTAGGGGAAAAATGAAATAATGAAATTCATGTGTAAATGGATGGAATAGAAAAAAAGTCATCTTCAGTGAGGTATCCCAGACCCAGAAAGACAAATATGGTATATATTGTCTTATACATGTGTATTAGCTGTGAAGTTAATGATAACCTGTTGTATGATATTTTGTTTGTGTTCTGACAAATAAAGCTTGCCTGGAGATCAGAAGGTAAGCTAGCTATTAGTTTACCATAGAGGCCAGGCGTGTTGGCACACACCTTTAATCCCAGCACTTGGGAGGAGGAAGCAGGAAAATCAGGAGTTCAAGGCCACCCTGGGCTGCATGAGATTGAACCAGTCTAAAAGAGAAACAGAGTGGGGCAGTGGTGGTGCATGCCTTTAATCCCAGCACTAGGGAGGTGGAGACAGGAATATATGGCAGGTGGAAATGGGATCTCAGCCCCTATTCAGTCTGAGATTCCTTAGAGGTAAGAAGTCTCTAGTGGCTGCTGCTCTGCTTCTCTGATCTTTCAGCTTTCACCCTAATATCTGACTCTGGGTTTTTATTTAATAAGACTAATTAGGATCTCGCTTCAGTAACCAAGCCACATGAACCACAGAGGTTAGGTACAGAGTAAGGGGGGGGGCAGATAGATCTTGTTAGGAAAAGGAAATAGAATAGATAATTATGGATGGATGGGGGGCTGGAATGGGAGGATCAAGTGAGGATGGGGAAAGGAGAGAAAGCCAAGGAAGGTAATAAGCATAGAGACAGTTAAAATTAAGGGCCTTTTGAGGGGTACTGTGGAAACCTAATACAGCTCCCTAAAATGTATACATATATGAAATGGCCAAATGAGGGAGACAGAGTCCCAGCTGGCCATCTCCTGTCACCAAACTCTGAGTCCAGTACTGGGATTGGTTATATCTGATTAAACTGAGAGCCAAAGGGGTCCCATGGGAATCTCTAAACAACCCAGGTTATTGTCAAGACTATAGGTTGCTCTCCACAAACTGACAGCAAGGCCCCATTGCTGAAGACACCTACACAACTCAGAGTGGAGGGTGATGTAATTCCATTAAATATTTTTAAGAAGAAGCTGTGAATGCCAATACTCCTCAAATTATTCCGCAAAATATAGACAAAAGGAACATTACCTAATTTGCTTTATGAGGCCATGGCTACCCTGATATCCAAACCACATAAAGACCCAACAAAGAAAGAGAATTAGACCAATTTCCCTTATGAACATAGGTGCAAAATTTCTCAATAAAATACTTGAAAACTGAATCCAAGAACACATTAAAAAGAACATCCATCATGATCAAATAGGCTTTTTCCCATAGAGGCAGGGATGGTTCAACATATGCAAATCAATAAATGCAATGCACCATATAAACAAACTGAAAGGGAAAAAACACGTGATCATCTCATTAGATATAGAAAAGGCCTTTGACTGCCGGGCGGTGGTGGCGCACGCCTTTAATCCCAGCACTCGGGAGGCAGAGCCAGGCGGATCTCTGTGAGTTCGAGGCCAGCCTGGGGTACCAAGTGAGTTCCAGGAGAGGCGCAAAGCTACACAGAGAAACCCTGTCTCGAAAAACCAAAAAAAAAAAAAAAAAAAAAAAGAAAAGGCCTTTGACAAAAATCCAACACACTTTCATGATAAAAGTCCCTAAGAGATTAGGGATACAAAGGACATACCTTAATACAATAAGGACAGTTTACAGCAAGCCTATAGCCAACATCAAATTAAATGAAGAGAAACTCAAAACAATTCCACTAAAATAAGGAACAAGGCAAGGTTGTCCACTCTCTCTGTACCTATTTAATATAGTACTTAAAGTCTTAGCTAGAGTAAATAAGCCAAATGAAGGAGACCAAGGGGATACCAATTGGAAAGGAAAAAGTCAAAGTATCTATTTGCAGATGATGTAATAGTTTACATAAGTAACCCTAAAAATTCCACCAGGGAACTCTTACAGCTAATAAACAACTTTAGCTATGTGGCTGATAAAAGTAGATAAATACAAGATTAACTTAAAAAATATCAGTAGCCCTCCTATATATAAATGATAGACTGAGAAAGAAATCAGTAAAACAACCCTCTTCACAGTAGCCACAAATAATATAAAATATCTTGGTGTAACTCTAGCCAAGCAAGTAAAAGACGCCGGGCGGTGGTGGCGCACGCCTTTAATCCCAGCACTTGGGAGGCAGAGCCAGGCGGATCTCTGTGAGTTCGAGGCTAGCCTGGGCTACCAAGTGAGTTCCAGGAAAGGCGCAAAGCTACACAGAGAAACCCTGTCTCGAAAAACCAAAAAAAAAAAAAAAAAAAAGCAAGTAAAAGACTTGTATGATAAAAATGTCATGTCTTTGAAAAAAAGAAATTGAAGACAGTATCAGAAGATGGAAAGTTCTCCCATGCTCATGGATCAGTAGGATTAACATAGTAAAAATGGCCATCCTACCAAAAAACAATCTATGGATTCAGTGCAATTCCCATCAAAATCCCAACACAATTCCTCACAGATCTTGAGAGAATTATTTTCAGTTTCTTATGGAAACACATACACAAAAAAAAAAACAGCTAAAACTATCCTGAACAATAAAAGAATTGCTGGAAGTATCACTGTCTCTGATTTCAGGTTGTACTATAGAGCTATAGTAATAAAAACTACATGGTATTGGCACAAAAAGCAGACACTTTGATCGACAGAATCAAACTGAACAGCCAGACATAAGTCCACACACCCATGGACATCTGATTTTTTTTATAAAGAAGCTGGAAACACACACTGAGAAAAAGGCAGAATCTTCAACAAATGATGATGGTCAAACTGGATGGCTATGATGACTGGGCTGCACCTACAGCGCACAAGACTTTCTGGTTTTTTGTTTCTTTGTTTGCTTGCTTGCTTGCTTGCTAGTTTTTGTAGTGATACAGATTGAATCTAGGGCCTTGTACATGCTAGGGAAGTGTTCTACTACTGAGATACATCCTCAGGCCCCTTCTTACTTTTTTAAGATAGAGTCTCATTAGGTTGCCCAGATGGGCCTTGTAATCACTCTGTAGCCTAAGCATGCCTTGACTTTGAGATCCTCATGCTTCAGCTTCTAAAGCAGCTGGGATTATAAGTCTCTCCATCAGAGCCCAACAAAAGTTTTAGAATCAGTAAGTCAAAGTTCATATCATTGACATAGTTATGGGATTTTCTTCAACCTTGCTAATCTTTTCAACAGATCACTCAGTTGTGACATGCAAGGTTCCTCATCATCAATAAGTTTCATACCAAGATCACTTGCTTTCTGTCAGGGTACTCCTATCACAGTTCTGGAGATGTTCAGTTTATTTCTACCACCTTGTTGTGCCAACTCATTTAAGGTGAGACACATTTCTGAGGTCAGTTTATCTAGGAGCAGAATGGAAAATGGGAATTGTAGTACAAATGATTCACTACAGAACTGTTCTCAAGAGTACTCAGGAATAAGAAAGGAGGAGAAATGGGAGAGAACAAAGAGATGCAAAGATGATGTGTCAGCCGATGTCTAGCCTATCTTTATCCTGCAAGAAATCCAGAGATGCAAATGACATACTGCACTGTGGCAAGGGACAGACAGGATTTTATACTTCTCCCTCAAAGCAGTCAGTCATTGGATATGTGCACCCCACCCAGCAGGGAAGCACAGTCTCCCAGGCATTCCCATGGAAAGCATTCCCAACTGGCTGAGGATGATTCAGGAAAGTATACAATTATGAGCCATAAGCAGCTAGCTCTCACAGTATATGGCTATAGCCCAGCAAAAGGAAGCTGAATATCTGTATAAGCTGAATATCTATATCTGTAGGTTTTGACAGCATGTTACCAAGAATAATCCTTTGGGAAGAAAAAAAAACCACATGGTTTTTCTGTGCACGGCCTTCTTCAGATGGAATCTGACCAGACTAGTTAGTTGTCTATAAGACTATTTGGCCAGCTGCCTGGTATAGCTGCCCAGTCAACCTCATTGTTGCTGTAAGGCCATATCAGACAGATATCTGTGTCATCCCAAGCCACCTTGGAAAAAGATAATACTATACGTTAAGCCTCCATCTAGAATAAGAAGCAATAATATACAGGTACTGTCTAAGCTGCTTTATTTTAGTTGAAATTCCATGTGGCCTTTCAATTTTTGATCCCACTGGGAATTTTATGAACTTTCTCTGTGAATAAAGCTAAAGGAGAGATGGTTTGCTTTGCACCACAAGTTGTCCCGCAAAGTCTCCCAGGTAGCTGAATTTCCTTTCCTGTCATTTTAGACTATTCTCAACATAGGACACTAGAAATACTTTTTCAATTGAAAAGTCATTTCAGGAGGATGTTTTGCTTTAAGATATGCTCAAGTAGCTCTTAGAATTGACTTGACAGAGTGAATTGGGGCCCTTGTCCCTTCAAATTGATCAAAGAAGGCTTACTCACCTCTGTAAAAACAGACTATTCTAAAATTTACTTTTCCCTTACTGATAATTTATCTTTTTTAGTGTTAAAATTATGACCTGCCCCTTGAAATCCCACCCCCTTGGCACCGCCTTGCACCTTGATGTAAAAGCCTCATTCTAAGGAAAAACTCCTCCCCTTTCTCTCTCTCTCCCTCTTCTTCTTTTCCTCCCATGAGATGCTCACCCTCAACCTCTCTTTATTCTTCTCTTTCTTTCTCTCTGTCTCTCTCTTTTCTAGCTTTCTCTTCATCTCTCTATTATGTAGACGCAGTGTCTGGGTTGTGAATTACTGGCCTCTGCCACCACTGCCATGCCCGCATAGCTTGCATCTGCCCAGCCTGCCACTGCATCTGTCCAGCATGTTTCCCGGCATGCACGGGATATCCTTGAGGGTCCCTCCCCATGCAATAATTCATAACATTGGCACCCAAAGTCGCTGAGCAATCCCACTGCTTTCTCCTGCCCACAGGCAGTCTGAGGAGCTCTGGGATCCTATACCACCCGCCATTTTTCAGGCTGGAGCACCACAGGGGACTCTTCACCCTATTAGATTGGTAAGATTCCTCCCTTCTCTTCTGGCCATTTTCCCACAAGCGAGGATTCATCTCATTTGGCTCGCTGGTACCACGTGTCTTTCGGGCTCTAAGCCCCTCAGCCACCATCCCTATGTGACAGCATATGAAGACAGCTTGTGCCCACTCAATTCCACAGCCCATAGCCTTTGTGACAATGGTCCATTGGCTATCTTGTGCTGTTATCGTTGGCCCTTGCTGACCCTCTGGAATACCAGAGGTCAGTCCGCTGGGCCTTATATCTCATTTTGGAAAAATGCACCTATGACCCCCTACCCCCACCACTGCTGCCGACCCATGGCTGAGGTTCATTTCCCTGTGGCTGCTTGCACCATGCCGCAGCCCAGGGGGGTCCCTCTCTCTAGCCCAGCTGCACTGCTACTTCTCCCTGTTTCTTTCACAAAGTATATTTCCTATGTGTGAATGGAAATGTATGATGGATGTGGCCATCTATATTTCTTTCTGACTGAAATTTATCTTCAATTTATCTGTTTTTTATCTACTCAGTTTATTTGAAAAAAAAAACCCACATGAACATGTGGTCCAGCACCATATTTGATAGAGGCAATCATGTGATCAGGTGGTGCCATCTTAAATAAGGGCAACCACATGGTCTAGCCTCCATGTTGGCTAAGATCAAAACAGACAGGTCATATGACCTCACTGCCATCTTTACTAAGGGTGGCATGGGTCGGGCACTCAGTGCTCAGGCCGTCAGTATGGAGGGAGGTTAGGGAATCACCTCCCATTGCACATTATTTCACTATCATTTTACAGGCCAAGGAACAGTAAGGCCTCCGGCCTTAGCCTGGTGTTCCCCAGCTGCCTCTCTCAGGCTCGAGCTGTCTGGGTGGGGCGGAGGTCCAATTGCAGCCTGGCATTAGTTCCTCTGCAACCGCTCATGTGAGTGGAGCCTAGAGACATATGTGCTCCCCTCTGGGGCATCAGCAGAACCACATGCAAGTGGTATCATTATATTAAGATTTTAAATTTCAGATTTTAACATTAATACAATTCTGATATACTTTGGGTCATAAGCTCAGGATTTTATATTTTCCTTGGTTACTCATTGCCTGCTTTTCTATGATTTGGATTTTAGTGCTGATTGATAATACTAATTTATCTCTAAAACTTTTATTTTTTCCTCATTTGTCTATTCCTAAGGATGGTACTTTTTCTCTCTCTTGGTCTTGGGACTCCTGCTCTTCCCAGTTAATAATACCATAGGCCAAAAGGCTCCAAATAAATTCATACATTTTAACTGTCGTCTCTAGTCCATACATAAGCAGGCTGGCAGGAACACTGAAGCAGCAGTTGTGGACCACAACCTCCAGCTCTTTCCCTGCTACGGATGTCAGATTCTTGTCTATGTAGTGTGGACCAGCCCAGCCTGTAGTAGAATATTTTAAGGTGTGTTACTTTCATTTATGTTGCATTTGTTTAATTCTGTGAAGCTGTGTTATTGTGTCTCTGTAAAACAACTGATGATCTAATAAAGAACTGGCCAATAGCAAGGCAGGAGAAAGGATAGGTAGGGCTGGTAAGCATAGAGTATATATAGAAGGAGAAAACTGGGAGGAGAGAGCTAACTAGGAGCCCGAAGAGGAGGAGGACTCAAGGGGCCAGCCACCCAGCTCCACAGCAAGCCGAGGTATAAGAGTAAGATACAGAAGTAAGAGAATGGGAAAAGCTCAGAGGCAAAAGATAGATGGAATAATCTAAAGTTAAGAAAAGCTGGCTAGAAACTAAGCAAAGCTAAGGCTGGTCATTCCTAAGTAAGAATAAGCCTCCATGTGTGATTTATTTGGGATCTGGGTGGTGGGCCCCCCAAAAAAGAATGATAAAACAACAACACAAGCCAAATGTAATTGTTCCCTGCCTCTATAGCCAGGTCAGATAATTACATGCATCTGACAAATGCCCCATTGCCCAGCCTTTGACTGCCTTTTACCATTTTTAGGGCCCTGACAAAAACACCCCAATGCCAGCTCAAAGCAGTTCCAGAAGAGAATACACCATCCCATGTTCCCTGTCCAGAATAGGCTGAAATGCTGGGTCAAAAGAAAACTCCCTGGCATAGAGGACTGATTGGCTAACTAATGCTTATTGATGTTTGTTAATTCAGATGGTTCTGCAATGAGATAAGACACTTTTATGCAGAACCAGGGAGGTATTGTATAACCTTAAGAAATTATTATTTCTATATAAATCAATCAGGATGGAGTTTTTGGTCCACCAAGAGGGTCCTTTTCCTGTTCTCAGAGGGTCCTTTTCTCAGAATTGGACTGTACCCTGACTCACGAGCCCCTTTTCTCCTGTTCTCATTCGACCTTGGGATCTTTTCCCTGTCATTCTTCTTTGCCTTCTCAGAAGACAGCAAGTCTTAGCCTTATGGAAGCTTCTAAGATATGAGAGACTTAGGGAATACTAGCTGACAGTCAGCCATTCATACCTAATAGACAGGCAATCCTCAAATGCTCAGAGATCTGCAGAATATGGCATTTAAAATGTTAATCAAAAAAACTTATTATAGCCGGGGGAAGGGGTGGGGGGTAGGGGGGTGGAATCCTAGTACTCAGGAGGCAGAGCCAGGTAGACCTCTATGAGTTTGAGGCCAGCCTGATCTACAGAGCAAGATCCAGGACAGGCACCAAAACTACACTGAGAAACCCTGTCTCAAAACAAACAAACAAAAAAAGCTTATTATATCTCCCAAATCCTAACTGTGACCCAAGGTCTCCAAAGAAGATGTCTCCATTTGGACAATGGCAACACTGACCTCTGGGCAAGTTGCCTAAATGTGACATATGCCTCCAGGACCTGGCCCAGACTGTGGACAAACAGCAGGACATTGGAGAATTGGTTGCACCCCTTTTGCCTAGACAAAATAAAATCAGTCTTCCCTATGTCTCTCTTCCATAGGAAAAACTCCCACCTCATGGTCCAGATGGGTCAAAGTTTGATGCTGTTCTGATACTTCTGCCAATGATGTGGAGACCTGGGTATGGCTAACTGGGTGTGGACTGGTCCATGTCATTTTTAACAGATTTGAAAGCTACTTCATCTACACTCAGATATGATTTATCCTTCTCAGATCTCTGATTCCATTTGATGACCAGGCTTTGCTTCAGCTGCTTTCTCAGTTCTCTATATAAAATTCACAGGTCCCCATCTCCTAGGGATATTACTAGGTTTAGACATAATTTACCTTGTTACCAGATCAGACAAACTCGCAGAACAAATTTCAATGTGACTTTTTACTATTGACTGCTCTCAGTATATCCTGGTTTATTTATATGAAGATAGGAAAGCTGTCTCACTTCTTAAATTTATCCTTCTCAGATCTGATGGTGTTTGATGACCCAAGATGACAAACACCTTGATAGCTCATTAATAAGTTTCCTGTTAAAAATCTATTCCAGTTGTCTTACAGATACCTATAGGTTCCTGGGAAAATTTTTGTTATTGCATCAAAAAATCTGGTCTGATAAAAATTAACAGTCTCCAGAGCCCATTTTGACCTCATCCATTTTTGAGCATATTTTGCAGTTTCCCTCCCCTGCCCAGGCCAAGGGGCTCTCCAGATATGCCATCTTCTGCACCAGCTGGCACTGGATCCAAGCATGCCAACCTCCAACTGTGGGTGCCAACTGGGATGGACACACCCCCACCTCCAGAGAAATGGCAGATGTGATGACTCCTGTACTCCTAAAGAACACATCATTCTTCAATTCACTGCTGGTACCACCTCTCCAGGCTCAGGTGGGCACCTGCCCAGCAACTGGAACCTGGTTTTCTAAGATGCTCCAATGAAGGGCGTACCTGCTCTTATGTCTCAATCATTCACCCTTGCCTCTTCTGTACAAGGGCACTTCCCTGTTCCATTCTTTCTGGCAGTTATCACTCTTCCCATGGCTAGCCCAGCTCATAATGCCAATAATATCAATCACTTTTTTTTCCTCCTAGCAACCTGTCCTCTCAGCTCACTTAAGGAACAGACGCCTATGGTGATATTTTATTTGTGCTGAAATGTGATTTTATTTGTATGTTAATAAAGTTGCCTGGGGGTCAGAGCTAAGAGCAAGCCACTAAACAGAAGTCTGGTAGTGGTAGCACACGCCCTTAATCCGATCACATATAAGGCAGAGTCTCTGTGTGTTCAAGGACACAGCCAAGGGGTGACCGGAAACTTTAATCTCAGTACCAACCATAGAGACCTGGTGGTCTGTATAGACAGGCAGTGATGAGGAAGTCATGTGGTTGGGTTTATAGCCAATGAGAAGGCAGAACAGAAAGGCAATAAAAAGATAGGACACAGGAAGAAGGTCTCTCTCAGGGGAAGGACAGCATCGAGTGGTAAGATAAGGTGGTCTTAGCTCTTGGCTACTGCTTGATCTCTGGGCTTTTAACTCTTTATTTGGCTGTGTGTTTCTTATTTAATAAGACCATTTAGAATTACATCTACAGATGCCTGAGATTTTCATGGTGACACAGCTCACTCCAAGGAACTGATGCCAGAGATTTCCACGATGACAGCTAACAATGCTTCTTCACTCACGCCTCCCACCATGCATGACTCCCGGCTTCTCCCTCCCCACTTTGCCCCTTGTCAGCGTGAAGTAGCCTCAAGAATTCAGTGCCTTGTTCCCCAACTTGCTCCCACAACTCACCTCTTTTTATAATAATCAAAACGGAGGAATGTTAATATTCTGACTTGACCCTTGAAATCCCACCCTTTGGTGCAGCCCTGCACCAAGCCTCCTTCTAAAGAAAAACTCTTCCCTTTCCTGTTTCTCTTCTATTTTTCCTCCCATGAGGTATGCACCCCCTACTCTTCTGCTTTCTTCCTTCCCCACTATGAGGTGTGCATACCTCTCCTTTCTCTCTCTCCTTTCTGTCTTTTCTGTCTCTTTATCTCCTATTATAACAAACCATTTCCATGCAAATGCAGCACCTGGGTGTGAATGACTTTCCATGTGCCACCGCCCCCTGCTGCATCTGCCCAGCATGTTTTCCTGCATGTGTGGAATATCCTGAAGAAAGTGACCTCTCTTTCCCCCAGCCACCATTACTGTCAATATTCCCTTAGGGAGAGGTGAGGCCTCATGAGCCCTTCCTCCTTCCATGATGAAGTGTTGATAAGCCCAATCTTGTGCAAGTCTTGTGGAGATAAGCAAAGCTGCAGTGAGTTCATGAGTGCATCAACCTTGCCATATCCAGAAGATTTTGTTTTCTAACAGTCCTCCCCAATATCTGGCTCTTAGAATCTTTCCTCCCATTCTTCTGTAACATTCTGTGAGCCTTATGGTGGGTGTATGATATTGATGTCACATTTAGGGCTGAGCACTTTGACCTATTGTGAGTCTGTATATTAACCATGGTACACACACACACACACACACACACACACACACACACACACACACACAAAGAAGCATTTCTGATGAGGGCTGAGAGCTACACTGATCTACAGGTATAAAGATAAATATTTAGAAGGTAGTTTGATATTATTCCTATTTAGTAAAATAATCATAGTAGGTTCTCCATAGAGCCTATGACCTCATCAGCCACAGGTTTTTGGCCAATATATAGTACCATGTATGAGTCTTCTCTTGTGAAACAGGCCATAAGTCCAATAAGAAAGTAATTGGTTACCCCCTCATAACATTCATACCATTATTTCACCAATAGACATATCTTTCCAGCCTGGTTTTTATAGTAGTTCATGACATTCACAGATAACTAACACTGTTGATAACCTTTCTCCTCCAGCAGCCAGCATAATACCTTGCTTCATTATGAAAGCTAACCAATAGGGAGGAAGCTTCCAGGTCAACACCAGCTTGATTTCTCCATATCCTTTGGCTAAAGTTTGTGTGTTTGTGTGTTTGTGTGTGTGTGTGTGTGTGTGTGTGTGTGTGTGTGTTATAATCAATTTCTGGTGGTATCTACCCATTTATTTTTGGTTGTGAGCCTAGCCTTTAATGTCTGAGCTATCCCTCCAGCCCTGGTATCTACCCATTTAAAAAACATCTATTCATCCCATATATACAACTCCAGGAAAGGGTTCTCTTTTTATTCAAGTTCACCTATCATTTCCTAAAACATGAGAGTATAAATCACATATGTCTACATATATACATGTATATATAAATACATGAACAATGGTAGCTAATGTTTTTATTGTACCTCAGGAATCTTACTTAATATGACAAATTTTATTTAACACAAATGAATCAGACATTAGGACAAATGCTAAAATTGCAAAGAAGAATGAGACATAATCCAATCCTGAAGTTATTCACAGACCCCTAAGAGGGCTAGACCAGATTCAAATACATTATAATAAATCTATGGACTAGGAGAAACAGAACAATTTTGTATAGGGTGGTTTAAGAAAATGTGATTGAAGTGACATTTTATCTGGAGTTTAAAGAAAGAATGCATTTTCTGGTAAACATGTTGTAGTTACATAAATATTCCAATTTATATAATAATCAGTGATTTTTTTTTCAAAATTTAGGGCAGTTATTACTTTTCTAGACAACTGAATTCTGAAGCTTCCAATATGAAATCCTAATAAAAAATGATAGGAATCAACATTTTGTCATATAAATCCAAATCTCAGAAAACAAAGAGAAAACTAGATATGCTATAAATAGTGATCAAAGAAGAAAATTACATAGATCTTTGTTTTCCACCAAATTATTTTCTTTATGCATTCATTTCAGCAAACATTTACTGAACACTTAGTCTTGTATGGCAATGGTATTTGAGATGCAGAAAAATCATTATGTGCACAGAATCTGAATTTTAGAACCTCAGAATATATAACCTTAGGCAATGAAAATGGTCAATTTTTTAAAAGGAATTTATATCTATAGTATTGCTTGCTGTATTGTTCATATTCTCCTTCACCAAAAACTTTTCCTATAGTTAAAATTAAAATGTAATAGTTCTGACCACATACAGGTAGCTCAAAGATGGGAGGAATGAACATTAGTGAATAGAAGGAGAATCCCCACCTCAAGGGAGTCTGCCGCCTGAGCAGTTCCAGACTATGGAAGATGGATTAGGCATTGCTGACAACCATGAAATTGATGTAGCTAGAAAATGATTCAAGCATAAGAGTCACAGTCATAGTCATGGGATTTGGAGATAGAAGGAAATTCACTCATCAGAAACAGAAGGCTGTTTGTCAAACACCCATCTAATTTAAATAGCTCTTCCTGTACTAATACCATGGGTCAGGATTAATGTACTGGGGAAAAATTGGCATGACAACCCACAAGCATAAGACAGTCAAGAGTAGGCCACCCATTTGAGCTGCACTGATTTCAGGACTCCCAATCCTTAACACTCCCCTTCTCTCTACCTTACTACAAATCTCAAAAGCAAAGCCTGAAATCTTAGACTTACAAAATCATTACAGTTTAAATGGTGAATTCATTCCTGAGACCAATTAGAGTTAAAAATTGCTCTGAAAAACAAAAAGGCCAAGTTACTCTATGATCAACAGTCCCACTCCTAGAGAATGAAATACATTTCCACAAAGACCTGAGCAGAAGCAATACTCACAACTGCTCAAATCTGAAAATGACCCAAATGTTCTTTAAATACTCCATGGTTATTAATAGTGTGGAATTCTACCCAGGAAGGAAAGGTATTAAACATTGATAAAAATATATAAACGACATTGATGGGTTTCAACAATGTGAATCAATGTCCAAAGGGGAAAAAGAATTTCACCATGCTAAGCGAAAGAAGCTGCTCTCAAAGGTCACATTCTGGATAATTCCATTTACATGACCTCCTGGGAAAAGTCAAAACTGTAGGGGTGGAGAACAGATTGGATGGTAGCTAGCATTCAAGAGTTGGGAATTTTATAAAGAGGCATCCTGATAGGGTGTCTTTGAAGTGACAGAACTGTTATGGATCTTGATTGTGATGGTGGTTACACTAACCTATGTGAAAACTCATACAGCTGGGTACCAAAAGAGGTAATTTTTTTAATATTAAAATACAATACATTCTAGTTTCATAAAATAGCTGTGCATTAAGCTACAATGTGGAGAGGTGATCAGATCCTGCACAGAGAGAAAAAAAAAATCTAATTTATTTTTAAAAAGTGAGAGGGAAGAAATATTGAAAAGGCATTTGAAGCACCTGGAGGTGGATTTGCAGAGGTGGTAACATGTGGTGAAAGAAACGCATAGGTAAGGGGAGGGTAAAGTGCAAAGAAAACGGGGTCTGAGAAACCATGTAATCCTCTAACATCACAGTTTGCTCAAGAACCAATTCAGACTCAGAACCATAACAACACCAATTCCAAAATATGGGGGAGTGGGATGAAACTTTTTAAAGCAAAAGGCATAGCTCTCAAATTTTTTTCAAGACTTAAAGTCTGAGTACGGAAACGCTGAATCAAAAAGGGAGGTGGGTGAGCAAACTATGACAAGAGGACTTGTTTCCCTAAGCACTTCTGTGATGACTCCTGCTACCAACGTAGAGCACAGGTGAGTTTATGCACTTTCCAAGGCAGCATCTAGATCATCTGCCTGCCAGACATGGTTGCATATATCTGTGATCCCAGTACTGGGGAATTACAGTCAAGGCAATCAGGAGTTCAAGGCCAACCTGGTCTACATGAGACCCTATCCCCCACTCCCCCCATCAAAAAAAGGTGGCCAGCAAGATAGGCAAAAGCACTTGCTTCCAAGCCCGATGATAAAGGAGAGAACTGATTCCTACAAGTTGTTTTTTGACCTACACACACACACACAAACACACACACACACACACACACACACACACACACACACACACACGTGTGTAGCATGTGCATACCCACATTCATACAGCCACAGAACTAAATAAATAAATTTAAAACCAAGGAAAAAAATAATCTGCCTAAACAAACGATATTTTTGTCTTGCTGAAAGAACCTAAACAGCCTTATGTCAATTCTCAGTTCTTTAAATTATATAGATATAGATATAGATATAGATATAGATATAGATATAGATATAGATGTAGATATAGATATATAGAGAGATACCTATATATTGGTATTTGGCAAAATACTTATTACAGAAAAGATAATGATAATAATCATTAATTAAACAAGTCTTTTATGTTTTAAGGCCCTTAGATGTGTCCTTTGACTTTTGGAGGCTATATTTCTTCCATGGGTAATCCTAAATCATCCTAAATCAAGAATTCTTAACCAGGGTCAGGTATGCTCCCCAAGACATATTTTTTTTAAATCCTAGAGAAATCTTTTGTTTCACAACTAGGGAAGTGGATACACTATTGGAATCTAGTGAGTAGAAACCAAAGGCACTGCTACACACCTTCCCATGTACAGGATAGCCCCATGACAAAGAATAATCCTGTCCTAAATGTCAGTAGTGTTGAGGTTGACAAGCTTTGTTATAAGTATTCTAATAACACATGCCATTTTTCCATTACCTCATTAACATACCAACTTCTCCTAAAATAACTTTTAATCATTGGAGGTTTTTCTAAAACACATGTGATTCGTCTAGGGCTCTACTTGGGTTTCCTGACTTCACAGATGAAGCTACTGATCAACCACAGGAAGCTGCAAGCTAAATGCAGTGGCTCTGACTCGTACACCAAGTCCCTGCAAGACTGCACGCTTATCCACATATGCTAAGTACATTTTCCACATTTGGTACTTTTTATGGGGCAAATAAAACCCACACTGCTTTCTCAAGATCACACAAAGATCAATCACTGTTCTCCATGGAAACATCACAAAGGAAATGTGCTTGCCCATCAAGGTCAGAGAATCTGTCTCTGGGAAGGGACTATTTCTGTTCAAAGGCCAATGACAGGTAAGATCGGCGTGTTTTCACAACTCTTGAAAGTTTAAAGAGCATGGGTTTTTTCAATGTAATATCCAGAAAGCAACTATTAATTTTCACTTCACTTTTGTGCTATATACCAGAATTCAAACAGCTCTGATAACATCACCCAGAATCTTCTGTGCCTCTGCTCTTGTCTTCAGAAGCTAACTCTCTCAAAGCTGATGTTGTCATCAATTGGGCAATGACAAATTCCTATTCACCTAAATGTAGATTAGCAACATTTCTATGTAATCTAAGACCCAGTGAATAGAAGACAAAAGTAAACACAAGTTACACATCTTTTGGTGGAGGATTAACAGAAACATTAAATTTTCACTCATGTTCAGGTAGTCTTCTTATACATACTGAGCCTTCTTTATTGCATCACAGATGTTTCAGCTTTTCAAACACTTTACTCCCTCTATCTTTTATCTCATGTCCCATCCAGGCTTAAAGCCTCAGCATGAAGGCACAGTATGCCACTATCTTTGTTCCTCATTCCGTTTCTTGAAAGAAAGCAATGAATGGTGTCAAGTCTAAATGGAAGCAAATGTGCCACATCTTGCCCTGCATCTGTGTCTGACATTTCAAAACACCTAATATAAAAATCTTACACTAACAGTTGCCATTGCTAAATGCCTAAAGCACTAGATGGATGACTAATAGCTCTAGCCCATTTCTTCCATCTATGTGTTATTTTGAAGGCAATGCATTGGTTGGGGATGACAAGTACATTTATTCAAAGAACACGTATCCCAAAGGCCTAATCTTCCACACAGAGATTTTTCCTGTTAAAGGAATAACGCTTCATCCTGTGCTTAAGAGCCACCTGATGTGATGAGCTTTGCAAGCTGCTGGCATTTGTGCCAAAGTGAAGTTCTATCAGAAAGGGATGATGATGTAAAACACAGTTCTAGCTGGAAATTATCATGGTCAAGGATTTGAGGGAGTAGGGTAAGTACTGAAAACTACATGTGTTAATTCAGCAAACAGAAAATTTCCTATTGTAGGTTGTGTAGCAGGTCC
Organism: Peromyscus eremicus; assembly: GCF_949786415.1. Classification (NCBI taxonomy): domain Eukaryota; kingdom Metazoa; phylum Chordata; class Mammalia; order Rodentia; family Cricetidae; genus Peromyscus; species Peromyscus eremicus. Next base: position 30,056,633 of record NC_081439.1, on the reverse strand, counting down.
AAATGTTGAAAATATAATTGAAAACATAAGACAAATATCCCCAAAAGCCTAACACTAAATAACTTAGGGACATCACAGATGTACATATTCCACTTATTACAAATTCTATATAATGGTGGTTAACCCTCAAATTTAAAATAAAAGACAAATTTCCTTTTGGTAAATTCAAAGAATATGATATCATCTGATACCCAGATGACATCAAACACAAATTAAGTGTGGGTTTTCTCAAGACATCCACGTTTGGCAGCCATATGTGGATAATTTCTACAATGGTCCCACTTTCAAATATTTTATCATCTTGCCAGATCCAGTGCTGAATTTCAGTTTAGAAAATATGGTCACAGTGTGCTTAGTGAAGAGCTTCCCATCAGGAAGCTGTTTCTGACTTGTTGGGGTCCGTTCTTAGGGGAAGATCTCTTGAAATAAAGTCTGGTACCTTGATGGCTGTTTGTCTTCAGGGGAAAAGGGAGACTTTGCTGTGTCTGCTTACACGGGAAGATGTGCTTCCCATCAACTACCATGCCTCTCATTATTCCGAGGTCTCTGAAAGCATGTTCCTGCTTCTTGCAAACCATGTCCTTAATCAAATAGCAACAGCCCTGAAACAGAACAAACACAGTAATTTTTTTTTAAAGAAAAAGGATGGCTTATTTTTATCCTGGTCAGGCTCTGACATTTGTGCTGGAATGCATAAAATGAATTTCTTTTTCTTCTTTAATTAATAGCCCAGCACTTGGCTCCATATACTCCCAGGTTACATTAATGCAGGAAGCAAAGAGGATATGAATTTAGAAAGAGGACTAAATACCTCTGCCCAGGAAATTCACCCAAAATCTCCTGGTATGAAAAAAAACTTCTGTGTTGCCTCCCCCAAGTGATTCATATTTCATATGTCCTGTTTTCTCTTGTTGTGTGGGCAATTTTCAAAGGCATCATTGGGTCAATAACAATTTGACAGAAACCAATTTAAGCCCTTTGTTCTGTCTGCATATATAAATTTCTTTAATTCTCAAATGACCATCTTCTGTAATGTCCCTGTTGTGAGTAAAGAGTATCAATGTGTGATGAGCAAATTGCATTCATTGGTTGTCAGGAATAGAGATTTAAATTACATGTTGTAACTGGTATTCCTTTCTTGAACCTATTGCTAAATGAAGCATGAGTGGTGAAAGTCCTTCCTGACTAGAGCAGAGTAAGATTTTAAAATAGTCCAGAGCACTGGTGTCTTATAAGGTAAGAAGAAAAATTCCCAACAATCAGCAATCCTTGGACTCCTGGAGAACCTGTTCCCATGGGGGTCATGTCACTTCCCTTCTCCTCAGCCACATGACAGCTAATATTTCGATGTAAGATCAAAGTTGAAATGATTAAATGTCATTCAATAAGAAGAATACAAGAGGAACCAACTCCTGAACGAAGTTAGAAATTGATGAACAAAGCACATGCAAGATGCAAGCTGGGCATCATTTGAGATACTCAAGAAGATGATAAAAGAAACCTCACTCCAGCCTGTCACTGTCTCTCATGATTCCTTGCTCTTATTTTCATGCCTTAAAAGAAAACAGAAAAAGAATACCAACAAGTTCCAAAGTCATAGTCCTAATGATGAGCATTTAGGGTGCTCTACAAACCACCCGTTTAAACTATTTTAAATGCATAAATGGGAAATGAAATTTTAATGGAACAGGCTCAGGGATTTCAGCAAGATACTAAATACTCCCCAAATGAACTTGACTTTAAACACACCACTTGATAGATCCTTGATAACATACCCTATGTTCCCAGCACACATTTGCTCTGGTGTATTGAATATTTAGGAACCTTTCTTTCCTTAAAAAAAATATTCATTCAAGACAAACATGGTATGTACTCACTCATAGCAGGATACTAGATGTGGAACAAGGATGACTGGACTGCTACTCACATCACCAGGGAGGCTACCTGGAAAACAGGACCCCAAGAAAGACACGGGGATCGCCCAATGACAGAGAAATGGAATGAGATCTACATGAACAGCCTGGACATGAGTGGAGGTAGTGAAGGGCGAGGGTCAAGGGAAAGAGAGCTTGAGGGAGCGGGAGATCCCAGCTGGATCAACAACAGAGAGGGAGAACAAGGAATAGGAGACCATGGTAAATGAAGACCACATGAGAATAGGAGGAAGCAAAGTGCTAGAGAGGCCCACAGAAATCCACAAAGATACCCCCACAACAGACTGCTGGCAATGGTTGAGAGACAGCCCGAACTGACCTACTCTGGTGATGGGATGGCCAAACACCCTAATTGTCGTGCTAGAAACCTCATCCAACTACTGAGGGATCTGGATGCAGAGATCCATGACTAGGCCCCAGGTGGATCTCTGGGAGTCCAATTAGCGAGAATGAGGAGGGTTTATATGAGCGAGAATTGTTGAGACCAAGGTTGGATAAAGCACAGAGACAAATAGCTAAACGAACGGAAACACATGAAATATGAACCAATGGCTGAGGGGTCACCAACTGGATCAGGCCCTCTGAGTGGGTGAGACAGTTGATTGGCTTGATCTGTTTGGGAGGCATCCAGGCAGTGGGACCGGGTCCTGTGCTCATTGCATGAGTCGGCTGTTTGAAACCTGGGGCCTATGCAGGGCCGCTTGGCTCGGCCTGGGAGGAGGGGACTGGACCTACCTGGACTGAGTCTACCAGGTTGATGTCAGTCTGCGGGGAAGGCTTTGCCCTGGAGGAGATGGGAAGGGGGGGCGGGCTGGGGGGAAAGTGAGGGGGGCGGGAGGGGGGAGAACAAGGGAATCCATGGCAGATATGTAGAACTGAATTGTATTGCAAAATAAAAATAAAAAATAAAAAAAACAAAAAAAAAAAAACAAAAAAAATTCATTCAAGAAACATTAGCAGAATTTCTAGTGTCTAATCAGCACTCATTTCTCATAGCACAGGGATGAAGTATAAAAAGTAGATTTTTAATCAGATGAAAGAATCACAAAGAATTTTACATCATTGGGTACACAACACTATTGATATATACATTAATGACATTCTTCTTTTTAGTGTAAGAGAAAACAAGTAGTTTTTCAGCTATAAAAATTTCAAAGTAAGAGAAAAGATAATTATAAACCCCAAAAAATTAGAAACAGCAATGTTGGTGTGAATTTGATACTTCAATATGAAGTCTTCTCTAAATAGATATGCATAGACATGTTTTCTGGCTCTGTATTAAAATGCCCTAAAAGCACTATTGTCTCAATCACATGTAACTTGAAATCTATTTTACCTCTAAGATCTGTTTCTCGCTCAAAAAAACCAGAGCTCTTTGAAAAAAGAAAGAAAGGCTGATTCATACAATTAGAGTCTGAGACACATTGTGATCCAGAATTATGTAAAAGGAATGCTAAATTTATACAATCATCATTTTATAAACCCCCAAAAAGTAATTGACTTAGACACAGATTATCAATTGGAATTTTAAAAGAATAATTAAAAAAAGGTTAAAGGAACAGTTGGTAGGGAACAAAGCTTTCTTATAGAGCTGAAGAATAACCAAGCAGATCACCTTCTGATTCCAAAGAGCAAAGTATAAGTGCAAGACAGAGGGATCAAGCTGTCATCACCCTAATCCAGGGCTCAGCCTTTGTATCAGTAATGGCAGAATAAGCAACTATCATGTGTCAGTGATTTGATGCATTAGAATGTACCCATCATTCTATCCACAAATATTTAAGCTGAGCTGTTACAGTCAAATCCCTGTTTACCAGAAATGCAGCTAAATACAGCAAAGGACACCACAAGGAAATAACCACATAAATACAGAAGGTGAAGTATTTTTATGAGCAACTTGTCCACTACTGGGTCACAATCATGACAAAGAGACTGAGAATAAAAGAAATGGATACGATACAGTCACCTGCAATGAGAGGTCCTGGAGTAGATTCTTTTTAATTAAAGGGCAGTTTGAAAACAATAGATTAAATTTGCATATTAAGTACATATTAGGTCATATAAGTCAGTATAAATTTAACTCAAATTGTTGTCATGTTATTTTGCAAAAGATACATTTTGTTTTTGAAACTGGATCTTACTATGTAGCAGCCTAGCTGGGAATTCATTTTGCAACTCAAGCTGACCTTGAACTCTCAATCCTCTTCCATACACACAGCGCAGGGCTAGAATGTGCCACCTTGCCCAGATCCCAAGAAATTCTTAAAACATAGGCCCTTGGTAACTTAAAGTGATGTGCGGCACAAGCCAAGCCTAGAAGTTAGTGTGGTCTGTGAACCAGAAATATCAGCATTAGCTTGTTAGAAATGCAGTTCCCACCCTAGGTCCCCTGAATCTCGATGTGCATTTCAACCTCTTCCCCTAATGACTTCTTTACATAGTCTGAAGTGTGCTATTGCAGTGAATGTATCACTCTACATTGTAAACCACTAAAGAATGTGTGGCAGAGATGTCTTTATACTTCTAGCTCCAGCCTCTGGTACAACCATATGCCCCCATTCTACCTGCAAGTAGATCAAGATATAGCCTCTCTGAATATACAAGTCTAAACCCTCGATTTGCCCACCTCCCTCCATCCAATCCTTCCTATCTTGTAACTGTTCCTAGGTGCTCGCAAATTTCACCTTTAGAGTTGAGCCTTGGATTCCAGTGAGTAGAAATGGTATTATAATTCAGCAGGCCATAGCACTCACCCTCTAAAGGTGCATGATTCTCCTGGAGATGGGGGGGGAGGGTGAGTGATTTCTATTGCATTACTTCTCTTCCCACCCAGGTTATGCTTAGCTCAGAGTGGGCTATGAAAATCCACTCCCTCTAGTAGGTGTGCTGCTTTACATGGTGTTCCTAAAATTCACATCAACACAGAACCTCAGAATGTGACCTTGTTTGGAAACAGGATCATTACAGACATAATCAAAGTTTAAAGTTAAGATTCTACTGCACGAGTGGAACCCAATCCAATGACTAGGGTCCTTAGAAAAGGAGAAAAGTTTGAACAGAAGACACATACACACAGAGAGTGGCATGTATTACGGAGGTAGAAGGAACTCTAAGGATTGCCAGCAACCAACAGCAGCTAAGCAAAAACAAGGAAGGTTCCTCTTGTACAGTCCCTGGATCCCTAACAGCACCCTGATCTCCAGATCTATGAAAATAAAGTCAACAAGTCTATCATTCTGTTATAATGACCCTAGGAAGCTAACACACCAAATAATCCTTCTATACTAAATGTAGACTGATATTATGATTATTATTATGATTAGAGGTGTTGGCTCCCAAGTGCTTACTTTGTGCAAGGAACTGGGCTAAGTATTTTACAGCAATTGTCTAACTTAGTCTCAAAATGCTCCTATTAATTACATAACTATTCTTTGTTCCATGGGTTAGAAAACTGAAGCTTAGAGAAACTTGCTACCTTGCATAAATGCATAAAGTTAGTAAGTGGCAGGCTGGATTTAATGTATCTGTCTGATTCCACAGCTCATGTATTTAATCACAATGCTATAAAGGTCAGGATGAAAATAAAATCATATTTTTACCAAGATTTTTAATGGTGTTTGTTCCAGGGTCATCCCTCATATGAATTTGTATTATTTCCAAGCCAAAGGGGAGAAAATGTCAAGGCCCTGAAAAACTGGTGACCTGGAGATATCCAGAAGCTGCCACAACTCTTGATCTTTCTGCAGTAACTCTATCAATCAAAGAACTGTCAGTGTCAATGTTATACCACTTACTGGCATTTCTCCATGGTTTCTGGGTACAGGCTCACATCAGAAGTAAACCTAAAATAGCCTCTAGTCAGGTCTATCCCATTTAAACTAAAAATACTTGTTGTTGTTGTTGTTGTTACTGTTGTTGTTGTTGTTGTTGTTGTTGTTTAATTCTCATTAGGGCAGAGATAAAACAAACAACAGCAACAAAAAAAATCCAAAACATTTATGACTCTTGCCTAGGTGAAAAACATCTTCATTAAATGGTCATTAGCTGCCTACACTAAGCTGGAAGCCAGAAAGCTCAGCCAAAAATGCATCCATATTTTGACTCAACAGCCTCTTTAGCTGCAAAATCTACAGATAAGTCTTCATCATTATCATGAACTGCTTATAAGAAAGGAGCCTACTAAGAAACATTATCTTTAAGTAATTAACAACGCAAATATGTATTTGGTGTCTTAATGATCTGACTACGAGAATTCAGGGTTTTTAAATTGCTTAAATTCAAATTTTACTACTATTACCAGTAAAGTTATTTTTATAAGAATCCTAAGTGATGAAAATGATTTTGCTTTGATTTAGTTTAATTTGGAGAGGTTTTGTTTTGCTTTCAGTACTAGAGCCCAGGAAATTAGGGGAGATTAGACACAGCCTGAGACTAGAAACATTTGGGGTTTCTTAATTTTTTCTTTCCTAAATTATAAATAAATATCTTCCTTACCTACCAGTTCCCAGAGCAGTTCTATTCCATTTTCAATTTCTGTTTTGTGTTCACATAACCTGGTAAAGTAATCCCCAGTTGCTGTTGACTGTGGAGCACTGGAGAGAAGAGAAAATTTTGAGCGATATTAGAGTCAGTCCCATCGATCTTACAATGTTATTTCTCTCCTCTTATACAAGCTTCAAGTCTAATTGTCACATTTGGTTTTTTACAATGCTTACAGAAGGTAGGCAAAAAAGGCACCACTGTGAATTTTCAGGTTCTAGCAAGGAAGGACTGGGATTCTGATAGCCTCCACCAAAGAAAAGGACTCTGCTCAACACATAGTATTTTGTAGGGACTGCCATAAGGAAGAAAGGGACACCCACTTAGCCAGTCAGATCAGTGTAGATAATCCTGGCAACCAGTTCAGTGACAGATGCTCTGGCCAGATGGCCCTTTCATTCATTTTGCACATGAGGAAACTGAGGCTCATTCACTGAGCAAATTCACTAGAAAAATATTTATTGAATATTGTGCTTGGGATAGAGACCTAGATTCTCAGTTTAACAAGAAAAGTGGAAACAGTCAAATAGATAATTGCTTGAAAGATAAAGCAGAGGCCTTATCAAACAACACAATACACAGAAGTATATGCATATATTATATAGCAAAGGAAATTATGCCACTGGGGCAGACAAGTCTCCTCACAAGAACCATAGACTAACAAAAATCCCAGTAGCATGTATGAAAAATATCCTTTAGAACAGTTGGTCAGGGTATTCCAAGTAATTTCACAAACAGTTGCCCTTGGTTGCCTCCCAGAGGTTAAAAGTAAGCCCCTATTGCTAAGACACCAGACACTTAGGACATAGGACTCTAATTACTCAAGCTGGATCTAACCTGAAAGCCTCCTTCCTGTGGCCTAGCTTCCATGGTACCAAAAAACACTATGGAAACTGCAATTAATAACCCTACCCAGCTATGACACCTATGAACCATAACAATGACCAGCATGACAAAAAAAATCCATAAATATGCAGCAAGTATGTCACATGTCAATGGCAGTCAACAGCTGTCTAGTTGGACTTAAGGCCCCCTCAACAGGAAGGAAACCATGCCTGGTACTAGATACCTAGCCAATCTTCTGAGACTAGTGATGTCATGGATCTTCAAAAAGACTCCACTAAAGCCAGTCCGCTAGCACAGCATAATTCCTAACTATATTCTAAATCTTATCCTTATACCCACAGTTAAGTGTAGCTCCCACCCCTCATTAAAGAAGCTTCTCTTTACAGGAAATGGAGACTGTCACAGCAAACTACAACTAGACATAATGTAGAGATCAGCCATTTGTGGGAAACTCAGCCCCAGTAGATACACCTACATCACAGTTCCCTCATCCATGGCTCAGGAAACATCATAGAAAAGGGGGTTGAAAGATTGCAAGAGCTAGAATTCCAGCAATCTGCTATGGGACAGTCTCTCATAGGAATGGCTGTATAACTGAGATCTGAACAATTGCAGTATCAATAGACATGCTAACAGGGAAGGGGGCAAATTTCACAGAATCATGCCCCCACAAGGAACTACAGACAACTGGTGACTGCTGAGAGAAGGAGAGGTAGCTTCTCCCAGGGATGAGCTCTTAACTGGTTGTCCGACATAAAATGTTCAGCCCTAAAGCCATATAAACATGAACAAAAAAGGACTCAGCAGGTGTATTTATATATTTATGCATATATATACATACATGTGTGAGTATAACAATAAAAATCAGGTGCTATATATAAATAAAGTGCTGACTGGCCAGTAGCCAGGCAGGAAGTATAGGCAAGACAAGCAGAGAAGAGAATTCTGGGAACAGGAAGGCTGAATAAGAGAGACGCTGCCAGCCATCATGATGAGAAGCAGATGTTAAGATACCGGTAAGCCACAAGCCACATGGCAACTTATAGATTAATAGAAATGGGCTGGTTTAAGATATAAGAACTAGATAACAAGAAGCCTGCCATGGCCATACAGTTTATAAGCAATATAAGTCTCTGTGTGTTTACTTGGTCGGGTCTGAGCGGCTGTGGGACTGGTGGGTGAGAGAGATTTGTCCTGACTGTGGGCCAGGCAGGACCAGGAAAACGCTAGCTACAATCAGGGAAGAAGAGGCTATCAATTTAAGAGTGAGGATAACATGGAAGGAGTTGGAAGGAGGGGACTTAGGAGAGGCTGGAGGGAAGAAAGGGAAGTGGGGAAGTGGTGTAATTAGACTTTAGTTAAAATGTATATTTTAAAGGCAGAGTAAGCAGGATGGTGGGACTTTGGAATCAATGGAGTCTTCTCCGAAACACCAATCAAGTATGTGTCTGAAGCCTGCAAGGTGGTCAGTCTGTGAATATCCAGGGTGAGTACATTCCAAGTAGAGGGAACGGAGGATACAAAGGCTCGTTTACAGAGACTGAGACTATTTACCCTTTCTTGAATCAGTCTGTGAATATCCAGGGTGAGTACATTCCAAGTAGAGAGAACAGAGGATACAAAGGCTCATTTACAGTAAGAACATACCTTAAGGGTTAAGAAGCAGGGAGGCCAATATGGCTGAGATTAAAAGGGGGAGAACAGAAGTCTGTGAGGTCAGACTTGTAGGGGACATGGGCTGGGGGAAATATGCAGGACCTCAGAGGCCACAATATGAGTTCTGCATTTCATTCACAACATGATGGGGGAACCATTATAGGTTTGGAACAAGACATAATCTAACAGACATGTTTGTTTCATTGTTTGTTTGTTTATTCATTTTAAAATTAAACTATAATTGCATCACTTCTTCCCTCCCTTATCCATTGAGATAGAGTCTCGTATAGCCTAGGCTGATCTTGAACTCACTATGTAGCCAAGGATGAACTGATCTTATCTCCAACTCCCAAGTGCTAAAAATATAAGTGTGTACCTCAACATCTTTTCTAACTGATATTTTAAAAACATCACCTGCCTGTTGTGCTGAGAAAAGATTGTACATTGGATGAAAGTAAAAACAATGGTTATATCCAGAACAGAGATAAATGCAAAGTGGGCCTCTGTTGCTGCTTTTGATGATGAAGAGGAGGAAGAGGAGGAGAATGGTGGTGGTGGTGATGATGATGATGATGATGATGATAAGAAATCAGAGTCAAATTATTTTTCTGAGAGAATTGAGTGGATTCTGGAATAATTGGATACAAATGTATGACAGAAAGAAATGTACCAGAAGTAACTTTAGTTTGGAACCTGAATAGCCAGGTAGATTACAGTCCCATTAATGTAAACTATGCATCAGCATACTTTCTCTGTAAAGGATCAAATAATAAATAACTTCAGCTTTATAATATATGTTGTAATAGCCTCCAGACTATAAGTAAATAAATGTACATGGGTCTGTTACAATAAAACTTTTAGTTTTCCTGGCTTAAATAATAAAGACTACAAGGATGAAAAAGAACACAAAGATAATTCAGGATGAGATATAGAGGGCCTGTAGCAGATTTTGTTTCCAAAGATGGCCACACCAGCATACTTCTTGTTCTTTTGGGGTGAGACTTGCTGCTTCCTCAAGAGACTGAGACTATTTACCCTTTCTTGAATCTAGGCTGGCCATTGTTTGACCAATGATATGTTCATTTTGCTTGATTTGCTTGATCAGTGACACAAAGCAGAAGCAATGTTATGTGCCTCCCAAGATTAGGCCAGAAGAAGCCTTGAAGCTTCTGCTTTTATCTCTGGAATGTTCACAGTTAAAAAACCCAGCTGCTGGGATGTAAGGAAACCTAAGATGCCATGGACTGTAAGAAGAATAGTTGAGATAGCTAAGATTCCAGCCAACGGCCTGCATCAAATGGCAGCGTAACAACATGCCATTTTGGAAGTGGTGCTTCTAGCTCCATTTCATAGCCCAGGTAGTACCATATATGGTAGAGATAGACTGTCTTCATGAAGCCCTGCCTGATTTTAAATATCATGAGCAAATAAATAATAATTTATTATTATAAATAATAATAATTGTTAAGCCACTATGATTTGGGGTGGATTTTTCCTCAGCAATGGATCTGAGAGCAAAAATTACATCAGTAAGCTTTCACTGAATAATGCTACAGTGAAAAGTGACTCAAAGTCTCAGTAGCTTGCAACAACAAACCTTTATTTCTTGCTGATTATATGTTGGCTGCAAAATATTAGTCCTATCACATGACTTCTATATTCTGGGACCCGGCTGAAGGCACAGTGCCTGTCCTCAGTATAGTATCAGAAGGGAAAGGGCAATAGCAGAACTACACAAAATGTTTTAAACATCTGCTCAGATGTGTGTATGTCACCATCACTCCCATTTCCTTAGCCAAAGCCATTTAAGCAAATTTCCTAACAGTGGATACTTGGCAGCAATACTATTGTTATGGCCTGCGTATGAAATGTTTCCAACAGACCCATGTGTTGAAGGTTTGGGATCCAGATGTGGTGCTATTTGGTAAGATGTTTGAAACTTTAGGAGATAAAGCATGGTGGATGTAAGTAGGTTCCTTGGGGAAGGGTGCCTTTGAAGGGTATCTTGTCCCTTGTCCTTTTCTCTTGCTCCATTTATATTCTGGGCACCATTAGGTGAACATCTGCCTCCTCCACATGTTCTCACTGCTATGATGGTCTATATTGCATCAGACATTGAAGTCAGCCTACTACAGAATACAACCTTTAAATCCATGAGCCCAAATAAATCTTTCTTCTTTTTAACTTCCCTATGGTATTTGACACAACCATGAGAAATGTGAATGCAACCATCTATGACTGAGGAAAAATCAGGAGTTCATTCCATATATTGGATTTGAGATACCTGTTTGACATATAGATGGAAATGAGTGGTAAGGGGTTGGCTATATGAATCCAGAGTTCAAGACAGAGGCTAAGGCAGACATTCATTTGACAATAAGACATAGTCTACGGCCACACCATCCTGAACACGCCCAATCTTGTCTGATCTCGAAAGCTAAGCAGGGTCAGGCCTGGTTAGTACTTGGATGGGAGACAATAAAACATAGCTAAGTCATGAGACTGAGATCATCCAGAGGGGATGATTTCTGATGAGTAAGCACTGTGGCATGCCAAGGTTTAATAGTTTTGAAGAGGAAGCCACTCCAGCAATAAAGACTGAGAAAGGACCACGAGGAGGGAGTGGTGTTACACAAAGCAGGCAAAAAGAGTCAATAGTCCAATGTATGGTGCTGAGTAGGTGAGGTATACTAAACAGTGGACTTGGCAGTGTCAAAGCTCTGGGTGAGCTCTGCAAGGACAAGGACAGGCCAAGAGGGCTAGGGAACAACTGTCAAGTGAGGAAGTGAAGACAAATACATGCAACACTTTTTGAAGGTATTACTGCCAAGGTGAGCAGAGAAATGGGCAAGTAGCTAGAATGGGATGGAAAGTCAAAAGAAGAGTCTTAAAACAAAATAGAAGGGGGTTATGTGCCATTTCTCTCAGCACAAAGAATGGAGTCATCAATGGGAGTGTAGTGAATGGCTTAGAGAGGTTCACTTTCCATCATCACACATCTGGTACATAATAAGGATGAGAATTTAGGTCTCCTCAAACCTAGTCTGATGTTCTTCAAGCAGTTAAGTCTCTCCTAGTAAAATTGTTCATGTTGTTGACAGTGTGTAATCATCAGAAAGCACAAGGCTAGCACTATTTTCAACACCATCAGGCATCCAATGAACACTATCTACCAGGCTTCTAAAACCCATAAATGAGAGGTTGAGCAATGTACATCCCCGTGAGAGGGACAAATCTCCTCTAACACTCATATCTTAAGCAGTATGTATGCAAGTGCATTGTGTGTGTGGGCATGCATATGTGCATATGGAGGGTAGAAGACAATTTCATATGCCATTCCTTAAGCACTATCCATCTTTTGTTTGAAACTGCTCTCTCTCTCTCTCTCTCTCTCTCTCTCTCTCTCTCTCTCTCTCTCTCTCTCTCTCTCTCTCTCTGGATTTCTGAGACAAGATTTCTCTATATAACAATTGTGGCTGTCCTGGAACTCACTCTGCAGACCAGGCTAGCCTTGAACTCACAGAGATCCGCCTGCCTTTGCCTCCTGAGTGCTAGGATTAAAGGTGTGCACCACCACTGCCCAGCAAAACTGGATCTCTTAATGGCCTGGATCACACTAAATAGGCTAGGCTGGCTAGCCGAGGTTCCATCTGTCCCTACCTCCCCAGTACTAGGATTATAAGCATGTGCCACCATGCCCAAGTAGTTTATGTAGCTACGTGGATCCAACTCAGGTCACTAAACTTGCAAGTCCAGCACTTTATGAGCTGAACTATTTACCCAGACTTGCACATGCATTTTATAAGTTGTACCTCCTTGTCCTATTTACATCAACATTTGAAAACATCTCAATGAACTTGGGGCATAATGTTCTTTATCAGAATTATAAAATATTGCCAATTACTATTCCCAGAAGCAAAAAGGAAAAAATAGTGTGCATCACTTCCATAGTTCTAGCAATATGAGCCTTAAAAATCAGGTTTTGTTTTCCTTTCGGTCTTCTACCAAGAAATAAGAGTGGGGTAGACTGTAATGACCTCTCATTATGGCAATAATTAGCATCTGCCACCTTTTCTGTTTCCTCAAGCCTTTCTGTTCTTTCTCTAAAGATCATAGAGGTTCGTAGCACCCTAGCATCAAGAGAAGGCATCTGATTTTCCGCTGTTTCTAGTTTTTGCCTCACTCCAATATTTTCATCTATGGCTGGTTTCTATGTTCCATTCTCTGTGTCTTCTAACCACCGAGCTCCTTGAACCATCCCATCATATGCTCAGACATTGCCGTAATACCTCTGGAGGTGCAAGAAAATTTCAATCTTTCATAATGCTACTAGGAATCAATAAGAAACTTGATAGGTGTTCTCACACCCTTCCTACCTAGAACGTGACCTCAACTCCAGTCTCTAGATGACATATTATGATGAAACCCGAGGTTCTTCCAGACATTTCTTAGTTTGTTCCTGGAAATAAGTATAAAACTCTGCCCTCAGATGCCCAAACTTATAAAAGTGACTCACTGTGCTTGAAATACATGCTGGAGGCAGCTCATACAGGCTCCATATAGCCTTTATAGTCATCTCTCTCCAACTTCCCAACCAACTGTGTCATATTAGTAACTTGATACTAGAAACGGTCAGAGTGTTTACACCTCAGAAATGGTAAAAGCCATAACAAACATGAGACCTTCACAAGGTATTTAACCTCTCTAAGTCTGTTACCTCTTCCACAAGCCAGAGATAATGCTTTTTGTAGAGGGGTATTGTGAGGATTATGGTTACTGGGGATTTTCAATGATTATTTTCAGGTCTATGATTAGCCATATGACCACATCAAATAGTACATTCATGTGCTTTTGTCACAGAGAAAAATAATGTCTTTTGTTTTCCCCCTTTTATTTTAGCATATCAGGCAACACCAACCTCTACTTAGCATTACTGTTACCATGTGTATGCTAAAGGCTGTAATAAAGAAAGTGAATCACAAAACCTCAACTACCAATTCCTATTTCAACTCCTCAAATCATCAGTAAGAATCAATATTGGGGTGGGATCCTGGAAAGGTGGCTCAATGGTTAAGAATACTTGCTGCTCTTATAGAGGACCTGGGTTTGATTCCCAGGACCCAAATGGTGGCTCACAATTATCTGCAACTCAAGTCCCAGAGGATCAGACCTCTTCTCTTGGCCTCTGAGGTCATCAGAGTGCACACAGGTAGACAAACATTTGTATACATGATTTTTTATTTTTCAAAGAATCAACATGAAATATGAAAAGTAATTTGGGTGTCTCTCACTCTTACTTTAAGAACTTGTCATTTCCCAATGCCTTTCTCATTCTCTTGATGACACTGATAGAGAGCTTTTCCTGGGTATTACAGTTCAATTCTTCTCACTCATTCATCTCCTGCTGCACTTTGGCCCTATTCTCACAGGGCACCTGTCACTTTTTAATCTAAAAGTTCCCTTTCTAGATTTGTGTATTTCCCCTTCCCTGGGGTTTCTCATTCTTAGCTATACTTTAGAATCAGTTGGGGAGCTTTAAATATATTGAACTTTGTTTTCTACCTCTAGAGATTCTGGGGTTTTGTTTCTTTGCTTGCTTACTTACGTGCTCTGAGGGTACAGCTTGACATGAGGACTTTTTAATTTATTTTTTGAGAGAAGGTCTCATTGCACTGTTCATACTGGACTAGAACTCACTGTGTAACCCAAGCTGACTTCAAACTCATGCTCCTGCCTCCCTTTGGCTTTGGAATGCTGGGATTGCACATGATCAAGCAGGAAAATGTTTAAGATGACTATAACATATCACTAAGATCATGAGTCCCTCTTGCCCAATGTATTCCATGATAGTGTCACACTCACTCTCACACCCGATGCAGTAGCAACTACTGGTCAATAAGTGTGGGAATGCATTGAAGTACTTGTCCTTTTTCAAAATTATTTCTCTCACAAGTAAGAAGGTAATAGTGATCCATCAAACATTCTGATCTTAGGGACTGGGGTCTAACAATCCCAGGAGCTTCTGTGATTAGACCTTATGGCCACTAGTTGACTCAGGAAGTGGTTATTCTTACACCAATGATGCACTCCAATCCTTCTTTCACATACTAAGTAGACAAAAATGAGTCTGTGTCTTTTGGAAGCCTGAGGGAAACCTATCATCTGTCATATTCATGAAGAAGTAGGACTTCCCACCCAGGAAATGCTTGATGGAAACAAACAGAATACTGCAGCAAAACTTCTGCAGTTGAGATATCCTGGTCCGTGGATAAATGTGGCAACATGAAGCCTTTATCCATAGCCTCCACTGCTGTGGGATGTATGGCAAATGTGTTGCTAATTAATCAATAAAACACTGATTGGCCGTTGGCTAGGCAGGAAGTATAGGCGGGGCAAGGAGGAGAATAAAGCTGGGAAGTGGAAGGCTGAGTCAGAGAGACACTGCCAGCCACCACGATGAGAAACAGCTTGTGAAGATGCCGGTAAGCCACGAGCCATGTGGCAAGGTATAGATTAAAGGAAATGGATTAATTTAAGCTATAAGAACAGTTAGCAAGAAGCCTGCCACAGCCATACAGTTTGAAAGCAACATAAGTCTCTGTGTTTACTTGGTCGGGTCTGAGTGGCTGGGGGACTGGCAGGTGAAAGAGATTTGTCCTGACTGTGGGCCAGGCAGAAAAACTCTAGCTACACTCCACTGAAATTCCTCATGCCTAATCATTTACACCATTTGTAATGCACTGAATGAATATTTTATGTAAGATTCCCAATTATATACTATGAGAACTATAAGGAAGATTTGGTTTAACAAAAGTGAAAATTGCATATGTTATCACATACAGTGCATTTTAAACTCATTTCTTCAAGACTCTTGTTCAATTTGTTCATATGTCCATACATTTACAAAGGTTTCCAATCCACCTTCCTCTGTTTGTCATGGTTACAGCAAATGTTAACACTTTGCTTTCTACATCTAAAGCCATCCTTTCAAGAACATAGCTTAATTACTTGCCTGGGAATAATAAGAAATTCTACAATGATCTCACAACCAAAAAAAATACTATCTCCCTCTCTCTCTCCACATCTGAGATTCTTCCCTTCCTAATAATCCAGCTGGGAGGAGTAATAGAAAATTCCCATGACTTAATGAATTTATCAGCTGCATCCTTATCCCTAGAAGGATGAGAAAAGAGCAGGATCAGTGAACTAGCAAACATTTGGACAAGAAGGAAGAAGCACACTCTGAGAATCCTGGAAAACTAATTTCCCCACCTCCATATCCCACTTAAGGCTAGCACTCCATTTCTGCTCTGGGTAAAGTCGCCATAAAGTCCAGTGTACCAAACTGGGCTTAATTCCGCTCCTGTCACAATAAGCTTCTTAAGTCTGCTGGTTTCTACTTGCTTGACTTGCTTTGTGTATATAACTAAATCCTGAATATTAATTGCCTATAAATATCTCTAGATCTTCTGGTGGGTGTGTGGGGGGAAACATTTCTCATCAAGGGTCCTACTGGCATTTTAGATGAGAAAATTCTCCCTCATGCTGGACGTTTTCCCTCCCTCCTCCACCTCAGCAAATGGAATCAGCACATCCCCCAGCCACTGTGACAATCAAAAATGCTCCCACACATTCCCAAATGCTCAGTGGAAGAGTGGTGCTGCTGTGGGTTGAGAATCTCTCATTTTACACCCTGAGCAAGCAAGACACAAAAGGCTCACTGCTATCTTGTACAGGCATTTTGCCCAAAGAACTTTGCAGATGAAATTGTCCTTTTATCCTACCACCTTCATTAACAAAGCAGATATTATAAATTATCAAAATACATGAAGCCTTTCTATCAGAAACAATAACCCAAAAATGATTCACCCTCCCCTCTTGTGAGAGCTTAAACATCACATATCTCTCTTAATCTTTCCTTAATTTGAATTGTCCCTAATAAAACCATTTATTTTGAAATCTTTTGAGAGAGTTCCTGAAATAATGATGCCTGAAAGTTACTCTGCAACTTAAACTGGACCTCTGGAGGAACACATTAGTGTCCCCCAGGGGGCACCATAATCCCTCCACAAGTCTACCAGCCCTTCCTTCTGTGTGTGGTTAGGCCACTCTGCAGTCCAGTTCCATTATCAGAGGGTTGTTGGCCGAGAGCAAATCTCCAATGTGGTCTCCTGGGAACCAACTATGCCAGCTCTGGGAGCCCATGATGCTTTGGCTGCACTGAACCATCAGTCAGTCCCCTTTCTCCAACAGAGTTCCATTATCCTTGACCGTAAGTGATTTCAAGGTGAACCTAGACAGCCCTATCTCCAGGTGAGCTCTCCAATTAACCCATTTCTCCAGGTTGCAAGTATTCCTTTGCAAAGATTCTTAAATTCTTTCATGCATTCAAGCACATGATGTCTACATTCATCTCACCAAGAAAGAACCTGACTTCTGCTTTCCTAATTCCCCGTGGAGAGGGAACAACTTGAGGTATTCCAGGTCAACAATACTTATAATAGATTTACTCACAGTAAGCAGAAGCTGGGGGAAATTCATCAACTAGAAACCAGATAAACAAACTGTGGTGTAGCCATACAGTGTAGAGTACACAAAGAATTATCAATAAATGATTGATATATTTGATATATGGTCATGATATATGATATATGGAGGAAGAGAACTGGTTCCACAAGGTTGTCCTCTGATCTCCATACACACCATGACACACGCACCCACACATATACATCATACACATACACAGATTATTTTAAAAATTTTTAATTAAGGAATTTTTAAAAACTTAGAATATTTATTATCTCTGGGAGAAGATTGTATTTGGGGAAAAGCATAAAGGAACCTTCTGAGGGAAATGAAATTACTTTATTTTTATTTGTACAGTAATTGTATGACTGTATAGCTTAAAGTTAAGCTATATACTTAAATTTTATGTGTTTCAGCCTGGGTAAATTATTGCTCATTTTTTAAAATCCTGAGCAAACATAAAGTCATGAATACAGTTAGAAGCTCCAGTGAAGCGTTTGCCTTATGATGCCTAATGTTCTTAGCAATGTTCTTCTCATATCATATTTCATACTTTCCTCTGAATTTTACATACTTTAACAGAAGTTACCAGAAATTCTTTCATCCCCAGAGTAGCTTGGCCTAGGGTAGTATCAAGAAGTGTAAATAACCCCGCACATACACCAGCAGTCAGTGGGCCCAGTTTTGAACTTCAGATTCACTATGCAAGAACTTCGTCCTTACCCTCAAAACCTTGCTGGGAATCTTTGAGACAGGCCTCAACCTCTACAATGGCTGTTGGAGCAATAATTACCCTATGTGCCAAGTCTCTTTCCTTCTCAAATTCAGTCTTTGCCCATGTGAATAATTTATGACATTTTGTGTAGAAAACAAACACATAGTCCACCTGATTGACTGCCCCTTTCAGCCTTTCAAAATGCAATAAAGCAATTTATCAATCTAAAATTGTTTTCCCAAGCAAGCATTTAATTACTGCACAATTACTCAGACCATGCCTCTGAACTGGCACTTGCTAACTCTAGAGCAATAATAATTTGAAAATGGAGGAAACTATTCAGAGAATCACATTCCACTTGTATACAACAGCACAGTGGGCTTCTTGACTACTTACTACACTTTTTATCACAGTAAAACAAATTAGAATTTCCAAGGAAGTTATTGCAGCATCACTTATGGGGGTTTTGTTTCTCAATAGTCCAAGAAAAACTTGATGAAAGCTTGATTTATTATTGCATGTCAGAGTTCAAGGCCACTAACTGAGCCCAGCAGAGGCAAACCTACCAAGAAGCCAGGCTGAGCAAAAGATGTTCCAGTAATCTTTTAGATTTATCAAAATATGCATGCATTAAGCAATGACAGAGTTGCAACTACAAAACCAAAAGAGATTGTAATTTATGCCTCTTGACGGTTTTACAGCATTTCACTCAAACACAAAATTGGAAAGCAATGGACTTTAAAACCTTCATTTTATTATTCGTGGACCTGAGTATATGTGATGGATGGGGCACGAATGTGCCACACGCATATGTGGAGGTTAGATGAAACCTTTGTAGAGTTGGTTCTCTCCTTCCACCTTTATGTGGGCTCTAGCAATGAGTTCAAGTCGTTAGGTTTGCTCTGTAACTGCTTTCCCCACTCAGCCATCTTGCCAGCCCAGCAATAGCTTTTGGGTTTGGGTTTGGTTGGTTTTGGTTTTATTTGAGACCGAGTTCTCCATGTAACAGCCCTGGAACTCACTCTGTAGACCAGGCTGGCCTCGAACGCACAGAAATCCCCCTGCCTCTGCCTTCTGAGGGCTGGGATCAAATGTGTGTGCCACCACCACCTGGCAGCAATAGCTTTTTAAGGAGGAACTGAAAGAGGAAAACATTATACTCCCTTTAGCAGCACATGCACTAGAACCAGAATTTCTTTCTTTCTTTACGGTCAATGTGTGATGCATATATGCCAGCTGCTGACCCTATGGTTTTCTTCCCAGATTTGCTGGAGTACCCTTTCAGATGGGCTTCTTCAAGAGCAGACACTGAAACTTGGATTTGTGTAAGAGATTTATGAAGAAAGTGCTTCCAGCGGAAGCTGGCAAGAGAAAGAAGGAAGCATGACAGGGAAGGGGAGGAAACTAAAGGAGCACGTTCTCCAGCATCTGGGCCTCCCAGTTCATTTGGTCCCATGGCAAGCTTGAGAGTATAAATCCTACCTGGAGGCTTGTGAGCACACCAGTCAGTATCAGTCAATGGACCAGAGTGGGGAGTAGGAGGGCTCATACTGAGTACCTGAAAGTTGGCTTCACTGGCCTCATCAGTAGACCTCTGAAAAAAAGTTGAAGACAGCCATATACTGGTAAATGTTTAAAGGCTAATTGGAGACTGGAAATAAAGAGCCTTGGTTTTAGCATTTACTAATTTCCATGGAGTAAATATTTCTACCTTGGCCAATGTCAAGCTGCCAACTTGGCATCATTAAATGTCGAAAGGAAGACATGCACATAACACCTTTATTATATAATATGCCTACTATATGAATACAATAGACATATATAACAGAGTGCAGAGTTAATAGCCTGTAGCAAAATAAAAGAAGCTGGGGATTTGGGGAAATTCATTAACTTTTGTTTTATACAGTTTATTTTATTGTATATGTATAGAGTCAGTTCTTCTTATCCATAGTTGTTGCTTCTAAAAGTTGCTAGAACAGTAAATTACAATGTTTCTAGAAGAAATACAAAATTAGATTCCTATGGGATTCTGATCAAAACATCTGACATTTATCAAGTGATATTCTATATAAACTTGTTTTATTTGTATTTCAATTTAAAGACACTTTCTATAATATGTATTGTTGATTCATTAGCATTGAATTCACAGCCTAACATACTATAACTTAGGCATGAATGAAGCTTATCTAATATGTGTATTTTTTCAAAAAGCACACCATAGCCTTTTTTGTGCCCTGAAACACTAAAAAGTACTTCAGCACTATGTTCAGGGTTGTTTTAAACAGAAAAATCACCCACAAAAATGTGAAAAACCTGGCACTAAATATACGACAAAAGAATATTTGTTTAAAGCCTGGGAGCTGAACTGAAAAGGCCTTGTTCAACCTCAGCTGGGAACATGCACATGGGGCAACTCAAATTTCTCACAGTTTCACACATGCACATGTTCACAAATGGCCACAGTATTGACTTACAGTTACAAATAAATTTTATTGAGTAGGCAAATTCACAGATATGGAATCTCTGAGTAACAAGAGCCATCTATTTAGCTTTATTTTTAATAATAGATATGGTTAGCAACCCTCTTCAGAATTCTGGAAAATTGACGTCAGTTCTTGTGAAGCTGCACAAACCAGCTTCAGCACAGCATGGACTAGACTAGGCCATTCTGATCATTATCTCTACTGGTGGGTAAACCTCCAAAGCAGAAACCAGTTCTTTGTTGATGTCACTATTCTAGCCATTAGTACAAGTGCCTGACTCACAGCAGGTAATCAGAAACTGGTAATGGGTGAATGAATACAAACAATTTCCCTCTTTTCATTGTGGAAAAAAATAATAAGCTCATACTAGTGAGCATGTTTTACTTATAATATACTTTATTTGAAGGGGTTTGGTTCCCATCCAAAGTTTATATCTACAAAATTTGGTGCCCAGCATTTCTAGTTTTACAGACAAGAAAATAAGGCACTGAGCTGGGGAGACTGAGTCAATGAAGTGCTTGCTGCAAGCATGCACTTGAGGACTTGAGTTCAATCCCCAGAACCTCCATTTAAAAAATCATAAAAGCTCTAGGCATTGTAATGCGTACTTATAATCCTAGCACTGGGGAGGCAGAGCTCGGAGGACCCTGGAACTCTTGGCAAGATAGTCTAGCTTACTTGGTGAGTTCCAAGTCAGTGAGGGACAGTGTCTCTAAAAGCAAGGTGACAGCACCTTGAGGAATGACCCTTGAGGTTGTCCTCTAGCCTTCGCACATACACTCACTCATACATGTACACAGGCACCTGCATGCACAAGCACACACAGTCATGCTTACACATTTAAAAAAGAAAAGAAGGCCCTGAAATTACGTGGATTCCCAAAGATGGCAGTCAATTAGAAAGGGAGCCGTGGCTCCAAACAAAAATCCTCAGACTTCCAATCATGTGGCTGTGACACACTAGGATTAAGTGTGTCTCTTCAATTATTGACAGGGTTGACAGCAAATATATCTGTGCTCTGCATGTACAGGTTACCAACATTTGCTTCGAAGAGTTTAACTGAACAAACCACTTGTCTATCCAAGGGGAAAAACAGCATTAAAAACCACCTCCAATAATAACCTCTTAGTCACTTATGGTAAGAATATGAATATATATATATATATATATATATATATATATATATATATATATATATATTCTAGATTTTAAACACAAATCATTTAACTGCAGGTATATCTGTCTCATCAGTGTTTAATGGAATGTTTCTAAAATATATCATGTACTGCAGACTGCTGAGGTATAATCTGAGACTTCTGCAAATTTCTAGAGTATGAAATGACAAAAATGTTTGTGCAAGCTCCTGGCTATCTCCTAAATCATATTTCCTTTTAAGAGCAACCTATTTCCTGTTCATGTCCACACACCACAACTTATCTGCTTTTCAACTTTTACCAATGTTTTCTCTTTCACTTACAGCCACGTCTAACAAAGAAAACTCTTTTAACTGCTTTGTACCTGATATAAGTGGAGAACACAAAAACCACACCAGGGTTGACTGGCTAGGCTGCCTGTGAAACCTAGTGATTAAATGATACAATTGCACTGACATAACACAGCCCGAGAAAGTAGAATTAAAACTGCTAAAACAAGAATCTGGAATGGCAGATGTCCTCAACTGTACTCCCAGATTCAGAAACTGACTCATCTTTAGAGATTCCAAATCATAACAAAATAATGCCTGGACCCTAAGAGATACTCAACAAACAGCTCAGTAACTAACCAGACTCTGAGTTCTTCAGGGTAAAAAGTGTATAGTCATTGAATGAAAGATGTTCTTTGCTCTTATCACAACGTATTGAGCCACCTATTAGCTAACCTATGCTCAGGAAAAAGGTTGCTGCTTATTTGCACATAGTAACTAAGCATCATCGGGTCTCAATTGTTTTCCAATTTATTAGTGTCCAATTCACAGTTTGATCTTTTTATGTAGATGATTTGTAACTGCCAAGAAATGAAACTCAGATCATCAGTGAGGCAGGATGACTCTCTACCAAGTGTACAATCTGAAGAAAGATTTGAAAGGATCCCCCTGAAACTCATTTAATAAATGTTCCTTCATGGGTTAGCCCATTGACTCAACAATTGCACATCTGGAAATTTCACCTTTTAAATAACAAAGGATGAATATTTATGAATTCACAAATATTTAGCAAAAATATAAAGAACATATGTTTTGCTTTACAAATGATATTAGAAGATAGTAAAAGAAAAAGTAACAGAAAGAAATAATGACAGGCAAGAAATGCAATGGTAAGATATTTCCTCCCATCAATTAACCTGGCAGAATTTAAAACTTCGATAATACCCACCATTTTCAAGGATGAGAGCACCTGGTGTAATTGGTGCACCAGGTTTTGAGGATCACTTGCCTGAATGTATTGAAATTACAAATGCCCATACTCTGTAACATAGCTATTATACCTCCAGGCATCTATTATATAGAAATACCTATACATGTGCAAAATCTGCAGATGTTACGACAATTGCCATTTATTGTTTTTAAAAATTACAAACAGAAGGTCTGTAAATATTAACAGGAAAGTCTATATTATGTCATGTCAGTATAGTAGAATAACTTGTATCCACTAAAAAAAAGCAGTGTGTTGGGACTAGAGAAATGACTTGGTGGTTAACAGTACCTACTGCTCTTGCAGATAGCCTGGGTCTGGTTCCCAGTACAAACACTTATCTTTAGCTACAAGGGTTCCAATTCCCTCTTCTCATTTCTACAGGCACTTCACTCATGTGCATGAACCCACACTCATGCACATACCTAGGTAACTAAAACTAAAATATTTCTTAAAAGAAAGCAGTGTATAGATATATTAGTATGGATCAATCGCCATGGCATATTACTAAACAGGAAATGCAAGTTGCATCATAATGTATGGTCTAATTTAAAACTACTATGAACAACAATATATAGGCTCAAATGTATATGTGCAGAAAAGGGTTTAAA
This sequence comes from Peromyscus eremicus, assembly GCF_949786415.1. Taxonomy (NCBI): domain Eukaryota; kingdom Metazoa; phylum Chordata; class Mammalia; order Rodentia; family Cricetidae; genus Peromyscus; species Peromyscus eremicus. Next base: position 30,032,912 of record NC_081439.1, on the reverse strand, counting down.
GGGAGACAAGATTAAATGTTTGTGGTTATTTCTTTGAAGATTCAAAGCAAGGAAACACTTTTACATTTTATATGTACTAAAATTCATCAAAATTTTGCTAGTATAATAGCACCCAGATAACCACTTAAGTGATTTGTATAAAACCACAAAAGCATGACGATTTTTTTTCTTGAAAAAAATCATTCACTTGGAAAAGACTACCTATGGAAAGCAGAAAAGCAAAGAAGTATTGGTTGTAATATTAAGGCAACTCCACGTAGTTAAAAGGGAGGTTTATTTTGTGGGGTAACTTACAAGTAAAGGGATATGTTACAGGGTCCGGGAAAGGTGTAGCACAGTCTAGTGGTGTTCTCTGGAGAACTCTGTTCAGTCTACCTCCAGCATCCAGGATCCAGGATCCAGGAACCAAGAGAGCCGGCACATCCGGATCTTGGGTCATAAGGGCTCATGTCTCGGCCCTGCCTTGTAGGTGTGACAGTTACCAAGGCCTCAATGGGGGTAGTACTTCCAGGTCAAAGCTGGAACAGCTACCCACTACAGAGAAGTTTTGAAAACTAACAATGAAAAGTCTAAGAGAGTAGTTGTAGCTGAAGGTTCAAAGACCAGTTGCTGACTCTCCACTCTACAAGTTAAAAATTGGCCACTAGATGATGATCTAAGGAATCACAGGGAACTCTGTTAACAGAGGCCTTGACTTGGTCTGATCAGGACCTGAAAGGAAGGTGGAAAAATGTTGATCTATCAGCAGCAACTTAAAGGTGTCCATGAAGTCTTTGTCATCCTTCCCTTACAGAGGCAAGATTTCATCTCCCCTTGGCTTAAATCTAGACATGCTTTGACCAGTAGAAGATGGCAGAAATGATAGTGTGCTGCCTCTGAGCCATAACACTGAGCATCAAGTCTTTGGGTGATCTGAAAGCTTCCATTCTCTGATTCTAACACATGAAAATTATCCTGAAATCACCACCAAAGGCAGATCCAACCAGCCACGCAGAGAAGCCAGGTAGCAAAGAACTGAGGCCCCACATGACACCAATATAAGCATGTCAACCTGTTTTCACACTTTCAAGCTACCAAGCCAGCAGCTCAGATATTCCAGGCCAGAGACAAGGCATCCCAACTGTGCCTCTCAACTAACTGATCTATACAGTCATTCTCAAGCAAAATAGCTTTTGCTTTAAATCACTAGGTTTTGGGTAGTTTGATATGCAGCGATAGTTAACCAAATGTGATTCTTTTTCCTCCCCATCTTCTCAACTATTATAAGTTGCTGCAGGGTTTTGTAGTTTGATACAGTTGGGTTTTACCACAAACCTTATAGACATAATGCTCACCATAAAAACAAATTAACATTCTGACCCAAAATATGTAATTGCCAAACAGACAACTCTCTTCCTAGAAACTTCCAACTAAGATTTGTTAGTGAGCCAATAATACATGGGTGTTTTTGAGCTGGAAATAATCACGGCATGTTTGAATTTGGAAAACCAAATTGCCAGCCTCCACCATTACAGACTTACCACACACCTCTGGAGCCTATTCTGCAGAGGTTCATCCAGAGGCAGAGCCCTCTAAGGGTGGGCATACCCTGGTTTTCCCACTTGGTCTAGCCTGGATGGGGACTATCTGTGAGTCATTGAGGGTCTGAGTGAGGCAGCAAGTGAAGAGGATTCTGAGTGTGGGAGTGAGCAATGCCGCAAGTGTAGTCTTTGGGGATCATCTAGGTGGGCCCTGGAATAGAGTTTCTAATAGAATTTGGACCCAAAGAAATCTGAATGCTTGACTTCTTGAAGCAAGAAGTGGGCAGTATCTGTCAGGTGTCTCCAAATGAAATTATTTTCTGAGAAAGAAGCTGCTTGGTTGTCCTAAACCTTGAAGTTATCTCTTCCTAAGAGCCATAGCTTCAGACATGCACCTCTCAACTAGTCACAAAAAAAAGCAACACTGTCTTTATCCAGATGAATGCACACAGATGCTTCTGACTTCACTCTTGGCATGAAAATAAAACAATTGAATTGCTCTTTCCCATTTTTGGATTTTTTTTATGAGAAAGAGTTTACTGGGACTTTTTCTGGCTAATACATAGCTAAAATTGTGAAACCTCCCAAGAATAATCATAAATTGTTCTGAAGAAACAGATGTTAGCACCATCTATCCTAGATCTAGGGTCTGCTACTCTGTGGCTCAGCAGCGTCAGCTTGTTAGAAAAGTCAAATCCCAGGCCCCACCCAGATCTACTCTATTGAGGGCTGGATTTCTAAGAAGGTTCTCAGGGGATTTCCATTCACAACACTGTTTGAGAAGCAGTGGTCTAGGGTACCACATTCTTTGGCTGCTACTCTAGGAACATCCAGCTCCTCCCATTTACGGCAAACAGAATCCATTTTCAACACATAAAAAGTGACAGTGAAGAAAAAGGGTACAGGTGTAGTAACTCATGCCTGTAATCCAAAAAAAAGGAACGAACAAAAACTCTTGAGAGGCAGAGACAGGGAGATTGTGTGACTGAGGCCAGCCTAGGCTATAAAGCAAGACCCCGTCTCAAAAATAGGGAAGGAAAGAAGTAAAGAAAGGAAGGAGATGGGGGAAGTCGAAGGAGGGAGGGGACAAGAAAAGTAAAAGAAAACAATCCCTTCAAATAGAAAAACACACTGCTTCTTATAGTAAGAACTCGATTAGGTACGAGTAGGACTTTGTCTAGATGGGTGGTATTAGGCACTGAATTGGATTCCCCCGAAGTTGTTATCAAATTCCTAAACCACAATCCCTCAGAGTGTAACCTTATGTAGAAATGAAGTCGCAGCAGATGCAATTGGTTGAGATGAGGTCATTCTGGAGTAGGGTGGACACTTAATCCAATATGACTGGTGTCTTTCTAAGAAGAAACAGGCAAGGAGAAGACAGTCCCATGATGATGGAAGCTGAGACTGAAGTGAGAGAGCCCATGATGCAAGCCAAGGAATATTCACGATTTCCAACAAACTACCAGAAGCTAGAAGAAGGGAAAAAAGACAGGTTTCATAGGGAGTATGGCCTGATAGCAACTTGTTTTTTAAATGTCTAGTCTGCAAAATTGTGGAGCAACGTATTTCTGGCTCCTGCTAGGCCTTAAAGAAATGCCTCCTGCAAGGGTTACCTCCTGATGATTCAGGGATGAAGATTCTCTGTGCACCACTGCTGTCTCTTATGATAATATCACAAAAAACAAGTTTTCTGGAAATATCTAGTATATGTTTCAAAATAGCTGAAAGAATTTGAATGTTCTCACCACAGGGGGAAAAAGATAAATGTTTAAGGTAATGAATAAGTTGATTGTGTTGATTTCATCATTGCACAATGTATACATGTTCTAAAATATCACATGACATCCCCTAGCATTTCCAATTGTTACTTGGCAATCCAAAATCAAGTTCAGAAATAGAAACAAATGAACCAAATGGGGGAGGAATGTAGCTCACCTTTAAAGGCACCTCATATGACACCCCCACCCACTGCCACCCCACGTTGGTAATGCTTCAATCACTGTGGAAATGGAAACCATGAAAGATAGCACAAATGATTTCAGAATTTCACTCCCAGTTCAGACACTGAGCAATCAAGCTGGTTGCTTTGCTGAAGAGGAACCTGCTGAAAATACTTCTCACCGGTCCCTCTCTAGCTCTATTATTCTTGCTGTGGCAAGGAATCTGGTTTAGGCTTGTTCCCTGGACTGCCACATGGAACCTTCTGTTGTTCTTTGGGTTCCTAAATCTTGGACTCAAAGGGCAAATCCTGCCCGGTGCCCTTTCTTAAGATACCAAACGTATGTTATTTGTTTTCTTTTATCCCTCCCTGTGGTTTACCAAGCATTTCAAAAGATCTTAGAGCCAAAAAAAACCCTCAGTAAACATCTGGTCCAACTGTCTTACATATGATGAAATGGAGGTCAAGAAAGGTCAAATGTTGGGCAGCAAAGTCAAAATAAAAAAAAAAAATAAAAGAAAGAAGAGAAAAACCAGGCCAGCCAGCTCTCAGGTTCCACTTCTTGTTCACTCTTCATCTGAACTAAGGTTCGGACACCACAACAACTTAAGCGCAGCCTTTGAAGTTGAACAGACTTTGGTTTGAATTTGAAATGTTCCACCTACGTGTGGTGTGACCCTGAGCAGTTTAACCTCTTGGTTTACTCATCCTGCCCATTAGGGATAACATATCCTACCTCAAACACTGTTGGAATGATTGATGAGATAACACATGGGAAGCTCAGTGTCCTTTGGGTAGTTTCAGCCTACAAAATCTTTAACCTGACCTGTTTTCCACCCTTTAGTATCTTTCCACTCTGATTTCATCAGCCTTGAACAAGCAACAAGATGACTGCAGCTGTTTCAGGCATGTGCTCAAGGCGTGTAAAAGAGACTGTCTCTATTTGTAGCTCTCTTAAGCGTGAAGAAATTTCCTAGAAACCTTTGAACAAGCTGTCCCAAGTCTCATCTGCCAGAGTTGGGTCATGTGTCTATTTAAGGAGACTGGGGATAACCTTCAGCCAACTAGGCTATCCCAGAATATGTAGATAGAATTGGTTTTCCTCAGAACACATGGCTGGGCAAAACAAAGTGGAGGGGGAGAATAACTCTGTTAGAAGAGAAGGCAGAAGGCATGCTGGGTAGGCAAGAAACAGACAATTACAATAAATGCCTTCCATTCACTGCTGTTTTTATGAGTCAGGAATATGACTGTGAAGTGTGTTCGATAACTCTTCAGTAGAGGTTTTAGTAGTAGGGACTGAGGGCTCTCCCCAGACATATATTTCATTCAAGGGGAGTTTCCTAACATTCTTGCTACAGTATTTTGCCACCCCTCTGGGAAATATGTCAACTTTTAGCTATTTATCCTGGGTGAGTCAACCAATATGTAGGCTTCCACCACCACTAGTTGAACTAGAAGTGGATCTCTAAGGATAAATGGTCGGTCTGAGTACGGCTGTCACGTTTATATAGCTCTTGGACATATCTGTCTTTCTGAGTACGGCTGTCATGCTTATACATCTCTTGGACCTATCTCGTGTGAGCCTTGATATTTAAGAAAAAAGAACATAGATAGGCGAAACAACTTGCCCCAAGCCCTCAGCTAATAAACAGCAATGTTGGGTCTAAAATAAGCCCAAAATACGATGTGCTGACAACTGCTACTCACTCTGCCACTTGGAATCCTAGGTAGAAATTTGGCACATATAGCAGTCATGAGCAAAACAAGTAATTGGTACCAACTGAGTGGGAGTTCTGCAGTCCAGACCCCAGGGCACTCAGTCCATCAAGATCCATCCACTTTCTGATCCAAAATCTTTCTAGGCACACAGACGAGGCTTTCGGTTCAAAGCAGAACTTCTCAAGTATTTAGTAAACATTTGCAGAGCAGTTTCCATGTGGTAGGCATTGTGTAATGTGCTTCTACAAATATTAACTCACGTAATTCCATTTGGTTCTAGAGAAGTCTCAGTGTCCTGCAGTCATATGTGTTTCACCAAAGCCCTGGATGATTTATTCCCTTGGCAATCCACCAAACATGATCCAGAATTCAGGGACAGATCAAACTTCCAAGCAGAAATCTGTTCCAGAGCCTAGCAATCTACTGTCCTGTTCTTTTATTAGAAACAACCTATGCCCAAATTACCAAGCCATGCCTATGCAACCAAATCATACTACAGCCTACAATTGCTTGAGGAAAATTCTGGACTGTTCAAAACTTATTATAGAACATAATCCATTTGTAACCTCTTTTTTCTATTGTGGCCGATTATAATCTTCCTTAAAAGGCAGGGGAGCTTTTTGCACTGGGTTTAAGAAGGCCATAGGGCATTGGCTGGCATTGCTTTGTGTCAACATCCTTAATCTTCCTGTTGGTATTTTAAAATAACAGGTCAGCCATGCAAATTATAAACTGTACAGTGTAAAAGTCCCTGTGAAGTGCTGCCATTTGCAAGAAGATGGGCTTTCTGACAGCCAAGAAGTCATAATATGTCTCCTTGCTTTTCATGTGACAGTAATTAGCATCTAAGCTCTGAAGTGTTTATTCCCACAGTCGAGAGGATGACATTTCTAACAGGTTCCAACAGAGAACTATTACTGTTTGCAATGTACAGTTCCTATTTTCAATATGGAAGCAGAAAGCCTTTAAAGTGCAAAAGTAGAGCCTGGAAGATAGTTCTCTTCACTTAACAGCTTGGGTTAAGACTTCTAAGGAGGATATACAGTCAACAGCCTCATACTCTTACAAAAACAATTCATGCTTTTACAGACATGATTAGCAAAGTACCTATGGGTGCCTTTTCCCCTTTCCTATTTTTTTCATTTTTTTCTTTTTTAACTTAAAATGTTCCATATTTATATTGCCATACCAATATAAATGACTATTCCTCAAATTTTGGGGGACTCCAGAAAATTCTGTTAAATTCCAAGGAATGTTGACTATTTGGAAACATATGGTTTGTCAGCAATAAATTGCCTTTTCATTAAACAAACCATCACAAATAAGCATTCCTCTATAAAATGTCAAATGAAGAAAATTAAAATTTCCTTCCTTCAAACTGTCTGTCTACACCAATGCTTCTGAGATGTCTATGTGCAGAAGACTTGCTCAAACAGAGTCCTATCCAGCCATGTGAATTTGATTCAATAGGTTTGGGGTGAAGCCCAAGTTTCTTCAGCTCTAACAATTCCCCAGTAGCTGTTGAAATTCATCTCTAAACCACCTTTGGCATAGTTCTGGCCTGGGATGGTAATCTAGTCAGTAAAGGCAGAACCTTCACTGTGAGGGATTCCTGTCCCATGGTAAAGAAAGACACAAATAAAAATGCCAGAGGTGGCTCCACTGGTAAATTGCTTGTCACACAAGCATGAGAACCTGAGTTCAGATCCAGACATAGTGGTCTGCATCTGTAATCCCAGTGTTGGGGTAGGCATTAGAGACAGGTGGACCCTGGAACTCTCAGGCCAGGTAGCCAAGATAAAAGGGGAGTTCCAGGCCAGTAAGATACCCTTTCTGAGAAGGAGGAGGAGGACGTGGGGAGTGATAGAGAAAGACACTCAACACCAACCTCTTGCCTACACACAGACATGCATATACACACAGATTATCCACACTGAAGTTGTACTATGAATTTCCATCTCATCTCAGTTCAGCAAGCTTACTCTGCTGCCTTGTACTTCAATAGCTGGAGACATCACTTGTACCCTTTAAAAGCATCCCATCCAAACTTGGTGTGGAGGTACACAAATATAACCCCAGTGTCAGGAGGCTGAGGTAGAGGGATTGTCATGAGTTCAGGCCCAGCCTGGACTACAGAGTAAGACCCCTCTCTACAAAGAGGAAGAGGCATCCAACTTAGATATGGATATAAATTACAAGACCAATTATAACAAGACTGTGCTATGACAAATGCCAAGAATGGTGCACAAGGTATATATTCAGGGACTAGCAAAGTGGTGATGAGTAGTCAGGGGATAATCAAAGAAATATCCTAGAGCAGGTCTGCACCATACTCTCTAGTTCATGAAAGAGCATATAATTTCATGTATTCCAAAGAACAGTTCAATGAAATATTATGGCTATGACTTTCTGCATTTTGCAGATGAAGGAACAAAGGCTGAGAAGTCAAAAAAATCATTTGCTAAATCATTTGACAAATGAATGTGATTTTAAATGGTGGGTCTAAGATGGACTCCCCTGATGAAGAAACAACACATGGAAAAGGAAATAATAGTTTCTAATGCTGATGCAATATCCATAGTGAATGACTTTTCTTGACCACTTAATTATGCAGGGCCCTGTGCTAAGAACTTCATATACATCACTTCATGTGATTCTAAAAGCAATCCCATAAAATATGTGTTATCATCATCATCTCCTTTCATGGAGGAAAAAAACAGGCATTTAACTAACAGGTCCCACGTCACATTGCTAATGAGAGTCCTTTCTAGAACTTGAGTCTGAGTTTCTTAGAAATTTAGCAGAGAACTAGGGGTAGACCATGTAGCAGGAACTTTGATATTGGAAGTACGAAGCAGCATGTGAGGTTGGGAAAGGGTCTTGATTATCATCTACTAAGAAAAGGTGGACTTGTCTATGGCAAGCAAAGAGGACTTAAAGTTTCTGTTTTAAGTATGAGAAAGAAAAGATCAGAGATATGTTAGTGTGTATCTGGCAACAGTGCCTAGGATGGCTTAGAAAGAGACAACATGAGCTAAGTAAATAGGTTGTAACTAGCAGGAGTCACCTGAGAGCTGAAGTCAGAAGAGCATAGGAGGCCTGTAAGTACTGAATCACAGGAAGGTAAAGAAATGATTCTAGAATTACCATTCTGTACAAAAGGACCCACAGTGGAGAGGCAGCCTAAATCCCTGATGAGCTGGGAGATCTCAAATAGACATTTAAAATCCAGGAATCTTTACATTTGTGGGTGCGGTGCTACATATATCATATAGCTTTCAAATGATTTCATTTTGTCTTTGGATTAGGCTGGCGAGGCAATTATTATCTGCTCCATTTTGTAGATGGAGAAACAAAGGCTCAGAAAGTGAAAAATGATTTGCCAAAGGCAAAAAGCCAGGAAACCTAGAAGCAAAGAGTACATTTCTGAGTACACACTTCACTGAAAGAAAACATGGATACATTTTACAGTTTGCCTGGTAGTTCACTGTGGCAACAGGTAACAGAACAATGCCAGCTGTTTGTCAAGAGGTTTCTGGATCAAACAAAATTAGATTAGATTTGGTTGTCACCTGAAGACAAAGTCAGCTAATATGTGTGTGCGTAGCAAAACTACACAGAGAAAGCTGTGATGCACAACTTAGGCCAAAAAGAAAATACTGGCACTTGCAAACTTTGGGTTTATGTGTGAGAGCTGTCACTGGAGTATAGAATAAGAGCTGATCTCTCTCTCTCTCTCTCTCTCTCTCTCTCTCTCTCTCTCTCTCTCTCTCTCTCACTGACACACACATACACACACATCAGATATCATTCACTATCTGATCTTGTTATGCAAACTATCTGAACTCAAAAAACCAGATAGATATGTGGACACAAAGACCACTTCTATAGACTTCAATTAAATGAAATAGAATTCCTTAACTCTGTTGTGGGCAAAACATAAGGTAAACCTTCATATCAGTTGGTCATATTACCAACCACATAGTAGACTACGGCTGGTCAATCACCAGATTCCACCATTCCTACTCTTTTTTTTTTCACTTACTCCTTTATTACAAAAATGCAAATTAGAATTCTCAGCCCCCTGCCCCCGCCCTTGCCTGTTGATCTCTGGTTAGGTGCTACCACTGAGAGAGAATGACAGCAGATTGGAAGAGGGAAGAAAAGGGTAAGACATTTGGTTCTAGTGGGATCTCTGACTCAACAGATGGCCTTCTGCTTTTCTAGCAGCTGTGATGATGGGCAAATGCTGGTAGCTGCCAGGAAATGAATGCTGTAGTAATATTAGCAGATCTGACAGTATGGACAGCTACAGGGACCTAGTTTGAGGGGAGACAGAATTCCCAAATCAGTAGCTATGAATGACTTTGGTGGAGAGCATGCTACTAGGATCTGCTAACAGGGTAACATCAGCCCTTCTTTTTTGTTCCTTGAGTCCTCCGGTCCCTGGGGGGTACTTCCTATAGTGACTACTCTGCATTTCCTTACTATTCCCTTTTTTGCTCCTTGTATCTTGACAACATGATGTAAACAATGCCTGGTATTCCAATTCTCTCTGAAGTACCTAGAGTGGATTCAGTTCTTGACTAATCCCTAATTGCTACAATATGGTAGTTTTCCATACCACTAAAATAGTTTTTGGATGTTTGACAAAGGTACCTTCTAAAGATAAAGAAAGATGAATGTAAGTTCTTATCTTCCCCAGTTCTGGCATCTGATTAGTCAAAAGCAGTTTCCAAAAGGCAAAAAAAAATGGTTTCAATTCTTTGTTTCACCTTATTTTTTATTTTCATAAAAATATGCCTCATAAGTGATTTGACATGAAATATGTGTCATTGATTATGTAGTCTGACTTACCCTAACAGGGGTACAAGCATCTCCATTTTAATAGAGAGACATCTAAGTACTACCTGATAATATCTCAGCTATAAGTCAACAAAAGACTAGCTCTGCTCCTTAGAGAAAACTTGAGCAAGCAGCTTGGCAAAGTGGAAATTATGTAGGCTTTGGAGTCAAGGTATGTTCCAGTTCTAAGAGATATTTATTAGCTCTGTGACTTTGAGCCAATTTTTTAACCTCTCTGAGCCCTGGTTTTACTGTCTATAAATTGAAGCAGGGAGTTTTTAGACCCTAATGGGTTGATGTGAAGATTTGCCATGATATAGACAAAGTGCTCAGGTCCTTCCAGATGCGTAAGTGGTAAGTTGATGTTGCAGTTATCCACTAATGGGAACTACAGTCTTTCCTGGTTGGTTTCCAAGAGCCTTCCTTCCACAGCTTTGGGAATGAAAATAAAGGCAACAGCTTACTCCCATACCCATCAGCTAAAAGAAGACTCTACATAAATCAATACTGTCTTCTTACCAGAAAAAAATATCTAGGACCCTTGGTACAGTGGAGAACTGTTAGCTTTAATGTCACGTGACAGGGATCTGTTCTCTGAAGGTGCTCAATGGTGATATATTTACAACCAGAATGATTTGTTTTGTCTCTCTTGCTAGTTTCTTAAATTCCACAGTGGCAAATAAGGTCTACAGACATAGGCACAACTTCTGCCTAGAAGGTTATGGTAAAGTCTACTTTTCTTTAGTTATACCATGTATATATCTGATGCAGAAACCACTGTGGCTGTGCTACATTTGACCTAAGGCAAAAAAAATTTCAATAAAATGGGTGGCCTGTGTTTCAAGCATTTAGGAGGAGAGTGCACTTTGGGTTTATTAAGATTTGTTTCTCCTTTCCACAGGTGAAGCTTCTGTTATTATTAACGGCTGCAACAGTCATAATTAATAACACTGCCAAGAAACATACCACTCTAATGTATTTGAAGAGCATATGCTGTAGGGTCCAGATATTCCACAATTTAAAATGGGGTTATATTCTGATAAATGACTCATATTTTGAAAATATCCTAAGTCTAAAATGTATTTACTCCACCAGACCCACTGATAATCTAGTTTGGAAACACAGGACACTAGATTAGGAGATGTGATGCATCATTACAAGACAGTACCCTATCAGTAGCCTGGAGATGTAACTCAGTGCTAGGCTGCTTGTCCAGTGTGGCCAAAGCCCTGGGTTCCACTGCATTCCAATACAGATAGGGGGGTTGAGGGGTCCTGGTTTTGCTACATGCATTGTCAGGAGAGAAGTACATGTGTATAGAATGAGTAGGTAAATGAACTAAGCTATCAAGTACATTATTACAAAAAGGGGTGTTCATAAACCAAAACCAAATGGGATCCCAAACTAAACTATCTCCTATGTTTGCCAACATCAGACATCTTCAGGAAGATAAAAGAATGAAATGGGGGTAAAAGGGAAGCAGTGGGTACTTTGGGATGAGGAAACAGCTCATCAAAAGTCCCGGTGAAGGAAGACTTCATGGCTAACACAATGGATTAAAGGAAGCTCATGGACTGAGGAGACAATATTCAAGACAAATCTGAGGTTTCATCGTGAGGTTAGGTGAAGTCACCCAGACCAGACTTCATCAGCCATTGTAAGCATTTGTGACTGCAAGACAAAGAAGAAGAAATTCAAATATAATAAGTTGAAAATGTGATATGGTCGTATGTAATCCATGCACATAATTAAGCTGTTGCACTGAAAAGCACCATAAAATGAACATCATTAAAAATGACACATGCATACCTTTACCATTATTATTCACAACGTATAGTTGGTCACCAGTCTCTCATGCATGTTGGTGAGAGAAATGTCCTGCCTTACCCCTCTCTGGTCCATAAATTGTTACTTCTGATTTTCCATTTCAATTCCGTTTAAGAACTAAAATATATTTGCAAACATTAAGAGTACAAAATCCTCCTAGAGCTTTGCTTTCTGAGATCTTTTGCAGATTTCTCATGCCTAATTGAATGGCAATTTTCTTTATAGCAACCTGTCTTTATTGAGTCTTCCTAAAGCCTTCAACTCAATTTTCACAGGAAAAAAATAACTCTTTGAATTATGAATGTGTTCATGTTTCGTCAGCTTACATAATACTTCATTAAATTATGTAATTATTTCAAAAACTGACAAAACAGGTTAAAGACTCTTCATAAACACACAGCTTCACAAGTAAGAGCATCTTAAGAAATAATCCACAAGCAATGAATAGTCAGTGTCCCATGGGCATGGGCTCTGTATTTTATAGAAGACTAAAAGTAAGCAGTAGGTATATCCAGCATGTTAAATTGGTGTCAGTTAAGAAAGTGAAAATGAATGTGGGTTTTAAAGAGAAGAAATTTTTCACTGGAAACTGATCTCTTTAAAAACTATTTATTTTGTGTGCATGTGTGTATTTGTATGGGTACTTGCGTGCTATAGTACAGGTGGGAAGTCAGAGGACAATTTTCTTGGGTTGGTTCTCTCCTTCCACCAGGAAAGGCCAACAAATCAAACTCAAGTCATCCGGTTTGTGCAATAGGCCTCTTTACCCACTGAGCCATCTTTCTGGCCAAGGAGAATTAATTTAATGGGGGCAAAGAAGGAGTAGTTGTAGGCCAAGGAGATGTCTAATCTGTCAGATATTGCTATTTTGGATAACATTGATTATGTATCATGGGAATAAAAAGGTACACCCAAGTTTAGAAGATATTTATTGGTATCTTAGTTCATTTGAGCTACTAGAACAAGTTGTTGATTGGCTAGCTTATAAACATATTTCTTGCTCACCATCCTAGGTGCTGGGAAATTGAAGCACCAACTTATTCCATGTCTAATGATGTCCAGTTCTGTCATGTGGTACCTTCTCATTGAACCCTCATGTAGTTGCTGGTTGTTTTGTTTTGTTTTGTTTTACTCTTTTGGCTCTTTGGGGGCCTTGCCACCCAGATCCCAAATAAATCACAAGAAGATTTATTCTTACTTATGAATGTCCAGCCTTAGCTTGTCTTGTTTCTAGCCAGCTTTTCTTAACTTAAATTATCCTGTCTATCTTTTGCCTCTAGGCTTTTCTATTTCTATATACCTTTCTTTACTTCTTATTCTATGGCTTGCTGTGTGGCTGAGTGGCTGCCCCCACCCCTGTGTCCTCTCTCCTCCTCCTTTTCTCGTTCTTCGATCTCTCGTCCCACATTTCTCTTCATATTTATTCTCTCTGCCTGCCAGCCCTGCCTATCCTTTCTCCTGCCTAGCTATTGACCATTCAGTTCTTTATTAGACCTATCAGGTGTTTTAGACAGGCACAGTAACACAACTTCACAGAGTTAAACAAATGCAACATAAAAGAATGCAATACATCTTTGCATCATTAAACAAATGTTCCACAGCATAAAAAAATATAACACATCTTCTACTAATTGTAGCTTGAGTTTTCCTGCCTGGCCCACAATCAGGACAAATCTCTCTCACATGCCAGTCCCACAGCCGCTCAGACCCAACCAAGTAAACACAGAGACTTATATTGGTTACAAACTGCATGGCCGTGGCAGGCTTCTTGCTAACTGTTCTTATAGCTTAAATTAATCCATTTCTTGCAAATCAAAACAACTCTGAGATACCACCTTACGCCTGTCAGAATGGCTAAGATAAAAAAACACTGAAGACACCTTATGCTGGAGAGGATGTGGAGCTAGGGGAACTCTCCTCCACTGCTGGTGGGAATGCAAGCTTGTACAACCACTTTGGAAATCAATATGGCGATTTCTTAGAAAATTGGGAATCCATCTCCCCCAAGATCCAGCTATACCACTCTTGGGCATATACCCAAGGAATGCTCAACCACACCACAAGAGCACTTGTTCAGCTATGTTCATATCAGCATTGTTTGTAATAGCCAGAACATGGAAACAACCTAGATGCCCTTCAACTGAAGAATGGATAAATAAAATGTGGTACATATACACAATGGAATACTACTCAGCAGAGAAAAACAATGACATCATGAGGTTTGCAGACAAATGGATGGATCTAGAAAAAATCATCCTGAGTGAGGTAACCCAGACTCAGAAAGACAAACATGGTATGTACTCACTCATAGCAGGATACTAGATGTGGAACAAGGATGACTGGACTGCTACTCACATCACCAGGGAGGCTACCTGGAAAACAGGACCCCAAGAAAGACACGGGGATCACCCAATGACAGAGAAATGGAATGAGATCTACATGAACAGCCTGGACATGAGTGGGGGTAGTGAAGGGCGAGGGTCGAGGGAAAGAGAGCTTGGGGGAGCGGGAGATCCCAGCTGGATCAACAACAGAGAGGGAGAACAAGGAATAGGAGACCATGGTAAATGAAGACCACATGAGAATAGGAGGAAGCAAAGTGCTAGAGAGGCCATCAGAAATCCACAAAGATTCCCCCACAACAGACTGCTGGCAATGGTCGAGAGACAGCCCGAACTGACCTACTCTGGTGATGGGATGGCCAAACACCCTAATTGTCATGCTAGAAACCTCATCCAACTACTGAGGGATCTGGATGCAGAGATCCATGACTAGGCCCCAGGTGGATCTCTGGGAGTCCAATTAGCGAGAATGAGGAGGGTTTATATGAGCGAAAATTGTTGAGACCAAGGTTGGATAAAGCACAGGGACAAATAGCCAAACGAACGGAAACACATGAAATATGAACCAATGGCTGAGGGGTCACCAACTGGATCAGGCCCTCTGAATGGGTGAGACAGTTGATTGGCTTGATCTGTTTGGGAGGCATCCAGGCAGTGGGACCGGGTCCTGTGCTCATTGCATGAGTCGGCTGTTTGAAACCTGGGGCCTATGCAGGGCCGTTTGGCTCGGCCTGGGAGGAGGGGACTGGATCTACCTGGACTGAGTCTACCAGGTTGATGTCAGTCTGTGGGGAAGGCTTTGCCCTGGAGGAGATGGGAATGGGGGGTGGGCTGGGAGGAAGGTGAGGGGGGCGGGAGGGGGGAGAACAAGGGAATCCGTGGCTGATATGTAGAACTGAATTGTATTGCAAAATAAAAATTTAAAAAAAATTAATCAATTTCTATAAATCTATACCTTGCCACATGGCTCGTGGCTTACCGGCATCTTCACATGCTGTTTCTCATCATGGCCACTGGCAGTGTCCCTCTGACTCAGCCTTCCACTTCCCAGTTTTATTCTCCTCCTTGTCCCGCCTATACTTCCTGCCTAGCCAATGGCCAATCAGTGATTTATTTACTGACCAATCAGCAACACACTTGACATACAAAACATCCCACAGCACTTCCCCCCTTTTTTTTTTCAAAAAGGAAGGTTTTAACCTTAACAAAGTAAAATTACATATAATTTGGGAATTTGGGCATAGCTTCTCTTACTACTTCCTGCTGGAGGGGGGCGCTGTATTTTATGGGGACACAAAGAAAATTTTAGAATTATGGAATAGTCCATGAGGCTGTATTGTCTTTGCCAGTTGCCTTCAAACCATTCTGAATGTTGGATCATCTGGGCCATGGTGTCATCGGAGACCTTTCAGGGGGTCTTGGCTGGTCAAACCTGATGTATGTTAATCTGGAACAAATCCATAGCCTCTGGCTTTCTGTGGGAACAAAAGAGACTCTTTTCCAAAGCAATATGTCCTTATATCCAAATTTTGAAGTCAAGGTATCTTTAAAATATATATATTGGTTTAACTCAACAGCTTTTACAATCAAATGTTTTTCTGCAGTTAAAAATCCCAAAGACAACACAATCCAGATTATCTGTGTAATATTCATCTTTACGTGGCTTATTTTTTTATATTAATTTTACTGTCTCTTTAAAGACTTTGTTTTTTAAAATTATGTATTTGTTTATATAACTATATATCACCTTTTTTGTCTCTTTCAAGCCTACATATATTTTACACACATTGTAAACTATTACATTTGAATCTGTCTTATTGTGAATCTATTGCTTTAAACTGCAGCAGCTGTGGCTGCTGGCTCCGCCCACCTCAGCTTCCCAACATGGCGGTACATTTACCACCAGCTCTGGGAGCTATCGTGGGTCTATGCTTTTAGCCAAGCAGCGTGTAGCCCAGAAACCTCTTTTTTTCGTTTTGTACTAGCAAAGTCTAAATCCACCATGCAGCTTAATGTGCCACTTGCAGAGGCCTCATTCCCACCATACGGCAGGTCAAGCATGCACGCCAGGAACCCACAAGTAGCTCAAACCGGCAGCTGCCGCTCATTTGAGAGAGACAATTAGGAATTGTTTTTAGCTCCGTTTTAGAACCTTTTTTCTCGGTTTTTAGGTAGAAACTCTTGCCACCACGTTGGATGCCATTTGTAACTTGAGTTTTCCTGCCTGACCCACAGTCAGGACAAATCTCTCTCACCTGCCAGTCCCACAGATGTTCAGACCCAACCAAGTAAACACAGAGACTTATATTGGTTACAAACTGTATGGCCGTGGCAGGCTTCTTGCTAACTGTTCTTATAGCTTAAATTAATCCATTTCTATAAATCTATACCTTGCCACATAGCTCGTGGCTTACCGGCATCTTCACATGCTGTTTCTCATCATGGCCACTGGCAGTGTCTCTCTGACTCAGCCTTCCACTTCCCAGTTTTATTCTCCTCCTTGTCCCGCCTATACTTCCTGCCTAGCCAATGGCCAATCAGTGATTTATTTACTGACCAATCAGCAACACACTTGACATACAGAACATCCCACAGCAACTAATATTCCACAACACCCTCATATAGTTAAAAAATGGGAGGGAGAGGCAGCTATAAAGTTCACTTGAGTCTCTTTTCTAAGGTTATTAATCCCACTCATGGGGGATTTGCCTTCATGATTTAATCATTTCCAAAGATCCCCAACTTCTCATTTCATCATGATAAAGAGTGACTTTCTACCAGGAAATTCAGAGAGGGGGACACAAGCATTCATATCATGGCAGAGAAGAAACTTGCCAAGTTAATGAGTTGGATATGATAAGAGACAGAGAAGATTCAGAGAACATTCCAATTCCATGTCATTTGCCAGCCCCCATCATCCATGTTTGGGAGAAAAATATATTCCCTAAAGTGGTAGTGCAAATTCTCTCTTCCACTCTTTTTCCCCTTTGTGCTGCCGACTCAGCAAAGCAACAACACTGATTTGGAAACTATGGAGAAGAAGGCTCCTTTAAAGAGACCTAAAATCATGCAGAATGGGGGCATGATTGCCAAACCATCAATACTGTCTCCAGAGCTTTCTGAAAGCTTTGGCAAAAGGACAAAGCACTTGACCCCCCCCCCTCTCTCTCACACACACACACACACACACACACACACACACTCCTTAATCTCTGAGATGGTGATGACATCATAGGCACCAGTAACTGTGTTAATAAAAAAGGATTTGTTTTGCTATCTGGCAACTGACACATCATTCTTTCCTAGGAAATATTTTCTAGATTCCATCATCCCTGGTCATAAATTATGTAGTTCTGAATTGTTGGTACTCAGCTGAAAGAGTCAGTTGGACAATTACTTTGACAGAGGCATAACTTGACAGTGATTTCTTAGCACGAACTTCATTGTGCCTGCTCTGATTAAGTTTGCCATTAGAAAATAAAATAGCTTGAGAAAAGTCAATTAATCATGTATAGAAAAAATATAATAAGACTTCATTGGCTTACATACAGCATGGAGTAAAGTTCAACATTCAATTTTCTTTGGTTTCAAAAAAATAAAGTTGTCTTAATACTCATTTCTTCTTTCATTTAATCTATGGGCTTCTTCCATGGAATTTAGCCCACTTAGCTCCTATTCCCACTTTCCACCCAACTTCATTTCCACCTGCCACTTTCTTTTCCAGCCCAGATTCTTTACCCTTCCCGGCTCCTGTCATAATTAGATCAGGAACGTGTACCCTGTTTTTAGCCTTTGTCATAAATATAAAGTGGGAATTGGCCTGCCACAGTATGCTGTCCATAATCAGCCTCCTGCTTGTGTCTATAAATAATGTTTGATTGGAAAACAGCCAAATTTATTTGTTTGTGTATTGTCTATAACTACTTTCACGGAACAATCACCGAGTTGAATAGCATCGATTGAGAGCAGGTGGCCCTCAAAAGCAAAAACATTATCTATCTGGCCTTTTATGGAAAAAAAAAGCATGCAATGCCAGACATGGTAGCCCACACCTGTAACCCTAGCATGTGGGAGGCTGAGACAGGAAGATTGCTATGAATTTGAGGGCAACTTAGGTTACATCATAGTGAAACTCTATCTAAAAAACAAAAAGAAAAATGACAAAGTGAAGAAGGAGAGAAGGAAGGGAGAGAGGGAGGAAGGGAGGGAGGGAGATGTGTCAATCCAAATATGGGCCTGAGAACTATGCAGCCATGGTCTCAAGGTCTCTGGAGGAGCCAACACCACGGTTTTGTCTCTTTGAGCTCCTGGGATGTTACTCACCCTCTCTTTGCCGCTCTATCGTTTATAAAATCACTCCTCACCAAAGTCATTTTCTTCCATACTTCAGAAGACTGTAGTGATCACCTATAACATTAAAAACAAGAAGTGTGGGAGAAAGACACTGAAGCACTGTCACTTCAGATGTCAGGAGGTAGGTGTTCCTATGGATACCTTTATAAAAACCACCTCAGCAGGAAATGTGTCTTCCATTTTGCAAGTTGCAGTGTCTGAATTGCAGTATTTATTTTTATCTGTCCACTCACCTTTGTACCATCTCTCTCCAGATGGAAGAGCTCACTTGGGGAAAAGGAGGCATACAGCCAGCTTTAAATCCCCCAGCAGAAGGAATTCAATGGCTAAGTCCACTTATGGAGCTCCTGGGCGCAGCACCAATATGAGATACCATAGCTAGCTGCCAAAGGTTGACAGTGGCCAGGGCTGCTTTCAGTTTATTCTTTGGCTGCTATTGTCCCAAGATCTTCCCAGATTTTTACTTTTTGGCTTTGGCTTCTACCCTGTTTGTTATACCTTCAATTTATGAAGCATAGTTTGAGGACAATAAAATTTCTCCTTACTCTGAACTGGCAAAATAATCCCCAAAGGAAAACACAGATATCATCCCAAAAGCCTGTGGAGGGAGAGAGGGAGAGAGGGAGAAAGGGAGAGAGAGAGAGAAGAAGAAGAAGAAGAGGAAGAAGAAGAAGAAGAAGAAGAAGAAGAAGAAGAAGAAGAAGAAGAAGAAGAAGAAGAAGAAGAAGAAGAAGAGGAGGAGGAGGAGGAGGAGGAGGAGGAGGAGGAGGAGGAGGAGGAGGAGGAGGAGGAGGAGAAGAGAGGAGAGAGTGATGCTTCAGTTCTTAAGCAGAAAATTGAACAATAAACACACTCTTGTTATCACAAAGTGGTGGTCATCAATAAAGTATCCTCTTCGAGTCCATTAGAGGACTGAAAATTTGCCCAATAGGGAGCTATTTCTTATGCTCTCATCTGACTTGTAGGGTGAGAAGTTTCCGTTTAAAATGGTAATAGCACTTAGAAGAGGCCAGGCTTTCACTTATGGCTATGCATAATCACATCAACTAGGCAAAACCTGGAAAACTTGATATGGAGGAAGTACATAAGGAACTGAAGAGAGGAGAATGGAGCACAGTTATCCTAGTAAGGAGGCCCGCAGTTGTGTGCACTCCATACCCAACTGGAAAGCCTAAGCACAGATCTTGCCACTGGTGGCATGTGTACTTCCTGGACTCCTTCCAGCTGAAACTCTGACACCACTCCAGATCTGCTACCTTGTAACAAGATTTCCATGGGATTCATATACACATTACAGTTAAGAAGCATCGTCCTAGGAAATGACCACCAGTATTTTTTTAAAAAAAGACTTTTTCCGATTATTAAGTTCTGATTCCGTTATTAATTGATTCTCAATGCCAAGCCCACCCTTCCGCACTGTGCTCTACAATCTGACAGTGAGGCTCTGTGAAGAACCTGCATCCTTTTCAGCCTTGCTATCTGGATAACCCTTCTCCCAGGGGTCTGTAGTCAAACCCACCATCCTCACCTCTCAGCTTTGAACCAAAGAAGTGCATATCCTCAGAGGGCCAAGTGTCAGTAAGATGGAGGAACCCTCTCCATTTCTAGGTCTTGGTATTTCCAACCTTTTCCTTTAGTCTCTTAGCCTCAGAGACTGGAGTTGCCCCATGAAGTTGCAACATCCATGACACCTGAGATTCTCTTTTTACCCGCCTGGCTACCTAGTGAGCAACTTTATACCTCATTGACAATGTTTCACATAGAAATATCACTGTTCAAATAACTGGTAGGACTTCTGTGCCCTAACTGGATCCTAGAGTAATACACTCTAACTGTGGGCTGGGGGGATAGTTCAGCAGTTAAAGTGAGGAATGGAATTCAGATCTCCCAGAAAGCCATGCAAATGTTCAGTGAGTGTCTCTGCTCCTCAGTACTCCAACTTTGGAAAGCGGAACAAGGGATCCCCAGAACAAGCTACATGTATAGCAACATGAACCATATCAGCAAGCTCTAGGTTTGATTGGCAGATGCTGCCTTGATGAATGAAGTGGAAATTGAGGGTAATTCTAGACACCAACTTCAGACCTCCACATACAAGCACCTGCTCTACATACACACATGTGAATACACACACATGCAAAAAAGAAATCTATTAATACACATACATGCATACCATACACACACACACATACACACACACACACACACACACACACACACACAATGGAAAAACAAGGAAAGGCATAAAGTAATACAGCATAACTAGCTCAGGGACAGTTCCCATGGAGCAACCTAGTGACTTTCAGTTCCACCCTCCTCACCATAAGGAAAACATAAAAAGAACAATATACTGCATTCTACTCAGGAAAGGGCCTTTCTCCCTCAAAGGATATGTCAACTCTACTTAGGGGCTAGAACTAAAGCTAAAGAGGAAGCACTCCAGTTCTCATCCCCACTTGCCCCCAGCCCACCCATGATGTCTACTCTACTTCCCTTTCACAGTGAAATTCATGCATCCCCCCCTTGAGCCCTCCTTATTACTTAACCTCTCTGGGGCTATGAATTGTAGCACTATTATCATTTACTTTACAGCTAATATCTACTTATAAGTGAGTATATACCATATTTGTCTCTCTGGGACTGAGCAACCTCACTCAGTGTGGAGGCCCACAAAGTTTTCCTAGTGAGATCTGAGCTTGCTTTACCCAGCAGAGCTGCATTAGAGGATTGCTTGACCATGTGCATGGTTTCTAGGTGATTGGAAGGGTCTATACTTATTTGAGCTAGGAGGAGGTCTTTTGCTCCACCCCTTGGCATTCCTATAAATAGCCCTTTAGAAGAGATGGGAGGGGCCGGTGGATAAGGATCCAGGGCCTCCCAAGGCTGTCCTGTGTTTCTGTTTCTGTTTCTCTCCCCTCTATCCTTCTATCTAAATCTCTTATGCCTCTTTCCTCACGAGTACCCTGGGGTAAAATATGGGAGCCAGTCTCCCAGCTGGCCTCCCACAACTCAGGATGGTTTTTTTTTTCTATTTCCATTCATTTACCTTTAAATTTCATGATATCACTGTTTTTAACTGCTGAGTAATACTCCATTGTGTAAATGCGCCACATTTTTTTAATTCATTCTTCAGTTGAGGGACATCTAGGTTGTTTCCAGTTTCTTGCTCTTATGAATAGAGTAGCAGTGAACATGATTTAGCAAGTGTCCTTGTGGTAGCATGAAGCACCCTTTGGGTATATGCCCAAGAGTGGTATAGCTGGGTGTAATGGGTAGCTGTTCCAGCTTTGACCTGGAAGTACTACCCCCAGTGAGGTTCCAGTAACTTGTCACACCTACCTATGACCTGCCCCTGAGGCGGGGCCGAGACAGGAGCCCTTAAGACCTGAGATCCAGATGTGCCGGCTCTCTTGGTTCCTGGCGATCCTGAATGCTGGATGGTAGACCGAGCAGAGTTCTCCAGAGAACACCACTAGACTGCACTTCACCTCTCCCAGATCCTGTAACAAATCCCTTTACTTTCTGTGAGTTACCCCAAAATAAACCTCCCTTTCAACTACGTGGAGTTGCCTTAATAAATCCCCCAATAGCTGGGTCTTGAGGTAGATTGATTCCCAACTTTCTGGGGAACCACTATATTTACTTCCATGGGTGGTTATACAAGTTTCCACTCCCATTAGCAATGCAGGGGTGTTCCTCTGCTCCATATCCTCTCCAACATGAACTGTCACTTATTTTATTGATCTTAGTCATTCTGATGCGTGTAAAATGGAATCTCAAAGTAGTTTTGATTTGCATTTTCCTGATGGCTAAGGATGTGAGGGAGGGTTGAAGGGAGGGAGTACAGGGAGAGACAACTAGAATAGGTAGGCATTTAGGGGGCAGTGATGTAGAAAGCTAGTGCAGCAGAAACTTCCTGGAAACTGTGAGGCTGACGCTAGCAAAGTCTCCTAGTCATGGAGGATACAGATCCTGAACCAACTATCTTCTGTAACCAGACAAGACTTCCAGTGGTGGGACTAGGACACCAACCCACCCACAAAACCTTTGACCTGCAACCTGTCCTGCCTGTAAGATGTGCTGGAGCAATGGTGGCTCTGAGCTTGTGGCAGTGGCCTAACTTAAGGCCCATGCCTCATAATGATATTCTGCTATAGTCATAGACAGGTGCCTAGCCCAATCATAATTGTCATCAGAAAGGTTTCCTCCAGAAGCTGATGGGAGCAGATGCAGAGACCTACAGCTAAACAGGCAGAGCTCTGAGAACTCCACAGAAGAAGGGAAGGAAGGATTGTAGGAGCCAGAGGGATGGAGGACACCAGAAGAACACAGCCTACAGGATCGACTAAGCAGGGCACATAGGGGCTCACAGAGACTGAAAGCGACAATCACAGAGTCTACATGGGTCTGCACTAGGCTCTCTGCATCTGTTAGGGTTGTGTAGCTTGGCATTCTTGTGGGACTCCTAACAGTTGGAGTGAGTGGTGTCTCTGATTCTTTTGCCTGCTCTTGGGTCCCTTTTCCTCCTTCTGGTTTGCCTCACCTAGCCTTAATATGAGGGTTTGTGTCGAGCCTTATTGCATCTTGTTACACTGTGTTCAGCTAATGTCACTGGGAGGCCTGTTTTTTTCTTAAGGGGAACAGAGGAAGAGTGGATCTTGGGAAGAGAGGAGGTGGGGGGGCAGACTGGGAGGAGTGGTGGGAGGCGAGGCTGCAGACCAGATGTATTGTATGAGAGATGAATAAAAAAAGAGAAGAGGCAAGGCAGAGAAGAGAGCCCCAAAAGAAATTTCTGGTTTGATGACCCAAGTGGGACCAAGAGAGTTCAGAAGACCTACAAGTTTTCAGTGTTAAACTTCTACTCACAGCAACTGTACCACCATATAGTCCCATTCTGAGAGGAGGACTCAGCACCTGACAAAAGGATTAGCTTTCATGGGGGATCTGGGGAGCTTCTACCCATAGCAATGGGCCTTTCCCATAGCACTGAAAGGGTTATGCAATAGCAGATGTAGGTAGGGAGAAGAGAGCAGGCCAAAATTTAAGCAGAGAACCCCTATCCATACCACGGAGACACATAGACATGCAGATGTAGAACACCATAGCTGTGTGTTACCTTGGTGTGAGTCATAGTTCCCATCTATGGCACCAGAAGTGGTAGATTCTGGCTGCTCAAGCATCCTTGGATCTTCAGAAGCACAAAGTTATTAGAAATAATTAATTAAATTAAAAGGAAAGTCAACCAGCCAACCAACACACAAAGAGACAGAGTGTTTAAATTTGAAAATCCATCTGCAAAAAGGGGAGCGTAACAGGAATAGAGTGAAAACATAAAGACTGACAATAAATCCCAAATGGAACATTCCAAAAATTATGTAACTTGATATAAACTGGCTTAATGAAGAGAAATGGCATAAAACAAAAGGCGGATTTTTCAAGGAAATCAGCACCAAATTTAGAATGCTCTATGTGCTTGGAAGTTCTGAAACCACTTAAAAATATCGTCACTACAAATCATCTCTACACATCACTTGGACAAAGGGAAAGAAGAGAGGGCATGTCACAGTGCTGGCTCCTACTATGTGTCAAGGATTAAGGTCAAGTGACAAAGATGGCATCGGTACATGTTCTCTCTTCAATCAAATAAACCTGTAGTTCTGAGCATCCCTCGCTGAGTAGGGAAATAAATCTCACATGTCTTGAATCTTATTGAAATTCGGGCATATGGGCAACTGAACTAGGGCTACAGATGCCATAATCTGTCTCCCATGCCATCCAGCTGCCTCCAAACAGTCTATATGTACTTTAGTGAAGCCCCAACTTTTAACATCCTGCCTTCATTTATCATTTCCTGAGTTTTGATTAAAACCAGTTTTGCTGGATTCAATTACGTAAGTGGTGCGTTACATAAGCTTCCTCTGGTTCTACTATTTAAGTATGGAACTTCCAGACACTACAAATCTATAGTTTAGCTCATCAGAAAGGAAAACTCAGTTATTATCTCCTTTGTTAAGTATACCCTCAGGCTTTATCCACACAGTGGCGTTTATCACCTGATAAAAAACCCAGTGAAGGCTTGGGCTGTCAGCAAAGTGAACTGTAACTAATTCACTGGTGTTCTACGCCTCACCTGTAATAGCCACTCCATTCATCATGGTACTGACTAAAGAGAACGTCAGGGTGCTGCTTCTATCTGGTGTGCTTTATTTGAAGAAGGTCAATTGAACCTGTCCTCTCTAAGTGGTGGCTCTCTCACTTGAGTGTGTATCAGAACATTCTGAAGGGGTGGTTAAAAATAGATCACCAGCCCCACTCACCCCCTCCACATATCTGAGTCAGTGAGTGAGTCTGGGTGAAATTTCAAATATTTACCTTTCTGACCAGGTCCCAGATGATGCTGCCACTGCTAGTCCTGGACCACACTTTGAGACCCACCACAAAGGCAGAAAAAGTGAACTTAGGGCTAGAGACTTGGCTCTTAGTAAAAAGTGATGACCATGAAAAACATGAGAACCCTGTTAAAAATCCTACTGCAAAAGTAGCACGTGCTTGCAATTACAATGCTGAGGGCAGGGAACAGAGATGAGCAGATTTCTAGAACTCACTGGCCAATCGATCTTACATACTCAGTGAACTCCAGGTTCAGTGAGAGAACCTGTCTCAAAAAATAAAGTGGAGACTGAGAAAGACACCCAGTGTTGACCTTTGACCTACACACACCCCCCCCCACTCTCTCTCTCTCTCTCTCTCTCTCTCTGAACAAGATATCCTCCTCCTTTCTTCTATAGAATGAAAGCCTTGTTTTTTTATTTAGGATAGAAATGAATCTAGCTGAGGGATTATATTTTTCAATATCTCTTGCAACTTTGTGTGGGCACATAACTAAGTCCTGGCCTTTTAGCTCTGAGCAAAACAACGTATGAGAATTGCAGAAAGCCTGCTTAAAGGGAGCAGGACCCCTAAAAAGGAGCCTGTGCTATCCAGCCTTTCTGTAGTCCTTTGCCCTTAAATGTTTTCTGGATTATAATATGTGGAGCAGCTGCCATGTCATGAGGCACTCTGTGGGGAGACCAGCAGGAGTGAGTTTGAAAGGCAGCTGTCCAGGGTGTGCCAACAATTCCAGTAACCTTCCCCAGTTGAGCCTCCACGCTGACATCCTGATTGCAGCCTGGGGTATCCTGGGCCACAACCACTCAGCTAAGAAGCTCATGTCCCACTTGAGTGATGAGATGAGAACGATGAGTAGTTCCAGTCCTCAAGTGCAGAGCTCATAACTAATCTGCACCCCGTGGACTTGCCTCCACATCTTCATCCCGCTGGCCTGGTACACAGGACTGGGGACTAGAGCTTCAGCAACTATCCTGTGCTGTGAGGATGGAATCCACCTGATGAGGACGGCAATGAAGAGAGGCATCTGGGTTCCAGCAGTACCAGAAACCAACACAAGCTTCATGTTTCCTGACTTCGCTTATGAAGCTTGAACGAGTTTATGGATGCCTGGCTCTTCTCCTTTCATCAAGTCTATAAAACAACAATGGTATAATTTTTAACAGACACTTAGTTCTTACTGTGTACCAGAAATTCAAACACTTTGCAAATATTAACCCATGAAATTCACATCATATCTTACTGTTCTTTTTTTCCCCCATTCAGTAAGGAAGGAAGCCAGGACACAGAGAAGTTAAGTAACTTCTTGAAGGCCACACAACTACTAAGTGGTAAAGGCATGATTATAATAAACTCAGGCCATCTTGGCCATAGAATCTGTGTTTTTAACTCTAAGCCCTGTTGTGCTAACATTTACCAAGCACTTCCTGACTGCCAGACATCATGCTAAGTGCTTTACACATGAGGGAACTAAAACTCAGAGGGAGTTAAGTACCTTTATCAAAACCCCAAGTCGGGAAGTGACAAGTTGAGATTCAGGTCCATGTTTCTTGGCCTCTAGGGTCCATATTCTTAAGGCTTGTAAAAATGGGATGTCTAGTCTAGGCTTCAATTTAACTTCAAGTGTTCTCATGGTTGTATCATGTAGCCCAGTGTTCCCTAAACTTGTCTGTGTGCTTCATCTTGATAAATTCAGGGTTTTTTTATTTTTTAATTATTATTTTTTGAGACAGGGTTTCTCTGTGTAGTTTTGGTGTCTATCCTGGATCTATAGACCAGGTTGGCCTCGAACTCACAGAGATCCGCCTGGCTCTGCCTCCCAAGTGCTGGGATTAAAGGCGTGCGCCACCACCGCCTGGCTAAATTCACGTTTTAGCTCAACACATGTAGGCCTGGGCCCAGAATTCTGAACTTCTCGCAGGCACCCAGGTGACCATGGTGCTGCCCACACAGGGAGCACTGTTTGTGTAGGGAGGGTGCAGACAGCAAGAGAAGGGCATTATTCTTAGCAAGGCTTGGATTTTAGTGGCTATAAAACAAGAGAGAACTAGAAATGTTCAATAAAGTTCCTGCTGGCTCTTGAAGTTCATGATGTGGTACAGAATGTGATCCTCACACCTTTGGAGCTCTGACAAAGCAACTAAGTAATGTAAATGAGCACAAACATCATTAAATGCATCTGATTCCACAGAAGACCCACATGTCCAAGTCTCTTGCTTTAAACCAATGAGGAAGTAGAGCCAGGAAGTGACTTGCCAGGTTACAGGGCTGGGATACATGAGCGCCATTGACACAAGCTGATGCTTCTTAGACATGATTATGCCTGTGGCTGTCCTGTTCAAATGCAGAGGGTGGTTGTGGGTGTCTGAGATAGCTCCATTTCTGACCTGAATTTAGGAGGATTGCTACCACAAGGGAGGTGAGGTTCCCACATGGCCTGAGGTGCAGAGGAAGTGGTTAGAGTCCTTGTGCGAGCTGACAACTTGAGAGCAAAGAAGTACCACAGACAGCCTCGTTTCTGGCTCCACAGCAGGCGTTTGCTGATATTTCTGTGACAGGAAAGCCTGCCCACCCTGGATCTGACCCAAGCTCTATAAATAGGCACAAGCCCAGGTAACAGAGTATAAAGACCAAAGCTTAGCGGTAGAACCTGGGGGCCAACCTCAGCTGAAGTCTTGGTTTCCTAAATGTCTAGAGCAGTGGTTCTTAACCTTCCTAATGCTGTGACCCTTTAATAGAGTTCCTCATGTTGTGGTGATCCTTCAACCATACAGTTATTTTTGTTGCTACTTCATAACTGTAATTTTACTACTGTTATGAATTGTAACGTAAATATTTTTGGAGACAGAGGTTTGCCAAGGAGGGCCGCAACCCACAGGTTGAGAACCAATGTTCTAGAACCTTCTTACTTCAATTAGTAAGTCTTTAGTAAATACCCACTGCCTACTATGTTACTTGAAATGCATCAGGTGCTGTGGGGGATGTGATGAAAGTAAAAAACGATGTGGTCTCTAGCCTCATGGAATTTACTGTTGATTGCAAGAGTTCCTGAACCCAGCAGGAAGAAGTGGATGTTTGTAGAGAACTTCAGAAGGGACAGCAGGCATAGGTTTAAGGAAATCAGACAAGTTTTCTTGGGAAAGTTGCTATCTGAGTTGGGAGGTCTTAGGCAGGTGTGAGCGAACACTACAATGCCCTTCATTCTCAATCTGTCCCTGTTATCCTCTGCCTTTAGCCTATAACCTCATAGTGTTTCCCATCCCTGCTCTGAAGGATCAGGCCTTGTGGCTTGCTTTAGCCATTGAGATGTTAGACTAGACACAGGAGGGGGTCTGAGAAATTACCTAATGGACCCACTCACCTTTTATATTTCAGCCATCACTAAGGATATAGGCTTAGGCTACTCTATCAGAGGCAGAGACAAGCAGGCCACAACCAATTCACTCCAGTTACTCCCATGAAAAGCTTGTCAGACCAATATATCAGCAAGCTCAGCCAAAGGCAACAGAGACACCTAGTCAACTGTTTCAAGCACGAAGTGTTTATTGTTGTATGCCATGAAGGCTTTGTGACTGTTGCAGGCATCATTATTATGAAAATAAGTAACTGATATAATAAGCAAAGAGGTTGTGAGAATGGAACACTTGAGTATTGCCTGCAGAGATTCCTTTGGAAAACTAGCTTCATGTGATTTTAATAACTGCTACTTAAAATACGGCTCTGCTGGTTAAATACATTGGAGAAACGCCGAGTAAATGAAAATAACAGGTTTCTTGATGGAGGGCTTCCCAGGGACATGTCTGTAAAATTCTACATTGTGAATCTCAGAGAGAAAGAGAGAGAGAGAGAGAGAGAGAGAGAGAGAGAGAGAGAGAGAGAGAGAGAGAGAGAGAGACTGTTTGGAATGCAACATTTCCCAACCATTATTTGAAGGGTCTCATGGAACTAGAGTGAGAGTTCAGGAACACACTATGAGGCATGCCAATCACAGAAAATTATGTGCCATTTTACTAGTAGCAAATAAGTTGCCCAGGGCAGGGATAATGTCTTTTATATCTGGTTATGTGTCTCAGGATCTACAACACTGTTGGCCATATTATAGGTGCTCAGAAAATAGTTGCACAGAGGAAACTGGGGGTGGAGGGGTGAATGTGGTGCTTCTTATCCCAGTTCTTGCATTTGTGCTGCTGCCTATGCTTACACTTTGTCACCCTGTTGAGCCCCAACTATTCTTCAAAGTCGTTATTTCTCTGAAGGCATCTCTGACCTTCTCTAACAAAGTTAGGCAATGCAGCCACAGTCCTGGGAGATATACTGTTGATTTAATTTTTTTTTTCTCCACCACCCCCAGGCACAGACTCCTTGACATTGTAGGTGTTTGATAAGTATGCCCTGGAAGAAACAGGGGGAGAAGAGGCTAGGAATAAAGAAGAAAGGGTAAACAAGAGTGGAAGGATACAGGGAGAGATAGAAGGTAAGGAAGGGGAAAGAGAGATGGAAGAGGAGAAAGAAGAGAAGGAGGAGAGCAAAAGGAAGAGGAAATGAATGAAATGTACTTGGGGCTCACTTCATAGTAACAAGTGGCTGGAGCCTGATAATATTGAAGAGATGGTGCTAGGAGCATGTGATGGAGACAGATGAATGCTGCAAAATGAGTTCACTTTTCATTCCACAAGGAGCTACAGATTAATACTTAAGCAATAAAGTAGTATCAGATAAGCTTTCCTCAGGAAATTGTTTCCTTTTTGTCAACAGGTAAAATGCTGTCACACTATGGATTCCACAGCAAATTGAATGTAATTTGTCACTTACTAAAGAAGATAGTATATAGCAAAAAGACAATCCACCCAAGTTCCTCAACCACCTTAAAAGACACAAGTATCTGCAAAGTGGAGATACTCTACTCAGCTTAGGCCTGGTGACCAGACATGGTCACCCATGCAACTAAACTATTCATTTGCACACTCAAATTGACTCAAATCTGCCCTGTGGTCATCAGGAGAGGCACAAATCCCAAGAAGAATAATCTACCATCAGATTAGAATACTATTTTCTTCTGAAAGCCAATAATACGAAAGCAAGTGTTTAATCAAAATCTGTTCTTCACCAGCCCAGAAGCATGGAACATGAAGAGCTTGTCAACATTACAAGCTGCATTCTCTGCCCTTTATGGTTTCAAGCAGATGCTGACAGCTTCCTTGCAGTTTTTATGCCTGCCAAAGTGGAAGGAGTGGTTTGTGTTTTGCCAAAGGCTGCCTAGCATTATGGGTACCTGAAATGTTCTCTGCTAAGTAAGAGAAAAACAGAACATAACAAGTGTGCCTGTTGCAAACACTTGTAGTCCTGAGTAATTCAAAGCTGGCTGAGAGCACTAAGCTAGCTAAATGTTATTTGTATTGACATTTAATAAGAGGTGAAAATTCAATTCTGCCCAAATCTAAACAAGCCAAGAAAAATTACAGAACTGAAATGGCCATCCAGAAACTTCTAGTAATGCAAAACTCTCCCCCTACCGTGTGTGTGTGTGTGTGTGTGTGTGTGTGTGCGCGCGCGCGCGCGCGCGCGCGCTCGCGCATGTGTGTGCACACACATACACATTGGAGGGGGAAGCAGGTTAGAATAGAATGTATGGGAAAATTTTTGTTTTGTGGATATTCAAGTGTCTGTTGCCAACAGTAAATGCAGAGGAACAAATGTGACATCTAGGTACTTTCTGGGAGGGATGACTTTAAGTAACAGGTAAGCATTACCCCCAAAATAATCCACACAGTTTTTCTAAACTTGTGGCTGGAAATACTTGAGAATACCCACATCCAAACAAAAATATTTTGAGAATGGTCCCAGGGACACAACTTTGGTATATTAATGGACCTAAAAATCACGCTGATTTGATTATATGCAGGACGTAAATAACAGAAAAATGCTTATACTGGAGAGTCCATACAAGAAGGCTCAGAGGCTAAGGAGATGGCTTAGTGGGGAAGAGCAATTACACTGAAAGTATGAGGACCTGAGTTCAAATCCCCAGCACCCACATAAAAAGCCAAGCATGGCTATGCATGACTGTAACCTCAGAACTAGTGGTCTGAGATAAGCAGATCCTAAGAACTTACTGGCCAGTCAGCCTGCGTGAAAGCATGAATTTCCAGTTCAATGCAAAACCCTGTCTCAAGGCTATAAGGTAGAGAGAAATAGAGAAAGATGCTTGTCACCCTGCTCTGGCCTCCACATGGCTGCACTGCATTAACCTTCACATTCACAGGTGTGTGCCACATGTACATATATGACACACACAAAAAGAAAAGAAAAATAATCATCCTAAAACAAGAATTGTCTGTGTGTTTAGAACTATTTAGAAAATGAAGGGGCACTTCACAGCCAAAGTGAGGATCCCACCTTACCTAAACTGATCCTTCACAGCAAAATGCCCTCCAAGCAGATAGTCACAGCCTATTTCCCAAATCCTGTGGATATCACCTTAGATGCCCAAATTGGCTTTACATGTGTGATGAAGTTTGAGATGGAAAGAACATCCCATCTTATCCAGGCAGGCCCCAGATGACATGATATGTATCCTTAGAAGAGGGTAGCAGAAGGTAATCTGACACACACAGAGAAGGCCATGTGGAAATAGAAGCCAAGTCTGCAGTGACTGAGATTCAAGTCAAGCAATGCCTGACCGTCACTAAGAGCTACAAAACGCAAGAAACAGGATAATCACCTAGTATCTCCAGAGGGGTTACAGACCTGTCTATACCTTGATTCTACCCTAGTGATACTGACTGGATTTCTGACCTCCAGTGCAGTGAAAGAGTCTCTGTCTCTCTCTGTTTCTGTCTCTGTCTCTGTCTGTCATCTCTGTCTCTGTCTCTCTCTCTTCTCCCATGGATCTCAGAATGGCCTAAAAACCACTATATAGCTGAGAATGACCTTAAACTTGATCTTTTTGCCTCATCTCAAGTGCTGGCATTACAGCCATGCACCACCACATCTGGTTTATGTGCTAGTGGAAATCAAATCCAGATCTCTATGCACACTAGGCAAGCACTCTACCAACTGAGCCAAATCCCCAGCTCCATATGGCTCTTCTTTTAAGATTACCACTTTGTTCCCACTGGCTACTCTAGGATGAGTGCCACAGGCAGTTGGAACATGGGAACACTAGCCATTACATCCACACAGTTGACTCTGTCTTCCCTACTCCTTGGCCTTCCATGATCTGTTGTCCTCACTTTTTATTTCTTGCACTTACAATGACACTTACGGATAATAATTTGGCTGTCTTTGTAGATGAGAGAGAGAGAGAGAGAGAGAGAGAGAGAGAGAGAGAGAGAGAGAGAGAGAGAGCCAATCATAAGTTATAAACTCTTTGTTCTACTCAGTGGGTTTTCCGTTGTGATTCAGTTTAGATTTATATAGCAGTCACTGTTTTACTAGACTTACTAGCAAAAGCCAACCCACAGACTCCAGTAGCCTCAGTGTAACAGTCAGTAGTCTGGGCCTACAACATGTAAGTGTCAATGTGCAAATTCTTAATGATATCACCAGTCTAGTGAACCCCAGCCAGCTACTCTTTCATGAAAACATCTCTACTTCTTCTGTCAAAATATAGGAGTTCTCAAATTGGCAGAATTCATCCTCATGTAGGTGCAGCTTTGGTCCCTAAATATATAAGAACATTATAAAAATACATTTGGTCTATTTGCCAAGACTCATTCAGTTGCATGAGAAGTAAACCCCAACTGAAATTAGCCTAGATACACAAACAAAACAGAAAGATGTTCCTTTTTGTCCTTGAAGAATCAAATAAAAAGCACTTCAACTTCAGACCTAGATGGACACAGGCATTTGTTGATGCAACCAGAATGTGTTGGGTTTTATCCATCTCTCACTTCAGTCTTCCTCTCCATGACTTTTAGTATCTAAGCCTTCCTCTCTAGGTGATTGAAATAGTCACAAGAATTTCAGATGCTTTCCTACCCTAATATGTAGTAATCACAGCAAAAAGAGCTTACCTCTTTAATACATACCCAAAGAAAAATTCCCAATAAAGCTCCAGTTGGTCCATCTGGGGTAATAGCACTACCCTTAAGCCAATCACAATTGCCAGGAAGGTTGTTATATTATCTCTATGACATTCCACTTTTAAAATGTTTCCACGCTGGACAGTGGTGGCACACACCTTTAGTCCCAGCACTCAGGGGGCAGAGGCAGGTGGATCTCTGTGAATTCAAGGCCAGCCTGGGCTACAGAGTGAGTTCCAGGAAAGGTGCAAAGCTACACAGAGAAACCCTGTCTCAAAAACCCAAAAGAAAAGTTTCCATATGACCAATATAAAATATGTGATTCAACGAAAGCTGGTCTTAACCCTAAGATTAGCTATATTTGAAACCCTCCATTGGACAAGTAACGGCTCCCAAAGTCTCTGCAGAAACAAAGGTAGCCTACTCAAAGTAGGATGAGTCAAGAACTAATGTGAATAGGATGGAAAGAACTCTCAAAGAATATGCAGGCATTGCACTCATGTTCTTCTCTCCTCAGCCTTCTTATAGCACAATTCATTTTGGCTTATGGAAAATCTAGTCCAGATGAGCTGATTGGAGATGATTCCTATTCTCTGCTGCAGGGTTGTTGGGACAAATAGTCCAAGCTGTCCATTCAGTATATGTTGCCCTCTCTTGGTAAATTTCAGTAGCCTCTTTTGGCTGACAGCTTATGAAAATAACAATAGACTATATAGACAATAACTTGGGTTCTCTGGAAGAGCAGCCAGTGTTTTTAACTGCTGAGCCCAGAGTCACTTTAAGCACCCATGACATTCATAATTTATAGCTTTGCTAAGGCATGAAATCACATTGCTCATGCTATAGAAAGCCATGAAAAGTACTTCATTAATGAATGAGCCAAGCTGACCACAGGTCAACCATATCTCAGAGTGGCTTTGATCTTTTCCCCTACATCTACAGAAAGATGAGAACAAGGGGTAAACTGAGTTCCTGAGAAAGAGCAAACTATCAATATTGCTGCTGGAAGTGAACTGTCAGAGTCTTTTACACATAGACTACTAACTAATAAACTACATTAGAAAATTATAAACCAAGTGTGAGGGCACACACCTGTAATATCAGCACTAGGGGGTGCTAAGGCAGAAAGATTTCAAGTTCAAGTCCAGCCTGAGTAGCTTACAAAGATCCTGTTTCACAAGAAGAAAATAAGAGAAGAGGAGAGAATTGGGGAGGGGAGGAGAATGGAGGAGGAGGGCAGGATGATGTTGGGTTAAGAAGAGAGAAGGTCATCATAAATCTAAGTAAGACTATTACGGTCTAATATCAATTGTCCACCAGAAAGACTCATATCTCAGGGGCTTAGTGCCCATCTGATGTTGCTGTTTTGAGAGGTTCTGGCAACTTCACAAGGTGAGACCTGAGTGAAAGAAGTAGGTCACTGGGCATGGGTCTTGAGGGTCCCTTGTCAATGACTCCATCCTGTATTCTTTCTCTGTTTCTTACCCAATGTGAAATGAAAAAGCCCCTCCATCATATACTGCTACTATAATATTCCACTTGACAATAGACCCAGATATAGCCAGATGTTTCTCCGGTCCTGCCCAGCCCCAAGGTCCAGGTGAATCTCTTCCACCTGCGGTCCCACAGCCACTTATAAAATAATCACTCAGAGGCTTATATTAATTATAAACTGTATGGCCTCTGGTTTCAGCTTCTTGCTAGCTAGCACTTTCATCTTAAATTAACCCATTCCTATTAATCTATATGTTGCCACGTGGCCATGGCATTACCGGTCTGCTGGCATTTTATTGCTCCTTTGGCAGTGGCTGGCGTCTCTCCCAACTCTGCCCTTCTCTCTGTATCTCTGCTTGGATTTCCCGCCTGGCTGTAAGCTTTCTTGCCATAGGCCAAAACAGCTTTATTTATTATCCAATGGGAGCCACACATATTTACAGCATACAGAAAGACATCCCACAGCACCCAGACACACAGTATGTTAGTTATGTTAATATGGATGTTATGCTAGTATGGATGTTATGTTAGTATGTTAGTTATGTTAGTATGGATGTTATGTTAGTATGTTAGTTATGTTTTTATGTTATGTTAGAATGGATTTATGTTAATATGTTAGTTATGTTAGTATGGCTGTTATGTTAGTATGTATGTTATGTTAGAATGGATTTATGTTAGTATGTTAAATATGTTAGTATATTAGTTATGATAGTATGCTAATTTTATGTTAGTATGGATGTTATGTTAGTATGGATGTTATGTTAACATGGATGTTATG
Source organism: Peromyscus eremicus (assembly GCF_949786415.1). Classification (NCBI taxonomy): domain Eukaryota; kingdom Metazoa; phylum Chordata; class Mammalia; order Rodentia; family Cricetidae; genus Peromyscus; species Peromyscus eremicus. Next base: position 29,997,678 of record NC_081439.1, on the reverse strand, counting down.
TTAGTACAGATGGAACAGTCTGAAATGGTGAGCCAAAATAAATGTTTAATCCCTTAAAATGACCCTATCAGTAGTTTGTCACAGAAACACAGAAGTAACTAACACAGATCCCAAACCTTTCAGCCTTGCCTGAATATATACTGTAATTTTAAAGGCCATAGTGTATTCAAGAAGGACCTAGAAAACAAACTTAATGTAGAAAGGGGGGCAGCTTGGTTCTACTGTATACATAGTATCTTTACAACTTTCCTGATCCCTATTTCACTTGTCTATTCTTGCAAAAGAAAATACCCCAAAGCTTGGTGTGTCAAAGGAATAAAATTATATTTGCTCACAAATGCATACTCTAAGTTGGACTTGGCTACACAATTCTGCTGGTCTTGCCAGTAATCACTCACGTGCTTGAATTCAGGTTAGTTGGGGCCTAGGCTCTGTTAGGATGCCAGGATTCCCAGGATGCTCTTTCTCTCTGTCTCTTTCTCTGTCATCTGTCTCTGTCTCTGTCTCTGTCTGTCTTTGTCTCTGTCTCTCTTTGTGTATGTATGTATGTGTGGTATGTGTGGTGTGTGTATGTGTGTGTGTGTGTGTGCACATGCATGGTCACCTATGTGTGTTTGTGATCTCAAGGCCTCTATTTTTCTCTCCCTCCACAAATTATCTTCTGCAGAATAGCTGAACATCTTACATAGTGGTTCAGAGCTACCAAAACCACAAAGGCAGTTCTTAGGCTTAATCCTTGAGCACACTTTCTCAATTAAAGTGGATCATAATGTCAACTTGATTAAAGGTAGTTACTACACAAGGACAAAAAATGTTGAAGGTCATAATTTCTGGTAGCTATAGATATAAAAGACTACACAATTTCTCTGTACTATAGTACTAGACGCTTTAGTGTATTCCTTCAGTAAATAAATCCAGATTTATCCCCATTTTATAGATGATTAAAGTGAGGCTTACAGAGGATAAAGAAACTATTCTAAAGTCATCCAGTTAGATTTGAATCCAAAGACAGTGTTCAATCCACTAACCACAGGAAGTCATTTTAGCCTCTGAACATGCAATTAAGTTCAGTTCCTGGGAATGTATTCATTAGGTGTTCCCATTGGGTGTTCCCTGGTAGAAGAGCAAAACAAAGACATCCTTTCATCTTCCTTTCTTTCCCCTTCAGCTTCTACTACAAAATTAACATCCTCTACTTCAGGACTTCCAGTAAATCAGATTTCAAAGGCAATCTCATCTGATTTTCTCCAGGCTCAAAATTACTGACACTCACTTCTGTGCAAAATGGTACCCGATTACCAGTAAAGGCTGGGCCTAAACACACATCCCCTTGTGCTTCCTTTGACTCCAATTCCCGTAACTGTCTATAGCCTAAGACTAAGGCTTTCAATATCCCTCAAAAGGGGAACTATGCCGCCTGCCACTTCTCATCTTGAGATCCTTAAATCCGCTTTCAGGCCAGTGAGGGTCGTCAGAGAGCCATTGAGCTGAAGGTGCCACATCTACATTATTAGTCTCAGAAGGAGGAGTGGGTACTTTGGAAAATAGAGTTGGAGAATCCATGAGTCCAAAGGGAGTCCCCAAGGAAGGGTTTTTAAAAATTGATGGAAATTTAAAGAAATTGTCCAGAGACTTAATCTATCCACAAATAACTATTAATACATATTGACATAAAAATTTGACTTTGACAGCTTTTCAGAGCAATCTGGTGCCAAGTCATTGCACTGAATGTTCAATTTCATTTCCTGTTTCCCTGCCCTGGGCTCTGAAATGATTTGAGAAGAAACAAAACAAAAAGTGAGAAGTATAAGAGAATGCCCGCCTGAGTCACAGTGGAGCACATGTTTCTCACATGCCCAATATTTCCTTCTTTGTAAGTTATACCCTCTATATCCCAGGGATGCGTTCTATTCCTAACAACATCATCACAGTCTGTTATTCAGGGTTCTCTCGACTTTAAAGCATCCTTAATGCTACAACCCGGCTAAAGCTATCCAAGGATCTTAAAGTATAGCAGCAGTATATGAGCCCATTGGGGGAGTATTTGACAACCTCTACCCTGGATCCTGGAATGAGTGGTAAATAAGAGACAGTGTGAGACTACATGCTGCTGTGTTTGAGCACAGCCTCCGCTTTAAGTGGCTGCTATTTTGTGCACACATGAGACGATTTAATGATGATGAGAAATTGTGAGTCAATTCTCCAAAAGAGTGTGAGGCAAAAATCAGTAAAATGTTTAGACTCTGTAAATATAATATTAATTATATCATTTAAGTGGCTTGTTTACCATTTAAGATAAGCTGCTCATCAGCACAGTAGCAATTGTGGATATATCACCAAAATGTGCCCTGTTGATAGGCTTCTGTAATATTTGATTATGACAGTAACCCATAAGACGTACTCATAAGCAGTATGTGAAAATCTATCTTCTAGTTTTAAATCATGAATTTGTAGCCCAAAATTTGCTCCTTGTCAATTATAGTCACAGCTTAAGGAATTAAAGAAAATGTTAGCTCTTACTCAAGCTAAAATATTTCTTTTTTCTCATTTAATTGTTTGTCAAAAAAAAGACCTATGATTTTCCATGTAGATAAGTCTAGGATCCTTTGCTGCGGCATCATAAACTATCAGGATTTTTTTTCTGCCAGACACACGTTTAGCATACAATGTTTTTGTTTTCAATTGTGCTTAGATATATCCAACATTTTATGTTCCCTAGGGTAAAGGCAATTAAAGAAAAATGTGCTAAAACATTCCAACTTTACCTTTCATTTATGTATAATTTTTAATTTTTACTGAGTAAACTTTACTGTTGGACATTGGAAATGCAGTGTTTGAGAGCAAGTGGATCCTAGTTGCAAGGTATTGGGTACCCAGCTTCATTGGAATGATTTTTCCAAGTTCTTTTGGGCAGGGGTTGTGTGTTACAACATGTTAAGGGCCAAAGGACGGTAGGATGACTGAGTCAGCTCTCTTCTACAATCAAGAAAACATCTCCAATTTGGGATAAATACTTCATTTTCATTTTCAGTTTTCCCTTTTATGTGCTTCAAATATGGTATGTGCTGCAACCCAACCTAAGCAAATTGGTGACTCAGTTATTTTAGGATATTTTTAATGCATGGGTATCACCTTAAGAAGAGATGAGGCCAGTGGGTCTCTTCAACAATCGCACTGCCAGGCAGGAAGCTAGCAGCAAGTATTGGACCAAATTCTGATACTCACATAGTCATATAAGGAGAGTCCTAGATGGCCACCCACTCTGACCTGGAAATTCAAGGAAGTTGTCTCCTTGACCTATTAGCTCCTCCTACTGTACCTTGCATGAAAGGTTCTGTATCTGTTACTTCTCTATCACTGTGGCCAAAATTTCTGACAGGGACAACTTAAAAGGCTGACTTTGTATCACCATTTTGGAAAGATTTCTTTTTTTAAGATTTATTTTCATTATTTTGTAATTATATGTATGTATGGGGGATATGTGCATGTCAGTCCAGGTGTTCACAGAGATCAGAGGCATCAGATGCCCCTGAAGCTGGAGTTACAGGCAGTTATGAGCTTCCTGATGTGAGTACTAGGAACCAAACTCAAGTCCTCTCCAAGACAAGCATACTCTCTGATCAGCTGAGCCATCTCTTCAGCCCCCATTTTGGAGCAATTTCAATTCATCTTTCATCTGATCATTGAAAATTATCTGTGGTGGGAGGAAGATGTGGCCACAAGTATTCACTTGATAGAAGACCAGGAAGCAGAGAGTGGGACCAGGATCAGAACTGGGCTATAACTTTTTTTAAATTAAAAATATTTTATTCATTTTACATACCAATCAAAGATCCCCCCCTTGCCTCCTCCTGCCCCTCCAACCTCCCCATCCCAACGCACCCCCACATTCCCTCCTACAAGAAGATAAGGCCTCCCATGGGGAGGTACATTCAGTAGAGGCAGGTCCAAGCCCCTCCCTGTGCCTCAAGACTGTGAGAGGTGTCCCATCATAGGTAGTGGGCTCCCAAAAGCCTGCTCATGAACCAGGGATGGATTCTGATTCTACTGCCAGGGGGCCCCTTAAGCAGATCAAGCTACACAACTGTCTCACTATGCAGAGGGTCTATTATAACTTTCAAAGGCCCTCCTGTAGTAAGCTATTTCTCCAACCAGGTCCTGACTTATAAAGGCTCCACAGACTGAAAATAATGCAGAAGAACAAGAACCAAAATGTGATCCTGTAAACGAAATTTCAGTTTCAAACTATAACAAGTCCATGTGAGCTACATGTGGGTATTTGAAGTGTTGAATTTTCTAAAACTTCTAGTCAGAATCAGGTAAACAAGTCCTCCAATAAATGGCTAAGCAGGAGAACAGTCTGTAATTTTGACTCTAGAGCAACATTCTAAAAGGTTGTATGTAGGCTATTGGCCTCCCTGAATTCTTATACCCCTAGTGTACAAGGGCAGTACTACCTAAACAATATTTCTAGTTAATGCACTCTACTTGGATGTCATTCATATACCAATGAAAAATCATTTCTACATTTCTAACATCCATGAGACTAATTAACAAAGCCTGTAATATTGATTTGAGATTAAGATATTTGAAGAATTATAGCAATTGCTTTGGAAATGTTGGTTTCTGATTAAAGTCTATGGAGAGTTAATAATTTCTGGAATGAACATGTTCAATTAGAGAATCTCAAATGTACAGTAGCCACCCCTATAGTATAGGTTAAAACTAAAATGCACAAAAATATCAGATTATCTTTGCTAGATTACTTTAAATTACATCAGTGCAACCACATGTTATGAGATGTGATGCCATTATGGATAATAATTATAATAGAAGGTGGGTTTTAAGATTTTGTTTTACATTTATCATCTTTTGTCATTCTGAATGTCTTTGAGGTAAATGACACATGACATTTACTATAATTACCATATAATCCAACAATTCTACTTCTGAGTATATATTCAAAAATTTTAAAGCAGGGTCTCAAAGAAAGCTTAGCACATACATGTTCATAGTGGCATTATTAGCAACAGCTAAAATGTGGAAACAACATCTGTCCATGAACGGAATAAATAATATGCAGTATGCACATGAAATAGAATGACTAAGCTTTAAAACTGAAGAAAGTTCTGACACATAATACAGCATAAATAAAGTTTCTGGAGATGATTTCAAATGGAATGTTAAGCACAAGACAATGACTATCTAGTCCTACTTTTATGAGGTACCTACATGTTGTGGTTTGAATGTGGAATGTCTCCCAGAGACTCTTGTGCTAGTGGTACTGTCTAGTTGTCAGGGGCTGAGGGAAGGGAGAATAGGGAGTCATTTGATGGATAAGAATTTTAACTTTTCAAAATGAAAAGAATTCTGAAAATAGATGGCAATGGTGGTTACACAGCAATATAATCATACTTACCACCAGTGATAAATATAGTTAAAAATGATTACTATGGTAATTTTAGCTTTATATGTACCCTCTTACAGTAAAATGATTGAAAGATCACTCACATCTGCTGTTCTCCTGTTGTTTGTAACTTATCCTGAGAACAATATTATCTAAGTTTCTGTCACTCTGTCATTATCCTGAAGCTCCAGGAAGAGTCCACTAGTAAGACAGGCATTGTGATAAGACTTTAAAGGACTGCAAAGCAGTCCACTGTTACAAATGAGGACTCAGATGGAGGAGGAACCATACAGGAAGCCAGACAGAACATCAGAGGCCAATACAAAGGTGTTGCCACCAGAGAAGGCAAGCAAGCCACCTACAGAGTAACATTTGAAGTGACATTCACTCTCAAGTGCCAGCCATGAATTTGAACCACCCTGAGAATCGTGCCTTCTTAATTTGGGCCCCAAGGCTTGTCTTACACGACTTCCAGTCCTCAGGCTCAATATAAGGAGCTTGGATTCTAGGCCAGTGTCCATGGGGGAAGCTTTGAGAGAAACTGAAAGAAAAATACAGGATTTTGAATGAAAAATATTACTCCTTTTTCTAATTTTTTTTTATTTAGAGACTTAATTGGAAAGAGGTAAGAGTAGAAGAAGGGAGATTAATTTATGCAAGAAGTAATAAAGGTATGAGCTAAGGCAGTTGTGTGCTGGAGAGTGATGGATGCTTAAAAAACAAAAGAGGAAGCAGGACTGAAAATGTGGTGACTAATTTAGGGTAGTGTTGACAAGAGAGAGGAATGGCCACAGTGACTTCTTTCCTCACTTGGGCTATGTTGACCATAGGCCAAAGCCACCGTGCCTCTAATAGAAGAACATCGCTCCATGCTACCTCTCCTCCTGCCTTCTCCATAGATTGAAGAGGGGTGGGGACAGTTTTCTTCTGCTCCCAAGTGGTAAGGCCACCCAATAGGGATTGCCATTATTCTTTCCCTGTGGTTAGTTGGGAGTCAATTGCATTGGCCCTGTTGATATTGCTCACTTTTTAATTCTCTTTTTTTGAGCAAAAGGAAGTTCCAACAAGGTACTTTCAGGGTGAGATAGCTCTACTAACTACTACTCTGTGTCAAACCTCTGCAATCCTAGGACAGCAGGAATGAGGGAGAAAAGAAGCAAAGAGGAAAGGATGGCAAAGTAAAGTCTAGATGAGCTGGCACTGACTCCCAAAGAGACATAGCCAACAACTTAATCATGCAAGATATCACCAGACAGACAGTATGCAAAGTGGTGTATCAGAATAACACCACAAAATGGAGGGAAAATGGGGTGGGAGGCTTTAACAGCTGGTCATCTTCTGCTTCTTGTTTCCCATAGGTCAAAGTTCACCCCATGTGAAGTTAACTCATATGCATTTAGCTGATTCCTGAATCACTGAGAAAACAAGATCCACAACCTGGGGTAAGGGTGGGAAAAGGGAAGAGGAACTAAGAGTCTGGGCCTCAGTCTTAAAGAGAAGGATCACTTGGGCCAAACAGAGATGAGCCTGAAGCACCACCAATGGCAGAAGGGCACTGAAACAAAGAGGTTGAGTGAGTTTTGGAAGTGTTGTATGTTTTTGCTCTTTTGCTCTTTTCTCTTTGATTCTTTTCAGAGGCTGCCAACCAGCTCCCAAATAAATTACACACAGAAGCTTATTATTACTTATAAATGCCCAGCCTTAGCTTGACTTGTTTCTTGCCAGCTTTTCTTAACTTTAAATTCCCTCACCTACCTTTTGCCTCTGGGCTTTTTCCTTTTCTTCTGTAATCTTACTTTCACTCTTACTCCATTTTTTGCTTGGTGGCTGGGTGGCTGGACCCTGAAGTCTTCCTCTCCTTCTTCTCTTGCTCTTTCTTTTCTTCCCAGAGTTCTCCTTCTATTCCTTATCTCTGCCTGCCAGTCCCACCTATCCTTTCTCCTGCTTTACTATTGGCCATTCAGCTCTTTATTAGACCATCAGGTGTTTTAGACAGGCACAGTAACACAGCCTCACAGAGTTAAACAAATGCAACATAAACAAAAGTAACACATCTTTGCATGATTAAAGTAGATGTTCCAGAGTATAAACAAATGTAACACACCTTAAAATAATATTCTTCAACAGGGAGGAAGAGAAAATTGTCTGTATACACCATTGACTAAAACCCAGAATGGAGAGTAAACTATCATTCATTCCACTCCTAAGACCATAGCATTTCTGCCATGATTTCTTGAAGACCTGTATTGTATTCTATTGATAAAAAACATCTGGAGCAGACACGTGGAGTTGCCTGCTCCAAAACCATCTGCCTTTCTTTGTCATAATACTGATTCTCAGATAAACACACAGCCACTCATAAGACTACATTTCCAGCATAGACACTATTCTATATGTTTAATATATGTTTTAACCAATAGGCTATAAATATAGCTATATGGAAGCCTCTAGAACACCTTCTTAAAAGATAAAATAATAGCTTCTTTCCCCTTGTCCATTTTTATTTCATTCTGTGAATCTAGAAGTGGTGATTGGAACTCTAGCTACCATTTTGGACCTTAAAGACAAAGGATGATGGAGTGAGAAACACAAAAGAATATGGAACTCCAATAATTTAAAAAGTTTTTATACCAGTCTTTTTCTGCCTACTCTTAGATTTTACTTACATAGAGAAAAAAAATCATCTTCTATTTTTTCAATGTTGAATCATTTATTTGTTACTCTTAAAGGCTTTTATTTTTTGTTGGACACAGACTTATAAGTAAAAGCTCTCAGCGAGGATGGCTTACATCTCTTGGCAATCTGTCCCTGGCATTTTTCTTTGGCTTCCTTCATTCTCTTGGCTAAAAGTTTAGCATATTCTACAGTTTTCTCCTTGTTTTTCTTAGTGCATTGTTTCTTCTGAGCAATATATAGGCATTTATGTTGCAGGACATGTGAAGTAACAAGATGCTGAATCTCAGGTGGGCTTCTTACCTCTTTGTTCAAGGGCTTCTGACAACATATTGGTGGACATCATCTTCTTTAGAGAAATTGAAAAGCTTTCAGATTCTGCTAGCTTGTTTGGATCCCAACCACTGAAGCACAACAGTGTCTGTCAGTTCAGGAATATCCCTCTTTTTGTTTTGTTTTGTTTTGTTTGTTTGGTTGGTTGGTTTGGTTTTTCGAGACAAGGTTGCTCTGCGTAGTTTTGGTGCCTGTCCTGGATCTCGCTCTGTAGACCAGGCTGGCCTCGAACTCACAGAGATCCACCTGCCTCTGCCTCCTGAGTGCTGGGATTAAAGGCGTGCGCCGCCGCCGCCGCCGCCGCCGCCGCCGCCGCCGCCGCCGCCGCCACCATCACCACCACTGGCCCCTCTCTCCTCTTTTACAATAAAGTTGAGAACACTCAGATTGGAATCCATAATGCATCCATGAACAGACTTGTGCTTCCTCTCTCCAGTTCTCCTTGATCTATAACAAGAATGCGCCTTACTTAAGAGAAGATGCACTCTGCCCTGGGTCAAGACACCTTTATTCATGGAAAACCATTTGCTATTTCTACCACAGATTTAGAAAACATAACCCTTCCACTCTTCACCCAGAGTATCAGCAGCTACTTCTGTGACCATGCACTTCTCACAGAAAGTTCAAAGCTTGCCTTCATTGTCCACTTCAATGAGTTTCTGACAGATGGTGGCTAGGAAAGAGATATTCAGCTTCATCTTGGCCTGACTACCTAGTGGGCACGATAAAAAGAGTCATCTTCCCTATTTTTACACTTCCATATTTTTATACTTCCCTTATGTGGTGGTTTGGAAGAAAATGTCCCCAGTAGAGTAGGAAGTGGCACTATTAGGAGGTGTGGATTTGTTGGAGTATGTATGGTATCATTGAAGGAAGTATGTCTCTGTGGAGGTGGGCTTTGAGGTCTCCTACACTCAAGCTATGCCCAGTGTAGCACACAGTTGCTTCTGCTGCCTATTGATCAAGATGTAGAACTCTCAGCTCCTTCTCCAGCGCAATGTCTGCCTGCACACCACCAAGAAGATAATGAACAAAACCTCTGAAACTGTAAGTCAGCCCCAATTAAATGTTTCCTTTATAAAAGTTGCCATGGTCATGGTGTCTCTTCACAGCAATAGAAACCCTAAGACACCTTATTTTGATCTTATAACACATACAGCTGAACCTAATCACTCTGAGAATAACATCTTTTTAGCATCTTACTTGGGATCCAAATCAAATTTGTCGGTGATTTCTCTTTCTTCCAATTTTTAAATGTGGCAGCCACACTTATGTGTCTCAAAGCCTCCAGGACATCCCTAGTTTTTATAATTTCTGCTAATTCCAATTAGTGTTGCTCCTATGTATTATTTAGGGCTGGCCACTTGGAACTGGATAACCTATCAGAGGGCTCATCCCTGGAGAAGACTGATTCTTCCTCTCTTAGTAGTCATTAATTACTTGTAGTTCTTTATCTTTTTGTAGCAAATGGAGACCACCACAGAAATACATAACTGGTCCAAATGCTGAGAAACGCTGTGTATGGAGTATCTATTCCCAGTTGATATATCTACAACACAATCCCTATACCTATGGCTTAAGGAATATCACAGAAGAGAAAGTAGAAAGATTGTAAGGCCAAAGGACCGGGACATCTGCTACATCTGCTATAGTGTTTCCTATGTATGACATGGAATTGTACCCATCAAATCTTAGCAATATGGTCACCTAAATAACACCCACGCAATGACAACATCGATTGACATCTCAACATGGATGGAGATTTAATGACAAAATTGTCATTGATCAGTCTTTATCACTGTCCTCTCCTACTCTCCCAGTCTCTGGTAGTGATTATTCTGCTCTAGAAGTCTATGTAATTATATTTTTCTTTTTAGACTTCACATACATATGTAATAACATGGTATTTGTTTTCTTGTGCCTGTATTATATCATTAAAAATAATAATCTCAAATCTTACCAATATTGTCACAAATGACAGAATTTTTATCCTGTTAATGGCTGAATAATGTTCTATGCTGTGTATGTAATACACTTTCTATATCCAGTCATCAAACGATATTTAGTTTGTTTCTATTTCTTGCTATTGTGAATAGCACTGCATTAAACAGTTTTCACTGCTAAGAAATGATAAATGCTACTGCCCATGACCCAGAGCAGCTTCTGAAAGCATGGCCAAAATGTATATTGTAACATTTCTGATGATTTTAGCTTTCTCCTTCCAACACTACCTGGTTTATATAAAGGCACATACCCATATACCTCCCATCCTACACTCTGCCATCCCAGCATGAGCAGTCAGAAATCATCTCAGTGATGACTTCAGGTCACATCTGTGGAGACTCAGTCAATTTTGTAGTTCTATAGAAATGGAAAGGGGAAGAAGCATTGCAGAAACTTCTAAGAGGACTATGTAAAGAAGTTCTGCCAGAATAACCCAGCTGGGTAACATCTTGCCTTTCTTTTCCATGTGGAAACTCTGCTCAAAGCGCACACGGCCATACACACACAAAACACACACACACACACACACACACACACACACACACACACACACATGCACATAAACTGCAGACAACAAATACACAAGCCCTAAGCAGAATTTGCCCATTTCCCTGGCCAGGGTTAGTTTTGCAATCAGTGATAAGCCCCAGCAAAACAAGCTTCTTCTGGACTACATTGGAGTAACTCAGGGCAACCAGACCAAATGGTCCAAATACTTGTCAGAAGGCAAACATGTGTGTCTGCTACTGAGCCAAGCAGAATCTTAGGAAATGAGGTTTAAATGAGGGGAAAAAATTGGAAGTTTTTCAATAGTAAAAATGTAACCATTTCTTTTATGGTTTGACTACAAATAATTCTTAAATACAGTCAAGAAACACTAACCTGGCCCTTTCACCCTAGAGGAGGCAAAGTCTTTCTCTTTTTGGTCCTGACATTTCTTCTAAAATTTCTCCACCCCTCAGGGATGCTTTCTGCCTTCTCTCTCCTCTCCATAAGACACTAAACAAATCCAACTCCAAGTCTGATCTCCACTGTTACTCTGTCAGGTGGTGTGTGTATCACTGAACCGAACAGAAATGGCCCTCCTCTTGCTCTTGACCTTTCTAGTGTAACCTGCCTATGGGAGCACCTGCTTGCTTCCACTGTCACTTCCCAATTATCAGAAAACCAGAGTGGAGCTTCCTGATCTGAAAAAAAAAAAAAGCTGCACGGTTTTATGATTGTTGGTTGGTTGTAATGTTTGTTTGGGTGTTTGTTTGTTTGTTTGTTTATTTGTTTTTAATTGAGACAGTAGCTGTGTAGCTCAGCTTGGAACTTACTATGCAGGCTTAGTTGACCTCCAACTTGTAATTCTCCTACATCAGTCACCCAAGTGCTAGAATTAGGTACAGTCCACCACACCCGGCTAAACCTTCACTTTTCTTTTTTCTTTTTTTTTTTTTTTTTTTTGGTTTTTTGAGACAGGGTTTCTCTGTGTAGTTTTGGTGCCTGTCCTGGAACTCACTCTGGAGACCAGGCTGGCCTCGAACTCACAGAGATCCGCCTGGCTCTGCCTCCCAAGTGCTGGGATTAAAGGCGTGCGCCGCCGCCGCCGCCGCCGCCGCCGCCGCCGCCGCCGCCGCCGCCGCTGCCACCACCACCACCACCACCACCACCACCGCCCGGCATAAACCTTCACTTTTCTACTCACTTCCTTTTTATTTGAATAATTAGAGTGGAGAATGATAGACAGATTGATGTGGGCCTAAGTTTCACCAGAGCTGTCTTTCTTGCCTCTATTACTACCATGAGGAGAATAGGCCATGGCTAATCCTGTCATTCAAGGAGAATAAGAAATACATGAAACAAATCTGAACTTGGCCTACAATTAGAGCTGCTCACTGAGCCTAGCAAAGCCATTCTGTCCAGATTGCAAACATATGCATACTAAATGATCATTGTCACTGAGGTCTTGTGCTTGTTTGCACCAAATGGTAATGGATACAAAACTATTTATTACAAATAACTCAAAAGTACAACTCTGGATTCCATTTGCTTGGGTTCAATGGCAAACTCTCTGAATCAAAATCGGATGAGCTCAGACAAATTACTCACACTTTGTGCTTTTGTTTGCATATCCGTAAACTGAAGGTAACATGCTAAGAGGATTAGATTTATCAAAACATTCAAAGTACATGAAGCAATACCTGGCACACACCAAACGTCCAATAAATGTTTTCCAGCATTATTTTATCTAACAATAAAGCTGGTATCATATTTTTGCACAGAAATACAAGTTTAGATTCACCTTGCAAACCCAAACTTCTGGCAGGGATTTTGATTGATATTGTATTAAATCTGTAGATTAAATCAGAGAGCACTGTCATCATAATATTTATACGTAATATTTGTATTTATATTCATAAGAATATTTCTCCATTTATTTAGATGTTTCATTTATATCTACCCTTTGCCCTGGCAACCTCCCACCCAAAATAAAATAAAATAAAATTTAAGAGAAAAAAGAAAAAAGAGAGAAGGAAAAAATCAGTCTCGTCACTGACGCTGTAGTGTGACACAGTGAGTCGTGCAGTAAACCCTTTTATTCCCATATCTTTACTTGTAAGTGTTCATTGCAGAGAGTTATTGGTCTGGTTCGAGGCCTCTGGTTTCTGCTGCACCGTCAATGCTGGGCCCTCACTGGAACTCCTCTTGGTTATCCTGTTGTTGCCCTGTGTTTTGGAGATCCTGCAGCTTTGGGTCTGCAAGACCCGTCCCTTCACGTGCTTCGCCCTATCACAGATGGGGTGGATGTTGGGGTTGGCCAACTCATAACCCTGGTTCTGGGCCTGGGTAGCCCACCAGCTCTCCCCTGTCCTCACCACCAGGGTGAGCTCTCCTGCATTGTCCTGGAGAGTTCACCCCTTGCAGCAATGAGCAAGGGGCGGGGCCAGTTCTCCTGCTTTCATGCCCTTAGGGTTGGCTTTCCCACACCTATACCTGCAGGATCAGTTCTACTGTGTTGCCCAGGCATGGTAGAGGGGCCACTCTCCACTGCAGCTGATGAGGGGCAGGGCCAGCTCTCCTGCTCTTATACCTCAGGAACAGCTCTCCCACCTACCTCAGCTGTTGATTGGGGGGGGGCATCTCTCGCCCACCCATGCCGTCACATGACAGATGAGTAATGGGGACAGCTCTCCCATGCTAACAACTTCAGGGATGCCTCACCCACACCTCCGCCAACAGGATAAAAAGAAATAAAAGAGCAAGAATATAAGATTCAAAAAGAGGAACTGTCATTTAAAGTTTAAAATACTCTCTGCAACTGATACCTACTGGCAAAGGGGAAATCAGTTTTCTCCAATGGAGAGTTAACAGGGTATATCAATCACACCACAGGGAGGGTCCACACCCAGGAGTAGTTGGTCAGAACAAAATGAACACCATACTATTTTGTGGATTGTTTCAGTCCATTTTGTTTTGTTCTGACTTTTGTTTGTTGGTTGCCTTCTTTTGCATGGTTGTTTTGGTTTTCATTGTTGTCTTTTTGTGGGATATTTTTCTGTTTCTTGTTTTTTGGGGGTTTTGTTTCTAGTTTGTCTTGAAAGAGATAGAAATAACATAAAGTATGGACAGGGAGGTGGGAGAGACCTGTGAGGAGTTGGGGAGGGAGAAAACATCATTGAAATATGTTTTGTGAAAAAAATATTTTAATAAAAAATAGAAATTAAGTTGATTTTTAAAAAGGAGTATGTTATACTTTGACAAAACTAAAAGTGCAGGGTCAGAGAGAGACATAGATGAATGCTTGAGTAACTCAAATGAAGCAGCTTGTCTTAGTTAATATTCAGAGGTTTAGTCCATTTCAGCATGCTGTGTACTATGGAGGGATGCAGGCAGACATGGTGCTGGAGAAGGAGCTGAGTCCTACATCCAGATCCACAGGCGGTAGGAATAGAGAGAGCTACTGGGCCTGGCTTGGGCTTCTAAAACCCCAAAGCCAACCCCCACTGACACACTTCCTCCGATAAGGCTACACCCACTCCAACAAAGCCATAAGTCCTAATCCTTTCAAATAGTGCCATGCCCTATGAGCCTATAGGGGGCATTTTCTTTCAAACCACCATACATCCCTACAAAAAGATCAAGGGAATCTGTCTTTCTCCTTGTCTGTCTGGAGAAATAGAAGAATGAAAGACTTACCATTGCCTTGAGGTCATTGTCTAGAGCATCAGTTCTCAACCTGTGGGCTGTGACCACTTTCACAGAGGTCGCCTTATACCATCATAAAACATAGATATTTACATTACTATTCATAACAGTAGCAAAATTACAGTTATGAAGTAGCAATGAAAATAATTTTGTGGTTGGGAGTCATCACAATATGAGGAACTATATACTAAGGTGTCTCAGCATTAGGAAGGTTGAGAACCACTGGTCTAAAGGGAAAAAAATTATTTGCCATTAATTTTCACAATAAAAGTGCCAAAAATGACCCTATGGTTTTTGAGATGCCCCTGAGATTTCTGTCCTTAAATCAAAACATTGAACTGTTCTGAGGCTAAAGAAAACAAAATAAAATAAAAGCTGACTATCTTCCACCAAATTTTCTGTAAATAGTTGAAGGAGTCCCCATAGTTTGAGAGGAAGATAGAAATTGTCTTCTCAGTGGGGTTCTCTCCTTTCAAGTGTCCCTAAGGGGGAAAATAGCCATTCCATTCTGGACCTCCTTCTTCCTTATGTCCACCTGAGTGCTGTAGGGCCTGAGAGATGGTTCAGTGGATGTCTTAGATACTGTTCTATTGCTGTGAAGAGGCACCATGACCAAGGCAACTCATATAAAGGAAAGCATTTAACTGGGGCTTGCTTAAAGTTTGAGAGGTTAGTACATTTTCATCATGGTGGGGAGCATGGCAGCAGACAGGCATAGTGCTGAAGAAATAGATAAGAACTTCATTCTGGCCAATAGAAAAAGAAAGAAATGAGCTTAGTATGAACTTTTGAAACCTCAAAGCCCACCCCCAGTGACACACTTCCTCCAACAAGGCCACACCTACTTCAACAAGAATACACTTCCTAATCCTTCTAATCCTTTCAAACAGTTCCACTCCATGGTGACCAGGTATTCAAATATATGAGCCTTTAGGAGCCATTCTTATTCAAACTACCACAGTGGGTAAAGGCACATGCTGCAAGCCTGATAACCTGAGTTTCATCATTGGGACCTTCAGTTGCATAGTATGGCACAACCTCCCCCCACAACATACATACATACATACATACATACATACATACATACATACATACATACCTTAGTAAAAAGAATATCACAGGAAAGGGCTTGAAAGGCAGAGATACACTTCTGTAGATTAAAAGTCAGCATTTGCAAGCAGATGTGGTGGTGGACACCTTTAATCCCAGCACTTGGCAGGCAGATCTCTGAGTTCAAGGCCAGCTTAGTCTACAGAGCAAGTTCCAGGATAGTCAGGACTACAGAGAAAGCCAGTCCTGAAAAAGGAAAGGAAGGAAGGAAAAGTCAGCATTTGCAGCACAGCTGGCTGTGCTTCAGACCCCTCTATCTCCACCACCACTGACTGCACTGGCCCAGGCCCTAGGCAGTTACCTCCTGGGGGTGCTCCTATAAGATCAAAGATTTGGGCTGGGCGTGTTGGTGCATGCTTTTAATCCCAGAACTCAAGTTCAAGGCCAGCCTCATCTACATAATGTGTTCCAAGACATCCAGTGCTATAGAGAGATTCTGTGTCAAAAGAAAAAAAAGATTTTGCAGAGCCAGTTAGGTTCAAATTTTCCACAGAACAGAGGGTCTTAAGGAAACATCTCTGCAAAGATACAACTAACACACCACTTATCCACAGATAGTATATATGTAGACTGCAGAACTTCAAGAGTGTGGTATTAGAATGTAACAACCACAGATATAAGGGTTCTCTCTCTGGTAGATATAGAATCCAGCTAGGCCAAATTCAATCCAGCTTGCATGTCCCACCACTTGTCACAAGACTGTTCTCTGACCTCAGATCTTGATGAATAATACAATTTGCACAAAGGAAATCTAGGCCTCTTAGAAACTGTCACATGAGAATCTTTAAGGCCTTAGCTGGAAAACCTGGGTGGGGGTGCCTTGTCTACATGTGTCCTTAGGTCTTGGTCTATATGCTCAGGATCACCGTAGTCTCTTGGTCAGATCAGGAATGGCATAGACATCCATCACAAAGACAACACAGACATGCTCAAATGTTCCCAGCCTCCTCAGTAAGACCTCAAAACCTCATGCTGATGAGAAGGCCCACTCAACCTCCTCTTCCACTGGGGACTCTTAAGGACCATAAAGTGGCCACTCTGTAGATCATGGACCTTATACAATATCCCTCAAGCACTGGTGCCAATTTTAACCACTGACTTGTATTAAAAGGTAACATTCATCAGATGAAAGGGATATCCTGATGATGAGCCAAGAGGGGCACAGCTGTTTATTGGAGCCTAGGAACTGGTTCCTGTGGTACCATATTCCAAGGGTCAGTCCCATGCAGCTGGATGTCATGGGCAAGACCACAGACACAGGCTGCAGACTCCCTCCTGTCCTTGGTCAGATTTATGCCTAAGCATTTCATAGGTTTTTAATTATGTTATTTGTACATGATATTATTTCCGTTTACATTTGTTAATCACTACAATGTTCTATTTTGACCTTGTATTGTGAAATTGTTGTAATCTAACTTAATTGTTTTAGTAGCTTTTTGATAGTTTTTTTGTATTTTCTACATAGATGACCATTTCATTTGTTCTTAAAGATAATTTTATTTTTTCCTTTTTCCATTTTGTCTTTTTATTTCTTTTCCTTGCTTTTACCACTAGCTAGGACCTCTAATACAATGTCAAAATAGAAATGATCAGAACAAATATGTTTTAATTTTTTATTGTTTGACAGTTTCATACATATTTAAAATGAATTTTAGTCATTTTACCCCTAATCCCCTCTCTTACCACCCCCATACACACACATAATATCCAGCTGGAACCCTTCTCAAGTAGTCCTCCTCCTATTTTACTTTTTTCTTTTTGCATATGAACCATCAACTTTAATTACTTTCTTGCTCAAGCACGGGTGGGAGTTTACTGGAGCACTGAAAAAAAAATGACACGCTGTCCTACTCTCTTGAGGGTTTGGGATGATGTGAATTGTCAGCTTTTTACCACTGTCCAACTTGGATGAACTGAGTGTTTACCCTGAACAGCCTTGGTGATAACATTCAAGACAGAGACTGTCGGAGCCCACCCTGGTCTGGACTAACGCAGTGCTTCCCCCTCAAGACGCCTGAGATGTGGACCACCAGAAGAAGGTGGAAACTTTTGCCTTTCAGGCAGAACTTGGTCAACCTAAGCCCCTCATCATGACTACTTTCTATTCTAACAAGGGAATGTTCCTTCAGAAATTGATCTCTAATGCTTCAGATGTCTTGGACAAGAGTTGCTATGATAGCCTGACATCCAAGTTGGACAGGGGTAAAAAGCTGAAAACTGACATCTGCAACTCTCAGAAATGCATCCCGACTTTGGTGGAGACAAGCTTTGGCATGACCAAGCCTGACCTCATAGATAATTTGGAAACCATTGCTCAGTCTGGCATAAACCTTTCATGGAGGCTCTCCAGGCTGGTGCAGACATCCCTAGGATTCAGCAGTTTCATGTTTATTTTAGTTAGGGTTTCTATTGCTGTGATAAAACATCATGACCAAAAGCAACTTGGAGAGGAAATGGTTTATTTCATCTCACAGCTTGTAGTTCATCATTCAGGAAACTCATATCAGGAACTCAAGGTAGGAACCTAGAGGCAAGAACTGAGGCAGAGGCCATGAAGACATGCTGCTAACTGGCTTGCTCCTCATGACTTGCTCAGCCTGCTTTCTTATACATACCAGGACTGCCTGCCCAGGATAGCACCACCTGCAATGGGCTGGGCCCTCCCATGTCAATCACTAATCTTAAAAATGCCCCCACAGGAGTGAAGCATGGTGGTGCACACCTTTAACTCCAGCACTCAGGAGGCAGAGGCAGGTGGGTCTCTGTGAGTTTGAGGCCATCTGGGTTTACATAATGAGTTCCAGGATAGTAAGGGCTATACAGAGGAAACCCTGTCTCAAAAAAAAAAATGGCTGAAAGTAGTGGTGCACGCCTTTAATCCCAGCACTTGGGAGGCAGAAGCAGGTGGGATCTATGTGAGTTCAAGGCCAGCCTGGTCTACATAGTGAGTTCCAGGACAGCCAGGACTACTTAGAAAGACTCTATCTCAAAAAAAGAAAAAAAGAATAAAAGAATGGAAGAAAGAGAGAGAGAGAGAGAGAGAGAGAGAGAGAGAGAGAGAGAGAGAGAGAGAGAAAGAAAGAAAGAAAGAAAGAAAGAAAGAAAGAAAGAAAGAAAGAAAGAAAGAAAGGAAGGAAGGAAGAAAGAATCCACAGGCATGCCTCCAGGCCATTTTTTGTTTTTGTTTGTTTGTTTGTTTGTTTGTTTGTTTGTTTGTTTGTTTGAGACAGGGTTTCTTTGTGTAGCCTTGGCTGTCCTGGAACTCACTCTGTAGCCCAGGCTGGCCTCCAACTCACAGAGATCTGTCTGCCTCTGCCTCCCGAGTGCTGGGATTAAAGGCATGCACCACCACTGCCCGGCTGCTTCCAGGCCAGTCTTATAGAGTGATTTTTTCAGTTGTGGTTTCTTCTTTTCAGATAAACCTAGCTTGTTTCAAGTTGACAAAAAAGACAATATTGGATTCCATTCTGCCTCTCTGGTGGCAGAGAAAGTTGTGATCACAAAACACAATTATGGTGAACACTATGCCTGTGAGTCTTCTGCTGATGGATCCTTCACTGTATAGGCATATCACAGTGAGCCTATTGGCCAGGATATAAAAGGGATCCTTCACCCCAAAGACCAGACAGAATATTTAGGAGAGGAGGGTCAATGAGGTGGCAAAGAAGCACTCACAGTTCATGGGCTATCCTACCACTCTTCATTTGGATAAAGGACAGAAGCAGATCAGTGATAATGAGGCAAAGTAAGAGAAAGAAGAGGACAATAAGAATGATAAGGAGAAGCCTAAGATTGAAGATGTATGAGCAGATAAGGAGGATGATACCAGTAAAAAATTTAAAAAAAAGTAAACCAAGAAAGTTAAGGAGAAATACACTGGTCAGAAATAATTGAGCCAGACCAAGAGCATGTGGACCAGAAACCCTGATGGTATCATTTAAAAAGGAATATAGTAAATTATATAAGACCTTCACCAGTGATTGGGAAACCAGTTGGCAGTTAAACACTTCTTTATAGGAGGTCAATTGAAATTCAGGGCACTATTCGTCATCTCTTGGTAAGTTCCTGTTGTCCTCTTTGAGAATATCAAGAAGAACATCAAGCTCTGTGTCCATCATATGTTCATGATGGATGGCTATGATGAGTTAATACCAAACTATCTCAACTTATCTGTGATATGGTTGGCTCCAAGGATGAATATCCCCCAAGAAATGCTCCAGTAGTGCAAAACCTTGAAAGCAATCCACAAAAACATTGTGAAGAAAGGCTTTGAGCTCATCCCTAAGCTGGCAGAAGACAAGGAGAACTACAAGAAATTCTATATTCTCTAAGAACATAAAGCTTGGAATCCATGAAGATTCTACTAGCTGACAATGATGCCTCTCTGAGCTACTGGGATACCACACCTCTCAGTCTGGGTATGAGATGACTTTCATATCAAAGTATGTATCGTCCATGAAGGAGACACAGAAATCAGTTTACTACATCACTACTGAACGCAAAGTTGGTAGCCAACTCTGCCTTCATGGAGCATATGAAGAAGTGGGGCATTGAGGTGGTATATGTAACTAAGCCTATTTACAGGTACTGCATGCAACAAGTCAAGGAGTTGTATGGGGAAAATCCTAGTATCTTTGATCAAGGAGGGCATGGAGCTACCAGAGGATGAGAAGGAGCAGAAAATGAAGTAGAACAAGGGAAATTTTGAGAATCTTTGAAAGCTCATGAAGATCTTGGATAAGAAAACTGAAAAGGTGACAATTTCCAATAAGCTTGTCTCTTCACTGTGCTGCATTATGAAAAGCACTTATGGATGGATGGACAGCCATCATGAAGGCCCAAGCACTCCAAGACTACTCTACAGTTGGCTACATAATGGCCAAAAAAAGCACATAAAGATCCATCCTGGCCATCCCCTTATGGAAAGCCTGCAGCAAAAGACTGAGACAGGCAAAATGGCAAGGCTGTCCGAACCTAGCAGTGCTACTGTTTAGTACTGTTGAAAACCACTTTACTCTCCCCTGGCTTCTCCCTGGAGGATCCTGAGACCCACACCAACTACATCTACTGCATGATCATACTAGGCCTGAGGACTGATGAAAATGAAGTGACCGTAGCGCCGAGCGCAGCTGAGCCCACCACTTTTGCATGATGAAGATACTGTCATTTCACATGGAAGAAGTAAGAGTTCCCACTGGGAAGCCTGTGCCCTTTGTCTACGCTTCCCTTAGGCTTCCCGGCAGTTTTGACTAAGCCTGACCCACCTGGCTCTCTGCTGATGCCTACAGGCTATCTTCTTCTCTCCTGTTTTTAGTGGCTTAAGGCAGAAAAGTCTCCCCTCCTTCACCAAATAGCAGGGCTGGGTGTTGTGCATTATGTTTTGTTCATTTGTTTATTTTGTCCTGAAATGAAAAGTATTCAAAATAAAGAGGCTGTAGTTTTTAAAAAAATAGTGCCCCCCAATCTCCCAACAACCATTAACTACCAATAGTCTCTCTAGGAGGGATGGGGCCTCATGGGTCTCTCCCTAATCCATGATGAAATGCTGAGAAGCTTAATCTGGTACAAGTGTTCTTTGGATAACCACAGCTACAATAAATTCATGAGTGCATCAGCTATGTTATTTCCAGAAGATGTTTTTTGTTACATATCTCCCTATTCTCTTTCTCTTACATTCTTTCTATTTCCTCTTCCATGATGTTCTGTGAGCCTTGGAAGGGAAGATATAGCTGTCCCATTTAAGGCCAAGCATGCTACCATCACTTATTCTTCATACTTTGGCCAGTCACAGGTTTTTACATTAATGAGCACTCACTATTTACATTGTTCTTGATCCAAATGGACAACTTTAGCCTTTCATCATATCAGGTATAGACTACTCAATTGTGTGTGTGTGTGGGGGGGGTGTTGGTAGGTGTGTGGATATGGGTGCACATATGTGTGCATGCATGTGGAAGCCAGAGACAACCTTGGGTGCTGTTTTTCAGGTACCACTCACCATTTTTTTTTTAAGATACGGTCTCACTGGCCTGGAACTCATGAACTATGCTATGCTGGCTGACCAGAAAACCCAAGAAATCTGCATATTTCTATCTCCTCAGCACTGGAATTACAAATTCTACACCATGCCCGGCTTTTTATGTGGATGCTGAAAATGGAATTCAGGTCCTTGTGCCTGCCAGGCAAGCACTTTACCAACTGAGCTAGACCTCTAACCTTATTTTTCACTTCCTGGATAACATCTTTTGATGTACAAAAGTTTTTATATTTTGTTTTGTTTTGTTTTTCAGGCCAAGGATGGCTTAGCAGGTAAAGGGGCCTGCCTCCAAGACAGAATCTGAATTTGATTCCCAGGACCCACATGGTGGAAGGAGAGAACTGTTCCTCAGGTGTTGTCCTGTGTCCTCTAGACATGTGCCATGGCATGTGCATACCTTTACTCACACACACAAATAAATATTTTTTAAAGTTTTCAATTTCCACAAAGTCTAATGTATTGATGTCATTCTTTAGTTACTTGTGTTTTTGATAGCATATCTAAGAGACGCATTCTCAGCTCAAGGTCATGTGTGTGTTCACCTGTTTCTTTGTAAGAGTTTACGGTTTTAGCTCTTCAATATGCATCTTCAATTCATTTTGAGTTACCTTTTGTCTATGTTGTGATGTATTGAAGCTAAATTCATAGTTTTATGCCAAGAGATCTAGTTTTCCCGGCACTGGTTTTTAAGTAGGCAGTTCTGTGCCTCTCCAAACAATCTTAGCACCTTGTTGAATGACAACTAACCAGAGATGGATAGGTAAGGCACATTTTAATTGATAAAAACTTACCTTTAGTGGGTGTGGTACAAATTCTATACCTAGAGGATACTTCAAATTATCTTTTGTTGAGATATATAGCTGTACAAGCCCAAAGAGTTTCTCAAGTAGTGGCTTTTTGCTTCTATTAGGAGTATCTTTCTTTAGCAAACACTTAAATGTGGCAACATTTTTAAAATAGGTTGTCTCTACATTTGATCCTTCCTAATGGTTTGGGTAAATTTAGTGCTGTGAAATTGTAAGTCCTCTCAAAAATCATTCTATTTTGGTACAAACTATAAATTTATCCAATTACAAATAGGAACTTCATCAAAAGATGCTTCAAAGTCAAGATATTCCAACATTCAATTATAGAATTGCAAAATTAAATCTTAGAAATCATTTGAACTCTCATCATTTAATTTCAGTTCCCCTGAAATAAACTCAACGCCTTCCTGTTTGCAAGCTTTGTTTGCAATTATTCCACTTTTCTAAAATGAACTATCAATGAATACTATGATTAAAAATGTCCAAATGCTTTGGAGAAATTAAAAAAAAAATGAAGTCGGAAGACTTAAAAAATTTGGCTAGTTTTATGTCAACTTGACACAAACTAGAGTCATCAGAGAAGGAACTTCAATTGAGAAAATGCCTCCATAAGATCCAGCTGTGGATGAAACATGCCTTTAATCCCAGCACTTGAGAGGCAGAGGCAGGCAGATCTCTGTGAGTTCAAGGCCAGCCTAGTCTACAGAGCTAGTTCCAGACCAGCTAGGGCTGTTACACAGAGAAACCATGTCCCTCCCCCGCCCCCCCCAAAAAAAGATCCAGCTGTGAGGCATTTTCTTAATTAATGATTGGAGGGGAGGGCCCATCCGATTGTGGATGATGCCATCCCTGAGCTGGTGGTCCTGGGTTCTATAAAAAAGCAGGCTGAGAAAACCAGGAGAAGCAAGCCAGTAAGCAGCACCCCTCCATGGCCTCTGCACCAGTTCCTGCCTCCAGGATCCTGCCCCGTTTGAGTTCCTGTTCTGACTTCTTTCTATGATGGACTATAATATGAAAGTATAAGCCAAATAAACCCTTTCTTCCCCAACTTGCTTTTTGGTCATGGTGTTTCATTGCAGCAATAGAAACCCTAACTAAGACAGCAGTGCCAAAGTAGGACACATAGAGTGATTAACAAAGTAGTTCCTTAAGGCTCAGACATTTGATAATACATGCACTGATATGCTAAGCATTGTTTTTGTTATTTGAAACACTTTTGTATACAATGTATTTTGATCATGTTTTCTCCTCTTCCAACTCCTCCCAGATCTTCCCCTCCTCTCTATCCACCCAACTTTATTCTCTTTCTGTCTCTCTCAGAATTGCAAAAAGAAAGTCAAACTAAACCAAAATAAATAAGATCTTTATTTAGCATTAGTTTTCAGTTTTGCTTTGTTTGTGGAAGCACATCTTACCACCTCATGCAAGCTGGCCTGGAACTTGCAATCCTTCTGTCTCAGCTGGAAATCACACTGCAATGAACCACTACACCACATTTCAACATCAATTTTGTCATACAATTTGCATTTAAGTTACTCTAACACTGTATAATTAAAGACATTTGTAATTGTTGACAACTACAACTTCTGTATTGGTGGTATATTATAGCTTGTCTTTTCACAGTTAACTATGAATTGTGTGTGTACCTCGACTAATACTAAATATAGCTCAGTTCCATAGACTTCTCAGTTTTACTAAGAATATTGTCCTGACTCTGATGTTTTGCTACACCAAAACTTAGATTTTAACTACTATTCTCTCCCTGATAAGTCATTTTATTTCCAAATACTAAAGTTTTAAAAATGGATTTACTATAGCATGACAGATGTTACACCTTTAACAGAATGAAACTCTAAAGGCTTTATTTAGATCCATGAACCAGATAGAAATATCAAACTATATTTGAAATGAACTGATATTCAAAGCATCTGATAACACTAATAGAAAACTGCTGTCAGGTAACTCTTCATGAACTTCCTCACCTTGTGATGAAGCCAACCAACAACAGCTATTGTTTCACTTTTTATACAAGGACAAGAAAACCCTGGAATAAACTTCAGTTAGAAGAGCAAAGTGAAAAGAAATGTTGTGTAAAATCATATGTAAATATCTCTAAGACATGGACGATGAGTACCCAGTCTGAGATCACTGTAGATCACAGACATACCTAAAGGGTAAAAGCATTTTAAAATCCATGGGCAGCTCTGCTACTCAGAATCCAGTGATGACAGACTGTGAGCCAACACCCTAAATGTTTACATTCAAGATTAATGCCGTGGCTGGAAATGTAGCTCTATTGGTAGAGTGCTCGACTGCCGTGTATAAAACTCAACGTCCATCCCTAGCATCACATAAATCAAGCATAGTGGCAAGTGCCTTAATTTCAGGACATGGGAGGTAGAGGAAAGAAGATTAAGGACAGGGAATTTGAGTCCAATCTTGAGTACATGAGACTCTGTCTCAAAAAAAGATTAATATTTCTTGAACTTTTCCCTGCTGCCCTAGAAAGAAAAAGCAACCACACTCAAAACACTAATAGCAAAATCAGAAACAGAAACAATTTTAGAGGACAGGAAATAAGCAATGGAGAGACTTATAAAAAAAACAAAAAGAAAGTTAACTTGTGAGATACTGGCCTTCAGAGAGAGAGAGAGAGCATGCAATAGATCTGTACATAAGCAAATATCATTTTCCACTACTATTGAACACACCTCTTTTCTTCTTATCCAACTCCTGAGTTCTAGAGGAACAAATGATTTCATATGCAGTTACAAAATTTAACATAATAAGGAATTCAAATTACTCTTAAATTCATGTATTTATGCATAGATACACTTATTTTATATGTTTATGCCTACAGATATATGCCAATTTGGCTATAAAACAGGTGAATTAGAAACTAGGTAGTCGCTGGGCAGTGGTGGTGCACCCCTTTAATCCCAAAACTCGGGAGGCAAATGCAGGTGGATCTCTGTGAGTTCAAGGCCAGCCTGGTCTACAGAGTGAGTTCTAGGACAACCAGAGCTACACACTGAAACCCTGTCTTGAAAAAACAAAAAGGAAAAAAAGAAAAAGAGAAAAGAAAGAAACTAGGTAGGCATTGCACCCTAATGTTTTGTGACTAGGTCTCCTTCTGTAATTTGTTCTTTGTTTGTCTGATTTTCCTTTCTTTCTTTTATCCTCATGCAGCCCAAAGGTTGGTCCTGAACTCACACTCCAGCTGCCAATCTTGAACGCTAAGATCACAGGCATGTGCCACCATGTTCAACAGTTTTCTTTCTTTCCTTCTTTCCTCCTTTCCTTCCTTCCTCCACCCCACCTCCCATTTCTCTTTTGAGACAAGGTCTCATATAGTACAGTCTGGTCTCATACTCAATATGAAGTTGAGGATGGCACTGAACTGTTAATCCTCCTGCCTCGCCTTCCCTAGTCTCTTAAACGCTGGAATTATAGGCACCTCGATTATAAAATTCTTTAACACAATTTTCATTTCATTTTGACTATAAAATTTCATGATATTCATTAACTATAAATTTTACCTTTTGATTTCAATTGATACTTTTCTTCTAAAATATTTAAAAACATTTATGAAATTATAAAATTTATAACTTAAAATTTAAATTTACTTTACACATGTGTATGAACATATATTCAAATTTTACACATTTTGAATATAAATGGATTTTACTGTTATAATCCTTTAGACCTTTAACATGAATAAAAGGCAAATTGCATGAAAAATCTTTGTAAAGTGGTCCTACTGGAGGTTGAAGCCCCTGCCTCACCTGTGCTGTACTAGGCAAGAGCTCCATTACTGAACTACAACCCCACACCTTTTCCTATGTCTTTTCCTTGTCTTACTAAGTTACCTAGGACGACCTCAAACTACTGATCTTCTTGCCTTAGGCTCTTCTTTTTAATTTTTAATATTATTGAGAATTCCATACATGAGTACTATATTTATATCATTTCACCCATCTCTCCCCCCATCTACTTCTTCTTTTTTGTTGTTGTTGTTGGTTTTTCGAGACAGGGTTTCTCTGTGTAGCTTTTGCGCCTTTCCTGGAACTCACTCTGTAGCCCAGGCTGGCCTTGAACTCACAGAGATTTGCCTGGCTCTGCCTCCCGAGTGCTGGGATTAAAGGCATGCGCCACCACCGCCCGGTCCCTATCTACCTCTTAACCACTTGGTATTGTATAACCTACCAGCTTGCTTGTCCCTGGAGAAAACTGAATTACAAGATTATAAATTCTGTAACAAAATTTTCATTTCATTTTGACTGTAAAATTTCATGATACTCATTAACTATAATTTATATTTTACTTTTCACGTCAGTTGATACAACAGGCACTGATTACCTGTAGCTCTTCATCTAAGGGTAGGGTAGGGCTTCCTTGTCCTCTGTATCTTAAAATCATTCTGGACCCTCTTCTGTTACTATTTTCCCCTGAGCCTTAGGTGTAGGGGTTGCATTGTAGGTGTATCGATTAGAGTTTGGCATCCCATGATCACTTGTTTTCTGCATTTTGACCAGTTGTGGATCTCTGTAATAGTCTTTATCTGTTCCATCTTTATCAAAGATGATGAGTGATGGTTACATTTATCTGTGGGTGTAAGGAGAGCATTTAGAATATAGTTAGAAATCGTACTAGTTTGGGGAAATAGCTTCTCCTCTGGATCAATGACTTCTTCAACTACAAGTAGTTACTGACTAAGCCTTACATCTAATTAGATAGCTGTTGGTTACTCCCAAGATGGAAGTGCCACTATTGCACTACTGGGGATATGTTGTCTGGGTGGTCATTGTTGTGGTAGTGTTTAGAGCAGGGTAGAACTATTGATTGTTTTTTCTCCCTTGGCAGCTTGCATAGTACCTTCTAATACCATGAGAGCTAGTTCTTAGGGAGGAAGCTGTCAGGTCAGCTCCAGCTCACTTCCTCCAAGTTCTGTGTCTGAAGTGTATAGTGTCTTCAGCAATAAGGCCTTGCCCTCCCTGCCCATTTAAAAAACCCCAGTTTTTCCCATGTCCGCCTACATAACACCTGTGTTCTACCATTTCCCTCTCTAGAATCCTCCTCCCCACAAAGTCCCTGACTATATATTTCTTGTGCACACATTGTATACATCTAACCTATAATGTTCTACTTTCCCACTGATATACCAAGAGATAGCCTACATAGCTTTGCATATGACTGTGGCTGTGACAAGAGCCACAAGAGAGGTAGCAAGGGCAATGGCAATGGCCTGTATTGTTTGGAGAGTCTCTTGAACCCCCCCATCAACAACTCAAAAAGTAGTTTCATGCCTAGTGCTGAGGTTTTTGTTAGATAGCCTGTGGCTCCTGGGAGAGTGCATCACCAGTATGGCACGACTCTATTTAAATACATATATTTGAAGTAAATATTAAATAATATGTTTCCCTATGGCTTTTTCAAACATCCTTAGTGTTATCTCTCCTCCTTCCCTCTCCCTCTCTACTGCCCTTCCTCCCCAGTTAAAGGCCTGAAGTTTTTCCTTTTTCTCTCTTCATTGCACCTGTGCCCTACTACTGCCCTCTAGAATTCCTTCTCCCTCCCCACATAGTGATTTTCTAATTTTCTTGTTTTTGAAGTTACTCCAGGTTAATATATTCACATCTAAAGACCCAGAGCTAGAATCTACAAAAAAGAGAGAACATACAAACAATTCTGGGTCTGGGTAAACTTCACTCAGTATAATAGCTGCTAGATTCATCAATCTACCTGTAAATGTCACTATTTAATTCTTCTTTATAGCTTAAAAGAATTCCATTGTGTATATGTACTACTTTTCATTATCCATTCATCAGTTGAAGGGCATTTAGGTTTTTTCCATTTCCTAGTTATTGTGAATACATTAGCAATGAACTTGCCCTAGCCTCTTAAGCAGCTGGGATCACAGGCAGTACCAACACAGAACTCATAAAAATCTTGAGTACAAAAATAAAATTAATGCTTTTAATGAAATAAAGGAAAAATTTTGTCTGCCTTTTTCTTGATATAGATATTGAATACAAGGCCTCAATCCATTCTGAGCACATTGCTCTACCACTGAGCTACATATTCAACAACATGAATTTTATGGAATAAATACATAGTAATTCATGAGTCACATGTTAATTTACTTGCATTACATGTCTTGACTTTGCCAACCCATCCAGACACTCAGACATATTTAAGTTCAGTCATCTTTGAGTTTTTGCCAAATCCATATTAAAACCATAGCAACATACATTTTTGTCATAATGAAGGTATTTTTGTTCAGGTAGGAGCACAGACATACTTTATTTAACAGCCTGCTATCTTGATTCATAACTTGTAAATATTTAAACCTAATGGAATATGGGCTTTCATTTGTCCTCTTGCCCCAGGCCCACAAATGTCAGGGGTGGCCAGAACACACCATCTGAAGATGTATATACGAGCAGGCCTCGTACAGTAACAAGTGCTTTTAGAAATAGACAGCAGTATTTTTCCAGCATCTTCATGTCTTCTGTTTTCCATGTGGCTACTGATACCTGTATTGCCTTGTGGCAGGTAATAAATGTCCATAAATGCTTTCTGCAAGTCAGACACCTGACATCAATGGTCTTTGGAGGTAAAAATCTGTTTAATTTTTTAGTGAATATTCCCTTGGGCTCATTGCTGCCCAAAGAGTTTATTGCAGAAACAAAAATAATAAGCATTAGCTAACAATATAATAAATAATAGATGTAGGCTTATGCTGTACAATAAATGACAAAACCTTTGCAAGCTAAAGCATTGAGATTCCCTTTCTAACTTCTGCAACAGCACAGCTCAGCTTTTATTTCCTGCACACACTTCATATACATCTATCCTACGATGTCCCACATTCCCCACTGACACACCAAGAGACAGCTTACATAGCTTTGCATATGACTCTGACTGAGATAAAAGCCACAGTAACTAAGTAGTACACAAAGATGCTCTTGAGGATAATATCTTCAAGTATATCTTGCAGCGTTGCCCGAGATTAGAACACAGCTCCCACAGCTGTTAATGTTGGAAGCACTTAGTTTTATCAGGGAGTAGTCTGAATGCTCTCCTTCATTGTGAGGTATGTCTAACTATCATGCAACTAGAAAGTCAGGCAAACAAAAGCAGGGGTACTGGCTTTACTCCAGATTTAGTTGCATGATGAAATAAGGTCTTTGCTTGATGAATCTTTATCTCACTCACTACTAGGCAACTCTGTGACTGAATCTGGAAGCACCAAATGGAAGTCCACCACTTGCTCCAAATTTTCTGATGCTCATTGATAATTATACCGAATTTAAAAATTGAAAACCTGGGTTATGAATTACACTCAGTTAATAGAATGATTGCCTAGCATACACAAAGCTTGGGATTTGAACTGCAGCACTGCATAAACCAGGCAGTGACACATACTTCATAATCACAGCACTTGGAAGGTAGAGCCAGGAGAATCAGGAGTTCAAGTTCACCCTCAATTACATAATGAGTTTGAGAACAGCCTGGGATACATAAGACCAGATAGAGAGAGATGGGGGGCGGGGACAGACAGACAGAGACAGACAGAATAAACTTATGACAAATACTAAACTAGGCAGAATAATAGAGCAACAAGGATAAATCAAAACTGTGTCAGGCCCACTGTGGTGATACTTTATTTGTGCTGAAATGTGATATTTTATTTGTATGTTAATAAATAAAGTTTTCTGGAGATCAGAGGTCAAATAGCCATAAACAGAAGACAGGCGGTGGTAGCACACACCCTTAATCCGATCACATGGCAGGCAGAGTCTCTGTGTGGTCAAGGACACAGCCAAGCGTGATGACTCAAGCTTTAATCTCAGTACCAACCATAGAGACCTGGTGGTCTGTATAGACAGGCAGTGATGAGAAAGTCATGTGGCTGGACTTAGAACCAATGAGAAGGCAGAACAGGAAGGCAATAAAAAGGTTACACAGAAAGAAGCTCTCTGTGTGGAAGCTACTGCTGGTGGTAAGCTAAGGCTAGTCGTGGCTATTGCTCTGATCTCTTCGGCTATTACCTCTGTATTTGGCTCTGTTTAGAAATTTGTCTATAGTCCACAGGGACTTAAGGTCACTCTAAATGCTCCCTGCTTCTGATTCCTTCTGCAGGGTGCAGTCAAGATGGTTTTTCTAAAGTATAGCTTTGATAAGATCAGTCATTGTTAATACACATTTCAATTACTCCCCACTACTCTATTTTTGAATTAATTAATTTGGGGATTGGTTGAGATAGGGTTTCTCTGTGTGGTCCTGGCTGGCCTATCTCCTGAGTGCTGGGATTAAAGGAGTGGGTGCCACCATGCCTGGCATCCAATATTCTAAAGTTAATACCTAAGCTCCCTGATGCAATAGGCTATCTGGACCCTGCCCAGCTCATCTTGGACCACTTCTCTCACATACTTCCCCTAGACCTAAAATAAGTTTACCTGATCTTCCATCTTCTTTGATAGACCACTGTGTTGTCAAGATGCATTGTAGCCATCCTCTTCTCGTGTAAGAAAGAGGTATTTTCTGACCCTCTCTTCTAACCAGGCCATCTGTCCCTATTCCCCAGGGATGCCCATTGGATGCCTCTATTTCTCCCAGGGATGCCCGTTGGATGCCTCTATTTCCCCAGAGATGTCCGTTGGATGCCTCTATTTCCCCAGGGATGCCCGTTGGATGCCTCTAGTAAGGAGGTGATACCACTAGTTTCACTCCAGATTTGATTGCATGATAAAGTAAGGTCTTTGATTTATCTACAGCCCAGATTTTCCCTCATCTCTGGAACACTTGGAAGATAGAAACTTCATTATGTCAATTCCCTCAACACTTAACACACTAGACTAATCTAAACGAAGCTGAATTAGGTTGGGGTGTGCTGAGCTTATTTTCAGAATTTATTTTTCTTATATTTGTCTATTTATTCAGTCTGTATGCATACGTGCATGTGAAGGTCAGAGGACAACCTGCTAGAAGTGGTTCTCCCTGTCTACTATCTAAGTCCCCAAGATCATACTCAGGTCATTGTGCTTGGCAGCAAGTGCCTGTACCCACTGATCCATATCACTGGCCCCAGTGGTCCTATTTTGAAAACAATACTGGGAACCCAAATATTAAGGAATCTAAATGCCTAGCTGATGAAAATGCACTGGGTGGATGGCTGATAAGGATAATTGGATAGATTTTGAGCATGTAGACAGAATTATTTTAAGAAAAAGAGTATGGGATTGTATAGAGGACGAACTAAATTTCCACTCTTTCTAATATACTTCCTGCCAATAATGTTTCCAGTAAACCTTCTCACATTCTCTCTCCACCCACTCCATGCAAGCCTATGAAAGCAGCAAGCATATGAGAATATGGAAGACATTTCCAAGTCAACGCTTCTCGTTTTTAATGAACGGAATCCCAATTATCTTTAATAGCCTGAAAAAACTCACACCAACTGGACAACAGGAAAAGAAGATAAATAGAAAATTCACAACAGAAAAAAGAGACTAATAAATAAATTAGTAATGTGATGCCAATTTTGCCTATCAAATTGTTGGAGATTATAAAATTAATAATAGTTGGAGTTTGCAAGGGTTTAGGAAAATAGCACAATAATATATTAGGTGTGGGAATGGAAATTAGTACAAGGCTTCTGGACAAGAAAATTCTCAGAGATGAAGTCAAAGATATATTGTACAAAACATTCAGCACATTTACAATCACTTAGAAATCTGGAAAACAACTGAGTGGCCAATAAAAGAGGAATTTAAACCTAATGTGGTACATTGATTAACGATCCATAAATATATCCAAATACTAACACCCTATCTTAGTCATTGTTCTATTGCTGTGAAGAGACACCATTGCCACAGGAACTCTTATAAAGGAAAACATTTCTTTGGGTGGCTTGCAGTTTCAGAGGTTCAGTCTATTATCATCATGGCAGGGAGCATGGCAGCATGCAGGAATACATGGTGCCAGAGAAGAAGCTAAGAGTTAATACATCTTGATCTACAGGCAACAGGAAGTGGTCTGAGATACTGGGCGTGGCTTGAACATATATGAAACATCAAAGCCCACACCCACAGTGACACACTTCCTCCTACAAGATCACACCTACTCCAACAAAGCCACACTTCCTAATAGTGCCACTCCCTATGGGGCCCATTTTCTTTCAAACTACCACATATCCCAAACCTGCAAGTGTTATCTTATTTAGCCAAAAGAACTTTGCTGCTGTAACTGATGATTCCATGGGTTTAATTATTTAATTTAATGTAATTAACATAAAATTCACAATATAAAAAATACTAAGGACTTGGGCTATTTCATGTTCATATTATAAATTTGGGTTTATAAAATATGTATATATATATATATATACAATGTATGTTTTAGATGAATATTAAATATCTGAGTATTACCATTGATACTTGTCTAAAACTGAATGAAATGGAATACAATGATAATCCAGGACTTCAGTCTAACTTTAACTATATTCACAGCTTTCTTTCAAAAATGCGATAGTCAATTGTTTTAGTGTGTGTGTGTGTGTGTGTATGTGTGTGTGTGTGTCACAGGAATCTGTTCTTTTCTTTCACCATGTAGGTGGAATGGAACTTAGGCTTGGCAGCAAGCACCCTTACCTGCTGAGCCACCTAGCCAGCCCAGTAGTCAAAACTTTAAAGTTACCATTATAGTATAGAATAATTAATTTAGGATAGCCAATCATTGCTGACTTTCAGCTGAGGCTGGTAGAAGGAGTTATTTTCATGTAATTCATTTTTCTTTTAAAACAATATTAACCTAATTGCACATTCTTTGTACTTTTCATGACATAAGGGTTGAAGATAGTACAACATGAATGCTGTTAAACAAGAGTCTTGAGTTTTGCCTTACATATTTATTCATATTTTTAAAATATTTGTAGGTTTTAGAAAGAAAAATATCACTCAGGATTCACTAAGGCTATTGAGTTAACACTCTCTAAGTATTTTTATTATTTGTGTATTTATTTCTTCATCTATTTTAGATTTCTTAATGATTTATTATATTTTAAAGTAACAGATTTCATAATATTATGAAAAAGGTACATACCTACATTTCACCTAATCAGTAAAATTTAATATAAATCATAAAATATAATATGTTCTGCTGTGGATATCGCTCTGTATAAATAAAATGCTGATTGGCCAGTAGCCAGGCAGGAAGTATAGGCAGGACAAGCAGAGAAGAGAATTCTGGAATGTGGAAGGCTGAGGCAGAGAGACGCTGTCAACCGCAGCCATGAAAAGCGAGATGTAAGGTACCGGTAAGCCACAAGCCACATGGCAACTTATAGACTAATAGAAATGGGTTAATTTAAGATATAAGAACTAGATAACAAGAAGCCTGCTACGGCCATAAGGTCTGTAAGCAATATAAGTCTCTCTGTGCTTACTTGGTTGGGTCTAAGCAGCTGTGGGACTGGCTGGTAAGAGGGATTTGTCCTGACCATGGGCCAGGCAGGACTGGAGAAAACTCCAGCTACAATGTTCAATTCAAGTTGTATGTAGAATGTATAAACACATTAAAAGAAAGTAATAGAATAATAATAAAAATTCAAGCATAACTGATGTGCCATCTTCAGATTTCTGACATTGTTGAGTTTTACTTTTTTAACTAATCTGACAATGTGTCTTTCAATTAACATATTTAGATTTGCATTTATCCTTACCTACAATAGAATTGTATTTAAGTATATCATCTTGCTCCTTCTTTTGTGTCTCTATCTATTTGAGCCATTTTCCTTATTGTTGTCTTCTTGTGGGTTGAGTTCTATCTCTCTTATTCAGCTAAAACTGTTGTGTAATTCTAATAATTGCTTTAGGGAATTATAGTCTGCCTCTAACTCATAGTCTGCCTTCAATAACGTAACACTTTGTATATAAGAATCTCATAATACAGAGGGAGAGGTGAAATTATGTAAATACAGTGTACTCATGCATGAAATTCTCAAAAAGAAATAATGAAAGAATCTTATAACACCATATCTCTATTACCTCCCCAGACACAGCCACTGGGGACTCAGAATCTCTATAAATCCTTATCTATTTTCTGGCAGCCTTTCTCTTATTTCCTCCTTTTTTCCCCACTCAACATCACACACACTATTAATATATCTTTTGTCCCATTATACTCTAACCTTGCTAGACTAAAATTTAAAAAGTTCACTGTGATATGTATGCAAACTAACCTAACGACCCCTAAAGATGTCCACATCCTACTCCTTAGAACCTTTAAATGTGACCTAATATAGCAAAAAGATTCTTACAGATGTAATTATGCTAAAGATCTCAAAGTGGTAAGATTATTTTTAATTGTCTGAGTGAGCCATAAATGTAATATCACAGGGTCTTTATGAGAAGAAATCCAGCCAGGCAGTGGTGGCTCACTCCTTTTAATCCCAGCACTCACTCGGGAGGCAGAGGTAGGTGGATTTCTGTGAGTTCGAGGCCAGACTGGTCTACAGAGTGAGTTACTAGACAGCCAAGGCTACACAGAGAAACCTGTCTCAAAAAAACAGATTAAAGAAGAAAGAGGAGGAGGAGGGAGAAGAAATCGTCAAGAAGGTAGGAGCTCTAGCAGCAGAAACGAGGAGGTTAGAGTGAAGGGCAGAGATTAGGATGATGCAAGGAAGGGACCTTGAGGCAGGAACTACAGATGACCTTTGGAATTTGAAAGAAGTAAGGACACAGACTTTCTAAAGCCTCTGGAAAGAACGCAATCTTGATGACTTTTTTACTTTAGCCCAGTGAGATTGACTCTGCAGGTCTGACCTACAGAACTGTAAAAATTAAATTGTTATTTGATTGCACTAACTCTATAGTGATCTGTTAGAGCAAAGTTAAGACACTTATGCAGTCATAAAGTTACAATTTTGGAATATGCATGTATTCCATGAAGACTCATACATAAAGCACATTTCTATCAGATGACTAAAAAACCTTGATCCCAAGGAAATTGTCCTGATAGATATTGTTTTCAGTAGTGACACTCAGGATGCAACAGACAATCCCATAGGCAGACCCTCAAGAGAAAACGCAGCCTTCAGGGACCACAAAGAAACAGAAAGCAGCATGTTGGGAAAAGACAATATTTTTAGAGCCCTTCGCAAGCACAAAAGATATCTTAGCAAGTCTGAGTCAGTCTCCATTTTCTCTCAGGTACCATTTTTTTTATTCTTCTCTCATATATTACATTCTGAGCACAGTCTCCCCTCCCTCCACTCCTCCCAGACCCTCCCCCTACCTCTCCTCTCCCCTAGATTCACTCCTCCTCCATTTCCCTTCAGAAAAGAACAGGCTTCCCAGTGATAGCAAATGAACACACATAACAAGTTACAATAAGACTAAGCACATAACCTCATACCTTGGCTAGAGGAGGCAACCCAGTAGAATGAAAGGGGCCCAAGAGCAGGCAAGAGAGCCAGGGACACCCCTATTCCCATTGTTAGGAGTCCCACAAAAACCCCAAGCTAAAGAACCACAGCATGCATGCAGGGGGTCTGGTGTAGACCCAGGCAGGCTCCCTGATTGCCACTCCAGTCTCTGTGAGCCCTGCTTTGTTGATTCTGTGGGTTTTCTTAAAACATTTTAAATGCCATATTCTGTAGGTCTTTGAAGTGTTTAAAGATCACCTAGCTATCTAAAATATATCTCTGTATGACCTTGAAAGCATACATAACATGACTATAAGTTTGACTGTTATAGACGACTATTAACCTGTATTTCTTTATTATCTTAAATAGCTTTCAAGGACTAAAACTTCATTACATTTTTTTTTTTTCCGCCCGGCAACTTGTCTTTTTTTTTTTTTTTAATTTTTATTTTGCAATACAATTCAGTTCTACATATCAGCCACAGATTCCCTTGTTCTCCCCCCTCCCGCCCCCCTCACCTTCCCCCCAGCCCGCCCCCCATTCCAATCTCCTCCAGGGCAAAGCCTTCCCCACAGACTGAGATCAACCTGGTGGAGTCAGTCCAGGTAGGTCCAGTCCCCTCCTCCCATGCCGAGCCAAGGGACCCTGCATAGGCCCCAGGTTTCAAACAGCCAACTCATGCAATGAGCACAGGACCCGGTCCCACTGCCTGGATGCCTCCCAAACAGATCAGGCCAATCAACTGTCTCACCCACTCAGAGGGCCTGATCCAGTTGGTGACCCCTCAGCCATTGGTTCATATTTCATGTGTTTCCGTTTGTTTGGCTATTTGTCTCTGTGCTTTATCCGACCTTGGTCTCAACAATTCTCGCTCATATAAACCCTCCTCATTCTCGCTAATTGGACTCCCAGAGATCCACCTGGGGCCTAGTCATGGATCTCTGCATCCAGATCCCTCAGTAGTTGGATGAGGTTTCTAGCACGACAATTAGGGTGTTTGGCCATCCCATCACCAGAGTAGGTCAGTTCGGACTGTCTCTCGACCATTGCCAGCAGTCTGTTGTGGGGGTATCTTTGTGGATTTCTGTGGGCCTCTCTAGCACTTTGTTTCTTCCTATTCTCATGTGGTCTTCATTTACCATGGTCTCCTATTCCTTGTTCTCCCTCTCTGTTGTTGATCCAGCTGGGATCTCCCACTCACCCAAGCTCTCTTTCCCTCGACCCTCGCCCTTCACTACCCCCACTCATGTCCAGGCTGTTCATGTAGATCTCATTCCATTTCTCTGTCGTTGGGCGATCCCTGTGTCTTTCTTGGGGTCCTGTTTTCCAGGTAGCCTGCCTGGTGATGTGAGTAGCAGTCCAATCATCCTTGTTCCACATCTAGTATCCTGTTATGAGTGAGTACATACCATGTTTGTCTTTCTGAGTCTGGGATACCTCACTCAGGATGATTTTTTCTAGATCCATCCATTTGTCTGCAAACCTCATGATGTCATTGTTTTTCTCTGCTGAGTAGTATTCCATTGTGTATATGTACCACATTTTGTTTATCCATTCTTCAGTTGAAGGGCATCTAGGTTGTTTCCAGGTTCTGGCTATTACAAACAACGCTGATATGAACATAGCTGTACAAGTGCTCTTGTGGTGTGGTTGAGCATTCCTTGGGTATATGCCCAAGAGTGGTATAGCTGGATCTTGGGGGAGATGGATTCCCAATTTTCTAAGAAAGCGCCATATTGATTTCCAAAGTGGTTGTACAAGCTTGCATTCCCACCAGCAGTGGAGGAGAGTTCCCCTAGCTCCACATCCTCTCCAGCATAAGGTGTCTTCAGTGTTTTTGATCTTAGCCATTCTGACAGGCGTAAGGTGGTATCTCAGAGTTGTTTTGATTTGCATTTCCCTGATGATTAGGGATGTTGAGCAATTCCTTAAAAATAATACTCAACTTCATATGGAAAAACAAAAAACCCAGGATAGCCAAAAGAATCCTGTACAATAACACAACCTCTGGAGGCATCACGATCCCTGACTTCAAGCTGTACTATAGAGCTACAGTAATAAAAACAGCTTGGTACTGGCATAAAAACCGACATGTGGACCAATGGAATCGAATTGAAGACCCTGACATTAATCCACACACCTATGAACAAATAATTTTTGACAAAGAAGCCAAAAGTGCACAATGGAAAAAAGAAAGCATCTTCAACAAATGGTGCTGGCAAAACTGGATATCAACATGTAGAAGGCTGCAAATAGATTCATATCTATCACCATGCACAAAACTTAAGTCGAAGTGGATCAAGGACCTCAACATAAATCCAGCTACTCTGAACCTGCTAGAAGAGAAAGTAGGAAGTAGTCTTGAACACATTGGCATAGGAGACCACTTTCTAAATAGAACACCAGTAGCACAGACACTGAGAGAAACAATCAATCAATGGGACCTCTTGAAACTGAGAAGCTTTTGTAGGGCAAAGGATACGGTCAACAAAGCAAAGCGACAGCCTACAGAATGGGAAAAGATCTTCACCAATCCCACATCTGACAGAGGACTGATATCCAGAATATATAAGGAACTCAAGAAATTAGACATCAAAATGCCCAACAGTCCAATTAAGAAATGGGCTATAGAACTAAACAGAGAATTCTCAACAGAGGAAACTCATTACATTTTTTAAATGTGTTGTATAGGCACAATACCTTAAACACGAAACATATATACAGTATAACAAAAATAACCTGAAATTTGTATCAATATATAAAATTCCATACCAATGTAAAATATTTGAGTCTAGTGGTTGTTCAAAAGTAGACTCAACAATCTACCCTTTTATCTCATCATTTCTATATTATATACCCCTTTTTCCTTCATAAAGAGATCTTTAATCTAATTCCTTCGTTTAGCTTTTTTTTTCTGACCATGACCAATAACAACTTGTAACCAAGCCCCCTAAACGATGACAAACGTCTATAACCCATTGAAGGATCATCAACCTCACCTCTTGGGAATGCTGGTGTCATGCTCTGTAGACTGCTTCCTGTTGTCTGGGGGCACTGGTATCTTTAGAAGACCCTGAGAAAATTAAGATAATGGTCAAGTCCTGGGCCTGCTGGTCGTAACATTTGTTGTCCAGTCTCTGTGCAATAGAAAAGTGCAAGGCTTATCTGAACTCTTGGCTGGAGTAGTCTGTGACACTGGACTATCTCATCCAGCAGCCTTGAAGCTGTTCTGGATGTAGAACTCTGAGAAAACTTCAACAGAGGAACCTTGAGGCTGGATTGCCTAGGCTACCCATTTTCATTGGTGTCTGGACTCCTTGCTCTAAAAACATACAAACTTTTAAAGGTAACATGCATATGTACACATGATACAGTCACTGCACAGCTATGGTTCCTACTACCTGGCCTGCAAAATGTTGGCCCTGTCTATAGTTAGCCATAGATGAGGAGGGCCTTGCATGCCCTCTGCCTTACTAGTGAACTATTGGCTACAGAGGATTATGTAGTCAGCTGTCTATCTCCTGGGGAGCTCACCAGGCTCCAATTGTTAGTTCCAAACCTAGGGTCACACAGACAGTTCTGGTTAAACTCAGAGGGTCACAAAACAAAACAAAAAGCTGTGAATGTGGGAAAGAGAACTGAAGGAGACTAACAAGAATGGGAAGAGAGTGAAAGAGGTGGGGCAAGAATAATCAGAATTATATACATGTATGAAATTGTTTAAGAATGAAAATGTATAAACCTGACTAAATTTTTTCTCATTTTATCCATATTGTTATCTTTTTAAATTAAATTACACACTACCTTGAATTTTCTTTTTGTTGCTTGGATTTTTATTTTTCTGTGTTTGGGGAGGGTGGGGGGCATGGTCTCATTTAGCCTAGGTTGACATTTAACTCCTGATCCTTTTGCCTCTACTTACCACATGGTGGGATTACAGGTATGTGTTAAGATCAACCACATGAGTCTATTTAGTGGGTAATAGGGATTTATTAAGATATAAATTGAGGAAATACATTCACGAATACAGGGTTTGGGGATTTAGCTCAGTGGTAGATCGCTTGCTTAGCAAGGCCCTGGGTTCGGTCCTCAGCTCTGGAAAAAAAAAAAAAACAAAATAACATTCACGAATACAGAACCGAGTAGACAGCTGAAGTCGTCCTCTGTTCTGTCTGGGAGCAAATCCACCTGGCAGTCTGATCACACCAGGAAGCAGGAAGAAGGGAACTCATGGCCCCTCTCCCTTTCCTATTTAAGAGGTCACCTATGATGGCAAGAAGCACTGCCTCCTTCGGGCCATGTAGCCCAAGGTCATGGGCAGAGCAAATACCACTACAGTTGATGTTTTTACAACTAAACATCACCTTAGCTTTATTGACCTGGAATTTGAAAACAATATGAATTCTAACAATGATGCTTTTCTGCATAGAACAAACACTTTTACTCTTCTGCAAAATGGTACCAGGTTACTGGGATTTTTGTAGTCTTTGTGTCTGCTTTATTATGTTTCTTTCTTTCACCATCCTATAAACTCTCAGCAGTAATCCCCCCTGTGCATGTACTTGGCTGAAAGAAAGCAGGTATTTCTAATATGCTGGGAAACATTGGGGATAAGAGTGAGAGCAGTTAATCATGTTGATAAGAATTGTGTGTTAAGTGCAAATGAGTGAGTCTAGGAAGCTTTCCTATAATAAAGTGCATCCAGTTTTGTTCAAGGGTTGAGTGATACCTAGTTTAACTAATACTGCAGAGTTTGGTACTCAAAGTGACCATATAAGTATAACATCATACACACAGACACAGAGACAGACAGACAGACAGACAGACACACACACACACACACACACACACACACACACACACACACACACACTCCCTTCTCAGATTAGCTATAAAGATTTGGTTTGCTGCCTGCAGGATAAGGTCACATTTGAGTCAAAGCAACTGATAATGCCAGGAAAACATTTTAAAGAAGCACAAACAATAAGGACTGCTTTCTCTCTCTTTATCAAACACAGCATTTGATTAACCTTCTTTGTAAGATAAGAGAATCAATTACATGAATAGCCTGCTCTGTGTCTATCTGCTCGCAACATTACCACTTATGATCTTTATTTAAAAAAATGATTTCTACACTCCTACATCTAGATAAAATTTTGTTAATTCGTTCTCCAAGACCATGGTAATTAGCAAAATATTTAAACTGATAGGAAATAGTATCAAAGCTTCTAAACTCCAGCATAAAACAGTATCATCATTAGAATATGGAATTTTAAATCTTGGTTCTCTGCTAAATATCTTCATGGCTGAGTTTGTAGATGACATTAGTCACATTCTCCAGCTATGATAGTTTGAATGTAATTGCCCCCATAAGCTCATAGTGAGTGACGCTATTAGGAGGTGTGGCCTTGTTGGAGGAAGTGTGTCTCTGTGGAGGCAGACTTTGAGGTCTCATATATGCTCAAACCATGCCCACTGTGACAATTCACTTCCTGTTGTCTGCAGATCTAGGTGTAGAACTCTCAGCTCCTTCTCTAGCATCATGTCTTCCTGCACACCGCCATGCTTCCCACCATGATGATAATGGACTAAACCCCTGAAACTGTGAGCCAATCCAATCAAATGTTTTCCTTCGTAAGAGTTGCCTTAGTCATGGTGTCTCTTCACAGCAATTAAAAACCCTAACTAAGACACCAAGTATCCTTATTTTGCATCTCTTTGTGCCAGGTAAT
Source organism: Peromyscus eremicus (assembly GCF_949786415.1). Classification (NCBI taxonomy): domain Eukaryota; kingdom Metazoa; phylum Chordata; class Mammalia; order Rodentia; family Cricetidae; genus Peromyscus; species Peromyscus eremicus. The sequence continues at coordinate 29,955,956 of NC_081439.1, read as the reverse complement.
TGCTATTGTTTTCTGAAAGATTTATGAAAGTGAAGGCATCTATTTGAGATGTGTTTGTCTTCTACTTTTGGAACTTCTCTTTTGCAGCAGGCACTGTGCAGGCACTTTTATCCCCCCAAAAGGATAGGTATACTGATATTTTCTCCATTTTAAAACTGTAAAGACTAATGCTCAAGGGGCTTCGGGTGGTTTCCTACAGACAACGCTGGGCAATTGTGAGCCAGCACCTCTGAAGTAGGGGCGCCACACTAATATGCTGTATTGAACTTGTTGACATTATTTGTACTCAATAAAAATTAAAGGCTTCAATTTCCTTTCAATTACTATAGGAGAATACCTGATTCTTTATCCCTGTGTATGTGTTTAAAATTACTTCTATCTCTTATACCCCTACTTAACTGAATTGTCATTCTTTCATCAGTTTATTTGAACCAAAAATAATCTTTTTAGTAAACATGATACTTTTAGTAAACTGCTATGTCCAGAAATTTATAATCGCTCTATAATGTTCCAAGTTTTCCAGCATCTTCCTTTCACTGTGAAAATGTCATCTTTACCTCTTCCAAGAACAAAGGCAGCTGCATGAAAACTTTCAACTTTCTTTTTTTTTAAAGATTTTTTATTTTGTATGCATTGGTGTTTTGCCTGTGTATATGTCTGTGAGGGTGTCAGATCTGCTGGAACTGGAGTTATAGACAGTTGTGAGCTTCCATGTGGGTGCTGGTAACTGAACCCAGGTCCTCTGGAAGAGCAGCCAGTGCTCTTAACAGCTGAGCCATCTCTCCAGCCTAAAACTTTCAATTTTCTAAGACTTAACAGAAGAAAATTAATAAGGAGTTTCTCAGCCTGCCCTGATCAGTTGAAAGTATTATCAGATTTTGAAGTACTAGAGATCAAACCTAGGGAATGGTACATGATACACTATACCACTGAGCTACATCCTTAACCCTTGGGTGGTTTGTTTGTTAGTTTTTGAAACAGGATTTCACTCTGTAACCAAGACTGCCCTCAAGCCCTCTGCAATTCTCCTTCCTCAGCCTCTCAATTGCTGGGATAGTATGAGCCATCTCACTCTACTGCCAATCCTTGGTTTCTTGAGACTGGATATTCCTATGTAGCTCAACCAGTTTGGTCTTAAATTTTCTGTGAAGCTCAGGCTAGCCTCAAACTCTCAATTCTCCTGCCTCAATTCCTGAGAGCTGGAAATATATATATATACTAACCCTGGCTCTATCAAATCTCAACATGAACCAAATGTATATCTCTGTCTTATTCGATTAAAAGAACCAAAAACCTAGACAATATAATATAATCACCCTTTTGTGGTTTTTAAATATATATATATTTCAAGTTTTGGTTATGCTTCTCATTCTATGTGATCATAAAAAGATGAAGCATTGAGGAACCTTTACAGAGAGAGAAACTGAGGCACAGAAAGCTCATCTCAGCTTTGTAAATGGGTGTGAGAGCTAACCCTAAATTTTTCTCTGCAATCCTCTTTATCCCACTGGGCATGCTGCCTTGGAATATTGTCATTTCAACTTGCTTTTTCCTCATTCCAGATTTTCCTCAGACTTTCTAACTGCTCAGTGAGAAAACTGTGACTACCAGTTCCCTAGCAGAACCATCTTCCAAAGTTCTAATGGGCTCCTATTTGCTTCTCCTAATGATACTTAAATACCACTCTGCTAGTGTTGATTTTTCCAAATCATCAGATAACAAATTGAGTCACTTCTGTGTTCCATATGGCTGGGACATTCAGTTGCTGACTAATGGGACATTCTATGGAATAAGGGAAGCAATTATAGCACAAATCAGAGGAGTAGACACTGATTCTTTTCATACAACCCTGCCTATACCTATCACAACAGTATAAACAACCCATGAGAATTCCCCATGTCTCTGACTGCTCTTCAACTACACATATTTTTTTTTTTTTACAAATTCGTTTATTTGTGTGTATGTGCATGGTACATGCATGCCATGGCACATGCCTGGAGGTCAGAGGACAACCTGCATGTGTCAGTTCTCTCCTTCCAACCGTGGGGCCTGGATGTCAAACTCAGGTCATCGGGCTTGGCAGCAAGTGCCTTTATCTGCGGAACCATCTTGCTGATGCATCAGTTACACATCTATTTTTTTAAATTACACATGAGGGCTAGTGAGATAACTAACTAGGTGAAGTGCTTGCCACACGAGCTTAAGGAACTGAGTTCAGATTCTTAGCACCCACATAAAAGCCAAGGGCAGCTAATCCCAGCACTGGGAAGGCACATCTCTGAACTTTGCTAGTCAGCCAGGCTAACCAAATCACTGGAAAAATAGACATTGACCTCTGACCTGCACATGCATACACACACTATATAAAAATAAAAAAAAGGACATGTAAGCATGATTACCTTAAGGCACACAGGGAAATTAAAAGCAGAATATCCGGTCCAAATTTTTGACACTCCCCGATACAGAGCTGGCTTTCTTCCTACTCCAAGTAGTTGGCCACGTGTGAAATATTGCCCCATGCTGGGTTTTTATCAGGAAAAGCAAACACAAGCCAAGTTTCCTCATGTGTAAAGAGCAAAACACAATATATCCCTCCAAGTGCTGTGAGAACTGTGTGGAAAAGCTATGGGAACAAGTCCAGCACAGGTCTAATGCATAGAACATGTTTCTGGATAGCAGGGCATGAAACGGACATAGAGCTCAATGTCAGGGTCACTATCATCACTACCAAGAGGCTGGTGCTAGGCAGCCTCCAGCTATGGGCTCCTCAAGGACACTCTCAGCTCTGGAGAGACTCCTGTGTTCTACAGCACATCCCTTCCTGGGTAGCCCACAAAATGAAAACACAGATGAGTCACCTGAGTCCCACAGCTCCCTGTAGTCTAAGTTGTCACTGTCTCCCACTTCTCCCACCTCTGGCCATTTCTGCTGTTGTCTCCTCCTTTCCACAGGTGCTGGCCCCAAAGGCACACATAACCACCAGCACCAGCACCACCACCACCACCACCACCATCACCACCACCACCACCACCGTCAACTTTCAGAACCTGCTTCCTGAGGTAAGCCCACCTGCCATACAAAGACACTGGAGTAAAGAAACAGTTGGAATTTGAGGTTTAAAAGTATTTGTAGTTCTGGATGGAAGTTTTATATCTCGTCTAAACCTGTTATTATTAAAATATGTATGAGGCACCAGAAATTCAGAACAACTTTCAAAAGTGAACTTTTAAAAACTAATACTACTGGTAAGTGGGACTAGGAAATGAGATGCTGAGAAAAGTGGTTATTTGGAACAAAAGAAGTGGATGTAAGCTTTAGTTCCTATATCTACTGATAATTTTATAAAAAAAATTGAGTTACATGTATCTTTTTATAATATAAGAATAAGGAAGTATGGATAGTTACCTAATTTCTACCTAATGAGGTCTTAAAAGTCATTTCATCTGAGTTTTAAATGAAAACTTTTCATATTTTTGAGAAAAAAAATAAATTATGAAAATATAAAAAAAAAACAAAAGCATCTACCTCATCACCCAGAATTAGCAATTTTATTATTTGCAAAATGAACCTTCCACAGAGTGGCCCATTCCTGAAGAATGGCACCTGAGGTTGACCTTTACATCTGCATCTGCATGTATGTGCACACCCATGCAACCACACATACCATACACACAAAAAAGAAAAAACAAAACAAATGTTGAATAATATCCTCTGTCAGCCATTTGTTAAAATTCACATGAATTAGGTGCGGGAAGGGTTCACAAAGCTGAGGCGCTATTGGCAGCTGATGGTTACTAAAGGAAGGAAAACCACTTTTCTTTGGGGGATGGTCACCGGGAGGTGGCACTTGCTCCCGTGGATATCCACTCATACATACATGGGCAACACAAGTAGACTTAGTGGGTTATCAAAGAAAAGGGCATGGAGTTAGAAAGGGAACCTGGAAAACATCTAAGAGGAACTGGAGGCAGGGAGTTAGATATGATTAAAGATCATCGTATACACCTATGAAATTCTCAAATACTAAATAAAGATAGTATACTTTAAAACCTCACAAGCAGGATATTTTAAGCTTCAGTGCTTGAATTCAAGTAACCAGAAGTGTTTGTGAGTTACCGAATCATTAATATTTAAGAGAGAAATCTGAAGATGGGCTTATAAGCTAGACAAGTGCAAGGGAAGCCAGTCAATAGGAAGCAGGGCCAAGTTATGAAAGGGAAATAGAGTTAAGGTGTCACTACAGGTCCACACTTCCCTGCACATTGGGTACTTCTGACTCTGGCCTCTCAAGCATGGCTATTTTAGTCATAATATTTACTCAACTCTTGCTGAATTTTGATATTTTCTCAAGATTCAAAATCCATTCTAATGACCCAAGTCACACTCTAGTTATCTCTTGCATAAATAAGGCATTATTTTCCCCCAAATCATATCAGTTATGAAGCTACTTTCCCATAACATCAAGCTAAGTCTTGTTTTCACACTTTGTGATGCTGTGGGTGAGCCCCTATAAACCAGACTTCTCTTCCACTACCTTCTTCCTATATTGACTCAGCCAATGGAAAATTCTAGAAGCAAACTGGAAGTCTAGAAGTCTGGAAAAGAAATCAAGGTCAACTCTTCTTTGTATTTACTTCCTCTGGCTGGCAGAATTAGTTTGGCAATACTTCACCCCAGAGGTGGTGATTCATGCCAGTAGTAGCAGTAGATTCAAGATTTTGATCTTCCCAACACTCGCAGAACGAGCTTGTCATGCCGTCTTTCAGCTCCAAGACACTAGTGCCAGCCAATCAGCCCTCACTCTCCTCAGAGATTCAAGTGTGTGACTCACTGGGGCCTTTCCCCTCAAGCCTTTATGTTTTAAAAATTCCAGACTCTTCCCTTTGATTTTCCGTTGCTATGGGTGGTGTCCTTTTGAGTGTTTGGGGTGAAAACCAGGACATTGCTTACGCTAGGCAAGCGCTCTACCACCAAGTTACACACCCAAATGTGGGTGTTTTGCCTGCCTGTATATCTGTGCACCATGTGGTGGCCTAGTGCCCTTGAGGCCAGGAGAAGGCACTTGGTCCCCCAAACTGGAGTTAAGGATGGTTATAATCCAAATTGGTGCTGGAAACTAAACCTGGGTCCTCTGCAAAATCAGTAAGTGCTGTTAACTGCAGACCCATCTCTCCAGTCCTGTAATTTTGAATTTTTTGAGACAGGGTTTTGCTATGTATAGTCCACATTGGCCTCAAATTCCTGGTCATCTTGTATCACCTCCCAAGTGCTGGAATTACAGTGTGTGCTACCATGCAAGGCTTTAGTGACTCTTTTCTGCTTTCAAGTCTCTAGTGCCTACTTAACAATGTGGCTCCCAATGATGGGGTTCATACTCATCTCTAATTCTGGCCTCTGTGCACCAGGCATATACATGATGCACAGACATATGTTCCAACAAAATACCCATATACATAAAAATAAATTTATACTTATAATATTATAAAGTATGAAACACTTAAGGATAAATTTGACAAACTTGTGCGGTGGATATACACTGGGAACTACACATTGATGAGCAAAATTAAAGATGACAGAAGTGGATGGGAAAACATACCACACACGGATCAGAAAACTCAATATTGTTAACATGAATTCTTCCCCCATGTTGATGTGTGTGTGTGTGTGTGTGTGTGTGTGTGTGTGTGTGTGTGTGATATTAACAATCAAAATCCAAGCAACCTTTATTTTAGAAATTGGTGAGCTAATTCCAAAACTTGTATGGAAATCGAAAGGACGTAGTAAGAAAACAAAGAATAATTACACTATGATTTCTAGAGTTCCTATGAAAGCCTCTGTCCTGGCTCATTTTATGTCAACTTGACCCAAGCTAAAGTTATCAGAGAGGAGGGAGCCTCAATTGAGAAAATACCTCCATAAGATTGGGCAGTGGGCAAACCTATGGGGAAATTTTCTTAATTAGTGATTGAGGGTGGGCCCAGCCCATTGTGGGTGGTGCCATCCCTGGGCTGGTGGTCCTAAGGTCTATAAGAAAGCAGGCTGAGCAAACCATGAGGAGCAAACCAGTAAGCAGCACCCCTCCATAGCCTCTGTGTCTGCTCTTGCTTCCAGGATCCTGCCCTGTTTGAGTTCCTGTTCTGGCTTCCTTTGATGATGAACAGTGCTGTGGAAGAGTATGCCCAACAAACCCTTTCCTTCCCAACTTGCTTTGGTTATCAAGGTTCATCACAGCAATAGAAACCCTAAGACAGTCACCAAAATTCAAAACCGATTGAATGGTATTGGCAAAAGAATTAATATATGGGACAACAGAGCAGAATAAAGTGTCCATAAATAAACCCACACAAATTTTTAACAAGTGATTTGTTGTTGTTGTTTGAGACTGAGTCTTGCTATGTAGCACATGCTAGCCATAAACTTGTGGTCCTCCTGCCTTCACCTTTCAATTGCTGGGATTACCTTGAGGAAAGGGCTCTATGAGGCTAGCACCACAACAGCAAGTTGAACAATTGATCTTTGATAATCTGATCTCATGGGGATCTTTTCAATAATGGTGTTGGAACAAATACCCAATCATTTGGGAAAATATTAATCACCAATCTTATCTCACATCGCACAAGAAACTTAACTCAAAATGGATCACAGACCTAAAGAGAGATTAAAGTTATCCAATTTCTAGGGCCAGTAAGACGGTTCAGTGGGTAAAGGCACTTGATGCCAAGCCTGACAAATTGAGTTCAATCCTCAGAACCCACATGGTAAAGGCACAAATCTGACTCCAGAAACTTGTCCTCTGGCCTCCACATGTGCAACGTCTGGCACACACATCCCCACTAAATAAATAAATAAGAAAAAAAGCAGAAGTTCTAAGAGACAGGGAAAAAGCGAGGGAATGATCCATGAGCCTATCAGAAGCAAGAGCATTGTAGCTAGAAGGAAAACTGGGGAAAGGGGCTCTGAGCTGGCCAACATACCTGAAGTGTTTAAGGAATAAACATCAAGGAGGCCTGTAAAGGTGGAATTCTGTGAGCAGGGGCAAGCGGTAGAAAGCAAAAGGAAAGAGACAGGGGACATCTGTAGGCGAAGAAAAGCGGAAAAGAATATAGTTATTGTTGTCTTACAATTTAGAAGGCTCGCTGTGTTCTGCAGGGTGTGCAGGAAAACAACAAAGTTCATTGGAAACTTTCCAGGCAAAAAATAATAATAATAATAACTTTATGTAGTAGGTCATCATTCTGTGTTTTCCTCTCTTTTACACAATTGTCTGGTTTGCAGCTGTCATTGGTACTGTTGCTGTTTTAGCTTCTAGGACTCTAGCAGAATTTATTTGGTAATATGATATGAGGACCTAATTTTTAACCTTTTTTTTCATACCAGAGAGCCAACTGTCATAGCATAACTTTTTGAGCCTAAATCTTTCCCTTATCAGTTTGGGATACCAGCTAAATCATATATCTTTTGTAAAAAGGGACATTCTCTGCTCTGTGTCTCTGTGTCACATGTTTTTTTGTCCATGTCAATACCATTCTTTGCAAATTGCAATAATTTTGTAATGTGTCTTGATTTCAGCTGGACTGGGTCTCTCCCCTCCCACTGACCTTTGTTTTTATTTTCTGAATTTAAAAGAGGGGCATATTGTTGTTTCATGTTAATTTTAGGATCAGTTTACTGTTGAGTTGTCCTAAAATTTCTGCATATGTTTTTGTTTTTTACTACATTTAATTTCTAAGGTAACCAAGGGAGAATTACATCTATTGTCTTAAGTTCTTCCAAGAGTAAGTAAATGGAGCAAGCTTCCTGTTATCAGGTTCCTCAGTAAAGTTAAAATCAGTCTCCAGATACTCTTTCCAGGAACATCAATTTACATTGCTATTATAAAATATTTCTTGTTGAGCTTTATAATAATTACTAATAGTAAAAAGGATGATTTTTTTGTGTCCAACAAACAAAAACAAAGCCCCTTTATCAGCCATAAAATTGGGCAAACAAATAGAAAAAAGTGGGCAAAAGACATTAACAGGAATTTTCAAGAAAAATCCAAACAACTGATTAACATAGTCAAGATTTAGTCAAATTAGCAACCAAGGAAACACAAACAGTCATTTACATCTGCCAAAGAATAAGCACTTTTTTCTGATTATTTCTATTTTTTTCCTAAATGCTGTGCTTGCTTCACTTTTATAAAGATATACCAGCAAGATATTTGATGCTATTCAAGTATAATTGACACAAATTTTAGGGAAGGGAATATAGCAAAATTTTCTGAGAACTGTTCCCACTTGATCTTGGGGATTCCAATCTAAAGAAAAAAATCAAAATTATTGCAAAAGAATGCTCAGCAAAGAGTCATTTCTGATAACAAAACCTTCAAAAAATCTCAGTATCTAACACCATAAAAGGAATTAAATAACAGTATGGTACGGCCACATGATGAAACAATGTAAGCATCACATGAACATGTCTGAAAGTCTTACATGTGCATGAAGAAATATTAAATTAAAAAAGAAAATTCAAAATATTACATCTCATTCACATACCATTAACCGTGTGTGTGTGTGTGTGTGTGTGTGTGTGTGTGTGTGTGTGTGTGTAAAATGTAACTAATGACTTCTGGGTTGTAGATTACCAGTGCTTGTTTTTTCTAGTTGTCTGTATTTCATAAATTTTCCACAGTAAGCATGTATTATCATGACATGAGAATGTTAAATAAATAACAAATGACAACTCTCTATAGGCAACAAGAAATATGAAAGGAGCTATTTGAACTCTCAGTTTACTTTTAACCGTGTATTCTGTTACATGCAGTAATGGGTAGCTAGCTAAACACTGCCTATAGACTGACTATTCCATGCTTGAATAGTACAATGTGTTGGCCATGACATTTTAGATCCTAATGAAATACACAGAGTCAACACTCTATAGTTCTGTATAGTGTTTCCTAATCTACTTGGTGAATATTTATGAGTGTGACTGGAACTAGATTTTACATAACATGGGCATTTTAAGAAAGATGAGTTTGCCATGATGTTGGCAAAAACAAATGCACTATTTCTAAGGCTTATGTTGTCACTTGGTCTAGCTTCCAAGCCCAGCATGCCCATGCACACCCACAGCCTTGCCGAGTACTGTAATTCACTCCTTTCACCCTTGTAGCCAGGAAAGATTCCAGAGTATCCTTTTACACTTACGTGTAACTGCCTACCAAGATATTTTTATCGTATCCTCAAAACCACTCATCTCCTTTCCATTTGCCTCCTTCCACCTTCAATAACTTAAACTCTTTCCTCTTTCTGCAAACAAGGAAGTTCTCTTGACATTATGTATTTATTTTGCTAGGAAACAAATTGGAATTAAGCCCATATTTCTAGTCAGTGTCAACAGATCTCATCAAGAGCCCCGCTCCCACCTCCGTTTAGGCCTCTTGGTCAAATTTACTCAGCTTTGCAATCTGCAATCGTCCCACTCACAAGCCCAGGGTTTCTCCGGAGAATGAATAACCTGGGCCTGGAGCTCTGTGACTAATCACGTTTGCTCAGCCCTCCCTTTCCCTCATTAAACAGCTTTTAGAATTCAGCCTCCTCTGTCTATCAGTGAGGAAGTGAAATGCAGAGACACTCTATCCCAAACTCAAGTCTAATATAGCAGCTTCCTCTTCACTGGTTCCCTGGCAGCATGCTCGTGGGTGGAGAGCCAAGTATCTGGCCCCATCAGTGCTGTGTACATCCACATACATGTCCTTAGCCAGGAAATAGATACCAAGTAGGGCTATGGAGAACTTTTATTCTCAAAACACCATGATGGGGCATGTAGTCAAACTTATAATGACAGGAGTTAGGATGTAGCTCGGTGGTACCAGGCCCTGGGTTCAAACTCTACCATAAAAATACCAAAAGGACAGAAAATCCAAGGATGATTGGCAGGGGGCAGACATGGGAAGTTAATGTATAATGAGTACACATTTTCTGCTTAGAAAATGAAAAGTTTTGGAGATGCAAAGTGGTAATGGCCACACACTGATATGGATATATTTAATGCCACTGAATGTACAAATCTTGTGTCACGTATATTTTATGACTTGAAAAGAAAGAAAAAGTCAGTAGAAGGAAAAAAAAAAAACAGGAGAAAAAAACCAGCCGTGTTTCTCTGTGTAATCCAAACCCGTCTTATCTAAATGCCGCCTCTTAACATTCCAGATGGGTGAGCTCTTAGATACCCAGAGTTCCACACCAGGTCAGCTGGTGAAAGGAAACTGGAAAGCACGGGACAGAAAGGAGACTTGGATGCACGAGTGTCCCCAGAGTCTGCAAAGAAGCTGCCCTGAAAGGCACTTGGGCTCTGGAATTGCTGAAGGCTCATTTTCTAGCCTTCACCTTGCCTGCGGGTGGGGTGCCATGAGCGATCCAACCCCAACTGTGCGGGGGTTATTTGTCCAGCAGCTTCCGTAGCTTTCCCCCTCCCCCAATCTTGTCAGGCCCCTGAGACCTGCCCCTATTCAAATATCAGAGAAGAGTGATGAGACAAGTCAGAAGCCCTAGGCAGCCAGCTCGGCATGGTTCGGAACTATGTCCCCAATTCCTCAGTAAAATTCCTACGGCAAAAAACCCGAAATTTTTGCTGGAACAATTTTCAAGTCGAGCAAATCTGCCACATTCCTTCAACGACAGCTGCAGTAAGTGTAGCTACTGTGCTGTTGTGCAACAGTCAGCCAATATTGGCACAATCGAGCACATGGATAAAACATGACACGCTTTCTCTGTTTTCCATGTTTTACCACAAAATTCTCCTCAAAAAAGTCTGCGACTCTTCAATGTCTGTCATATCTCTGGGCTCATCTGGAAATCTGGAGCGTGCCCTTTCGGATAAAATCCCTCCCTGTATAACAGCAGACAGTGTTCCCTCCCCCTTGAGAAGCACATGCCTTTCTAACCTGAACTAATGTTTATAAGACGTGGCCCCCGACTACTGTTTTTATTTAACATTTGCAGGTGATGATATGTGGGGCCGAGGGATTTTTACATCCCAATTTCCTGAGGTAGTTGAAGACCCACTAATCTGTAGAGACGAAATCCTTCCCTTCAATTAACATTTTACAACTTCCTTGCTCTGTGGAAACAGTATTGGTAACACTTCTCTGAATGTACAATCTGTTTAGGTGGAACATCAGTGGCAATTAGCAGCAAAGTGTGACTTTAAGTGAGCTAAAACAACAAATTTTGAACCTGAAATTATAATATATGCAGCCTAGGTCTGACACAGCAGAGAAAGAAAGACAGGAAACTTCTCCTGGTGCCATAAAGTAGCTCTAATTTAATCTTTAGAAACAGGAAAAACACAAATCTCCACTTTTAGGAAATTGTTGTAAATATTTGGAATACCTCCTTCTGGAAGAAAATATTAACCTGTCTCTTATTCAAATGAACCTGATAAATTAAAGAGAAAGGTTAAGCAGACAGTTGAAAATATTTTTCAGATTAAAAACAAAATGTCTATAACAACAAGCCAAAATATTTTCCAAAGGTGAGTATGTCTAAGAAGTGAATTAATATCTTTCAAGACCCCAAAGATCTTTCCAGATTCAATTTCATAAAACAAGTACCTTTTCAACTAAAATGTTTACTCAACAATAGGAATGCCAAACTCCAACCAATGCATCCTTGCTATAGAAAAATTTCAGCACAATGATGTTACGGCAAAGTTCAAACATGGTATGTGATAAATACAAAACAAAATAGGAGCAGCCTGCTCTAGCACAGAAGACTTGTTCTTCCAAAGGTGAGGGTAATTTAGATTTTTGTAGGATTAAATTGAAAACCTCCTAGGCCAGAGGAACACTTTGGCACACCTACTAAATGATACTTTTATAAAGATCTGTTCCTTTTACTATTTATGGGTATAAATGTTTTGCCTGCATACGTGTATGTGTACCTGGTGCCGGCAAAGGTCAGTAAAAGGCTTTGGATCCCCTGGGACTGGAATTACAGACAATTGTAAGCTACCATGTGAGTGCTGGGAATCAATCCTAGTCCTCTGCAAGAACAACAAGAGCTCTTAACCCCTGAGCCATCTCTCCAGCCCTAAATGATGCCTAAATGATGCTCCCTCTTGATTTCTGTGCTTTGGATTACTTGCCATTTCAGACACCAGGATTTTCCCAATAGATGTTCCTGTAATAAAATCCCAGGCCTTTATCAGCCCTCCCCTCCCCATGCCCAGTGAAAGAAGCCATGTTCCTCCTTGAACACCTGTCTACAAATAATGGAAGACATCCACATTGTGAAGGATCACACTGATATAGGCAAGTATATGTTGTCCAGTTAATTATCAAAAGTCAGATTCAAACAAAACACTTGATAATAACCCAAATGGTCATGAATGGGGGACTCATTGTAGAAATCTATAATTTTTCCCTGTAATGAGAACTGTGAAGAAGGAGGAGGAGGAGGAGGAGGAGGAGGAGGAGGAGGAGGAGGAGGAGGAGGAGGAGGAAGGATTCTCTCTATACATATAGAAAAATGTCAGAAATATACATTAGACAGCACTCTAAGATACAGTAGTGTTGGGGAAAGAAAGGTCCATAACATAGAGTACAGAAATCTATCATCTGGAGGAGAAGTCAGATCCATTGGTAATCCACACAAGCAGAAGGACCTAAGTTTGATCCCTGGTACTCATGTAAAAAATTAAAAAATAAAATAACAGGCGTGGCTATACACACCTAGAATCACAATACTGGGGAAGCAGAGACAGGAGAATCCCCAGGGCTAGATTTCCAGCTAGTCTAGTCAAATCAATGAGCTCCAGGTTCAGTGAAAAACCCTGTCTCAAAAAATTAAGGTGGAGACCAGTTGAGGGAGACACCAGACATCAACCTCTGGTCAAGAAAGAGGAAAGAGAGAGCGAGAGCGAGAGCAAGAGAGAGAGCGAGAGCGAGAGCGAGAGCGAGAGAGAGAGAGAGCGAGAGAGAGAGAGAGAGAGAGAGAGAGAGAGAGAGAGAGAGAGAGAGAGAGAGAGAGAGAATATTGTTTGTGCAATGGGATGGGGAAGTAATATAAATTTGTTATGTACTTGAACATGTACTTTTGAAATTCCTAAGTAATTAAAAACCTTACTGACCTATGAAGGGAAATGAACAGAGGGCTGGATTAACACAGAGGTTTTTTTGGTTTTTTGGGTTTTTTTTTACCACATATACTTTTATATATTTTGATTTTTGAAGCATATGAAGGTATTACTCTTTAAGTATATATAAACTTCTAAAACTCTAGGTTAGGACCAACAAAATGGCTCTCTGGGTGAAAGAGACATCAATCTTCTACTGTTGGAATTCCTGGTTCTCAAGCCTTTTGACCTAGATTAGAATCTCAGGCTCTTGAACTATACTGGTTTTCCTGCGTCTCTAGCATGCAGACAGCAGATAATCAGACTTCTCAGCCCTCAGCCTCCACAATTGTATGAGCCAATTCCTTATAATAAGCCTCAATTTACATACATAAATATCACACACACACAACTTTCTCTGAAGAACCATAACTAATTCAACAGCCGGTACTCACAGCAGCTGGGGAATGGATGCACAACCTGGCAAGAAGAGCCACAGGTAGAACTCCAACGTCATCTTCTGCACCAGGGATGCTCAACCTTGAGAATAAAACAGAGCTACACGAGGAGAGTCTTAAGCTGCTTTGCTGGGCCATTGCCCCAGAATTTTTGGATTAAGTTAAATATAGGAGACAGGAGAAGGCCTCAATAATTTGTATTTCTAGAAAGTTCCCAGGTGACATTAGGCTGCCAATCCCAGCACCAGACTCTGAGAACCACTGCCTTACGTCAATCATATTTACCTTTGCCTCTTCTTTTCTTCTCTAGACAACCTCAGTTCCATCTTAACTTCCTTCACATTCTATCCTCAATATACGGCTTCTTCTTTACGATCATCGTACAGATTCCAATGTAGGACCTTATTCCATCAGACCTGGAGTAATTATTACAGAGACAAAAAAAGAAAAGAGTCAACCCTTTTGTGCATTACCTTTATTGGTTGCCTACAATGATTAAACCCATGGGGTAGCGGGCAGTGGCACACCTTTAATCCCAGCACTCGGGAGGCAGAGGCAGGCGGATCTCTGTGAGTTCGAGGCCAGCCTGGTCTACAGAGCAAGATCCAGGACAGGCACCAAAGCTACACAGAGAAGCCCTGTCTTTAACCGCCCTCCTCAAAAAAAAAAAAAAAAATCCATGGAATAGAAACTCGAGGTCTGGCTGAATGGTAAAGGACTTGTTTAGCATGTGTGAGTCCTAGGTTCAAACTTCAGTATCACAAAAAAAAAGTGCAACCGACTCATCTACAACTCACTTGAATTGTCTGAAATTGACATGGGAAGGGCTCAAAGATAGGTAAAACAGTAGAAGGCTCACAGGCTCATGCTATTCTTTGTGTAGAAGAATTTATACTAATCATCTAGTTCAGTGTTCTTATGATGTAGTTTGAGTACAAAGGTAGAACTCTTGTGACTGGGTAGGAATGGGCCACTGATTGCTAAGCTTTTCATTTTCTACATAAGGAAACTGAGTGCCTCACTCACAGAAGCATGCCACAAAAGTGATACATACCTTCATTATCCTGGGAATATCCTGGTCTGAGATCCAGAATGAGAAGCTCTAATTTGGGCCTTTCATAGCCCAAGAACACCATGGCAGTCAGTTTACCTTTGCCTCAGTGCAACCTCTCACTATACAGGCTCTTTATCCTCAGCAAACATGAAGGTACCACTTAATAAACTCCAAATGTGTTCAAATCAATGTACCAAGGATAACATACATACTACCTCTTAATCTCCCTTAAATATTTCAAGACCAATGTTGGTACTATAGTGAAGTAATGAAAATTCCTCATCCCAATCCAGACCATGACCACCACCTTACAAGTGGGAATAACCACCTTCTTGGGATTCCTTGATCCTGGTGTCCCTCACAGTCAAGCCACGAAACATGGCATTCTGTGTGCAATTACGTGAGATGTGTGTGCTTTGACAAACGACAAGGTGTGTAATAATAGTCAATGAAAAATTACTCTTGGTTCTAACAGTCCCCAACTCCTTTGCCAAACAGAGACCGGTGCTACCACCAACAAAAGCCATCTGTCTTCATTTTCATCTCTTCAATCCTATCTCTGACAGAGTGGTAGCTTCTTTCTACAAGGCTTTTTGCTCTTTTGATAGAATGGCTTCCTTCTAGACCAGTATCTCAACCTTCCTAATGCTTTAATCCTTTAATACAGTTCTTCATGTTGTGGTGACCCCCCCCCCAACCATATAATTATTTTCATTGCTACTTCACAACTGTAATTTTGCTACTTTTATGAATCATAATGCAGATATTTTTGGAGATAGAGGTTTGCCTGGGGGTCATAGCCCACAGGTTGAGAATGCTGGTCTAGACCACTGTAATAGCCATTAATCATATGTGTTTATTTTAGATTAAATTTAAATTAGCTAATCAATAAATGTAAAATCTCTCTTCTTGCTCCCGCATTTCAAATTCTCCATAGCTACCGACAAAACCAGCACAGATAGAGACATTTCTATTGGTACAGAAAGTTCTGTTGGGCAGGACCAGTCTAAAAGCTCTCCCTACACTTGATTTATTCAAATGCTTATTTCTCAGAGCTCCTAGAAAAAAAATAAAGTGGATTTGGGGATGTAGCTCAATTTGTAGGGTGCTTGCTTAGCATATACAAAGCTGTGGGATAGATCCTGGCACCGCATAAAGTAGGTGTGGTGGTGAATGTCTGTAATACCAACACTTAGGATATGAAGGCAGAAGGATCAGAAATTCAAGGTCAATTTGGCTACACAGTTAGTTAAAGGCCAGCCTGAGCTGAGTGAGACTCTATCATGAAAATACAAAAAAAGATCTCCTTCATATAATAATTTAGAATCTGTTTTTGTCTTTATCATCGTGTACTTCCTCTATGACTCTTAACTGTCCAAGCTCACTTTTTAAATAACCTAAAAATCATCTGTGTCTGTGATCCTCAAAGTAGAGCCTAGAGATGACTGATGGTCCCCTAAGACTCCTTCAGGGTATCTGTAAGATGAAAACTCCTCTTGTAGTTATATAAGCCACAAAACAGTAGCTTTCTGGGCCCCTTAATTTGCTTAAGAATGTGGAGGGGTGGGGAGAGAAAACATTTTCAGAAATTCTAAGTTATGCTATTAATGTCAGTGATGCCATTAGTTAATTTTGTTTTTATTCTTATTCTTGACATGAACATATCACTAGCTAAGAGTGCCCAGTCCCAGCCCATCCCCTGCATTGTCCCAAGCTTGTCTGCTGCAGCGTTAAGGAGGCAGTCATGTGAAGTCCTTGTAGAGTGGCACTGTCATGAAGAAGAGTACAAATAAGATCTCTGTTGTCCAAGTATAAACTAGCAAAATGAAAAGGGGCAGCAGGCAATGAGAGTGAATGCCCAGCACCAATGCCCTTCCTCTGACCCCCCAACAAAGCCTTATCCACTGTATCTAAGTCCATGTCTCAACGGAACAAAAGGGAAAGCCAGGGAGTGTGATGTCAGGGGAAAACTGGGATGAGCAAGAAGCATGTGCACATGAGTGACTGCTAATATGATTGATATTAAAGGAATCCGTCACGAAACAAATGAACGAGTTAGGAGGTATACTCTCCTGCGTGCGGGGGCTCAGCTCTTACCTCACCAGAATAACAGGTCTGAAGAAGTGTTTGCTCTTAGTTGCTTACATTTACTGGGTTTACTGTTTTACTAAAGAGTCAGTGTTGCACAGGAAAGGGACTTGTGTAAACACATCTGAAACTGTTCAGTTCCTGGGAGCTTGGGAAATCGGGAGTGGAGATAAGGTGAGGCTGCCTTTTTTTAAAACAGAAAAACCAACCAATTGTTATTGGAACAGAGTCTAAAGTTGAAAAGTATAACAAACTTATGAATATCAATAAAGAGAAACCTGGCACTAGGATGCTGATCTGAAGGAGATTATCAAAAGATTGGGTAGATTTATAGTCTTTATTGTTTGAGACAGGTTCTTTGTATGTTGCCCAGGCCGGCCTTGAACTCCTGGTCTCAAGCAACCCTCCTGCCTCAGTCTCTCAAGTAGCTGGGTTTACAGCCTCTCCCACAAAAGATTTATTGAAGTCTTACTAGAATTCTGCTTCCCCCTTTTCCTCACTTCACCCAGGCTTATCCTCTCTAATCAAAACAGCTGCAGTAGTAACAACACACCTGGCCCTCCTATGAACACAACGTTGCTCCAAGTGCTTTTGACATGGTGAGTCATCTCATCACCTCAAGCCTGACTGACAGGTGGACACTCATCATTTTATCAGGGATGCAAATGAGACACACAAAGGTGAGATAACTGTTCACAGTCTTTGTGTTTTCTAGGTTAGCGGTTGTAAGGATTGGGGAGAAGCATAATGAAGGGAGGGTAGAGAGAATTCACAGCTTGCTATCAGAAAATAAGCATTTGCTCCTATGACTAGTTTTCTTTAAAATTGTCATCTAGTGTTTTTTTTTTTTAAATAATTGTTGGAAAGTTTGTTTTATGTTTATACAATTCAATATTTCAGTAGAAAAGACCGAAATAAAAGGAAAATAAGGGATATGTGTGTTTCTCTCTATGCCAACATGTTTTGATTTGTTTGTTTTTAAAAGAAGTCTACCTGGTAGTACTCAGCTGCTATTTACTGTTTAATGGGAATGAAAAGATCTACGCTGTGGAAGGAGTGGAAAACAAAAGTACAAACAGTGCCTGAAGGTACCTGGCACAGAAGAGGTGATTAGTAAGTGGCAGCTATAACAATAATTCTCCTACCCCTGTTCTCTCTCGCTCAGCATAGACATAAACGTCCCTCAAAAGAATTACATATTGAAGGTTTGGTCCTTAGTTAGTGACACTATTTAGAGAGTGCTACCCTCATCAAGGGATTGAGTTCATACTTGAATGGACTATTAGGAAGAATGGATTAGTTGGAGGAAGGAGGTCACTAATGGAATGCCTGTGAAGGGTATATCTTATCTTGCTCCCCAGATTTTCCTGTCTTCTCTCTCTCTCTCTCTCTCTCTCTCTCTCTCTCTCTCTCTCTCTCTCTCTCTCCCACAGGGTTTCTCTGTGTAGCCCTAGCTGTCCTGGAACTTACTCTGTAGACCAGGCTGGCCTTGAACTCAGAGGTCCACCTGCCTCTGCCTCCTGAGTGCTGGGATTAAAGGTATGTACCACTACCACCTGGCTGTATTTATCTTATCTACTTTATTTTATTTTGTTTTGTCTCTCCAATTCTCAGTTGCCATAAGGTAAGAGGCTCTGCCCTATTTCACCTTTCCAACCATGATGTTTTAACCTGTAGAGATGGCTCAGCTTGCTGCTCTCCTGAGGCCCAGAGTTGAGCAGCCCACAACCACCTGCAACACCAGATGCAGGGACCAGACACCTTCTTCTAATCACTGGAGGCACCTTCACTCCTGTGGACATACCCCCACAAGACACACACACACACATATACATAATTTAAGCTAAAATAAATATTTGTGTAAAACATAGTGACTTCAATGGACCCAGCTAGCTGTGGACTAAAACTTGTGAGACCATGATCAAAACTCAACCCATCTTCCCTTGCCTTGTCTCAGGTATTTTGCCACAGTGACAAACAAAGAGTTAATGAAACTATTCTGTGCTTCATTTTTTTCCGTGTTACTTTGATTCCACGGCTGACAAGCTCTTCTTATGGTGACAAGATGGCTAAAAATTAGGCTCAAGTTTTTACCATGTCACCTCAGAAGCTTTAGCAGAGTTTCAGCCCAAGTGTCCAGGACTGTGAAGGATTTGGGGTTTTACATGTGTCACGGTTTCATGGTTGCTGGTAGATCAGAAATGAGGGATAGATTCCCTGTAACAGTATCAGTAGCTAGAGAGTCTGCTGATCAGGATTTTGCTAGTGTGCACTAAACTCAGATCCAGTACAGGAAAGAGGGCCAAGCGATATCTGTACCCATGGTGGATTATATTCTGGAATGGAATGTGACCTGAGTCTTTTACAATGGGTACAGAGCATGCCTGCCCATTGGTCCAGAGGAAGACTATCTTTATTACACTGGGCAGTAAGCATGTCTGTCTTTGCTCCGAAGGGATACAGAGGTTACAAGGTTGCAGTACATAAATCCCCTTGAAAAGACAATCCAGAGCAAAAGCACTCAGTTCTTCACTCATAAGGCATACAGAGATAATACAGAACCATGGGGAAATGTATCCTACCACATAATTCTAGAATCCACTTTCACTGGTTTATCTATGTCACATGATACCCCCTTTATCATTGTGATCAAGGGAGAAAGGTTGTATTGACTACTCAAGACCAAGCCATATCCCAGAAGCAAGGAAAAGTTCAGTCAGTGTTCTCTAGAGGAATAGAACTTAAATAATGTACATATATACATATATAGATAGATGTATGTGTGTATGTCCATGCACATACATATATAGAGATAGAGAGGGGGGATTTATTAGAATAGCTTACAGACTGTGTGGTCCAGCTAATCCAACAATGGCCGCTTATGAATGGAAAGTCCAAGAATCGAGTAGTTGTTCAGTCCACGAGGCTGGATGTCTCAGCTGGTCTTCAGTATATGCCAGAATCCCAAAGAAGTAGGCTCTAATGCCAGTGAAGGTGTGGACTTGCCAGTGAAAGTGAGAACAAGCAGGAAAAGAGAGCAAGCTTCCTTCTCCCTTGTCCTTTATATTGCCTGCCAGCAGAAGGTGTGGCCCAAATTGAAGGTGGATCTTCCCACCTCAAAGATCTGGATTAGAAGTGGTTCTTCACACTTCAAATAATTTAATTAAGAAAAAAACCCTGCCCCACCCCCACCCCTCTCCCCTCACCGCCTGCGACAGAGGAGGAAGCTGACCCTTCCTCTTACCATCTACAGCACTCAGGAAGGCGGGTCCTGTTCCTCCCCTGGGCAGCACAGTAGAAATGAGTCTGCTGAAAGAGGTACAGGTGAGATAGCCCTGAGTGTGTGAGAGTGGGATAGCTAGCCACACACTCCTTGTCTGCCATGTGGTGGTGAGGGCAAGGGAAAAATGTCCTCTCCCTACTTGACACTGCCATCTGTGGTGGGTGAGGGAGCTGACCCTCCCCATGCCAGCTGCAGCACTCAGAAAAGTGGGCCCTACACCTCGCCTGGGCAGCACAGTAGAGCTGACCCTGTTGGCAGAGGTGTGGGTGAGCCAGCCCCGAAGTTGTGAGCATGGGAGAGCTGTCCTCATTACTCATCTGTCATGTGGCAGCCTAGGGGATAGAGAGATGCCCTCCCCTACACACACACACACACACACACACACACACACACACACACACACCGCCTCTGCCCATCAACGACTGAGGCAGGTGGAAGAGCTGGCCCTGAGGTCCTAAGAACAGGAGAGCTGTTCTTGCTCTTCATCAGCTGCAGCACTTGGGAGAGTGACCCTTATACCTCACCCAGACAGCACAGTAGAGCTGGCCCTGAAGGTGTAGGTGTGGGAGAACTGACCTTGAGGACATAAAAGCTGGAGAACTGACCCCCCACCCCTTGCTCATTGATACAATGAGGTGAACTAGGGGTGAACTAGCTGGGGCAATGCTGGAGAGCTCATCCTGGTGGGGAAGACAGGGGAAGAGCTGGCGGGCTGGCCAGCCCTGCAACTACCCAGGCCCAGAATCAGGGTTATGTATTGGCACACCCCAACATCCACCCCATCTGTGATCTGCTGGAGCTTGGGGTAATGGGAGGTTCAGTCCTGTGGACCCAGGGCTGAAGGATCTCCATGACACAGGGCAGCAACAGGATGTTCAGGGAGAGTCCCAGTGAGGGCCCAGTGTTGATAGTGTAGCAGGAACCAGGGGCCTTGAACCAGACCAATGATTTTTGCAATGAACCCTTGCATGTAAAAATGTATGGATAAAGGGGTTTACTGTGTGACTCACTGGGACACACTTCAGCTTCCATGATGAGATTTTCCCTTTCTCTCTTTTTTTTTTCCTTTTTTCTCTTAAATTTTATTTTGTTTTATTCGGGGGGGGGGGGGTGTGAGGGAAATGGGTGGAACCGGGAGACATGACTTGGAAGACACAAAGAATAAATAAAAAGAAAGTTAAAAGAAGAAAGAAGAAAAAACCCTCCCTCACAGGTGTGCCCAGCCATTTGGGTTTTAGTTAGTTTCAGATGCAGTCAAGTTGACAACCAAAACTAGGCATCACAAGAGGGGTCAGTGCCAAGGCAAAGGCAGGAAACTAGCCCCACACCTTCCATTGCCAAGTGTGATGAGTGATTTGAATGTCACTCTATGAGTACAAAGCTGTGCAAGTCTCTCTCTATTCAAATGGCAAGTTTCCATTTAGGCACAGAAACATAAAAGTAGCACATGATGGCTATGTAACAACCACAATGAAAGGCAGCACAATAGGAATACCAAAGGCAAATTAAAGCCAAAGAATATGTGATGACACTTTGAGAACAGTTTTCAATAATTCAGAATTTCCTCCACAATCCACGAATAATGTTTGACTGTAAGAGTTTAAAGAATGCCACACTTTAAAAACACCAATTATATCTTTGTGACTTAATAGTTTAAGTTAAATTAATCTTTGAAGGTCCTAATGGCATAATCGTAATCACTGTGTTACTCGCTCTGAGATTTTTTTTCCTCAGATTTTCAATTTTATCTTTTATCTTTTGTTACTTTTGGACAGTTTCATACATGTGTCCCATGTATTTTCATACACCCAGCATCCTCTCTCCTTCCCTTTCCATTCCTGATGACTTCTTTCTCCTTCTCAAATAATCCTCCCCTTGCTTTCCTGGCATTTCCTGTTTTCACTTTTGTTCTGTGTGTGTGTACTATGCGTGTGTATATATACACTGTGTATATGTGCATGAATGAATCCAGGTGCGTACATGCCATGCCACCAAGGAGAGCCTCTGACGTAGGTCTTTATCTTCCACTTTGTTGAATCAGGATCTGTTGTTTTGTCACTCTCTGCCTCTCATCTCCCCAGATGAGCACTGAGATCCTAGAAGCTCACTGCACACGTCCAAATTTTACATGCATTCTGGGGATTTGAACTAAGGTCTTCACACTTGCACCATGAACACTTTTACCTATTGTGCCATCTCTCCAGCCCTGCTTTCATATTTTTCCTGCCACCTTTGAATTTGTCAAGATAACCATCAAACAAAGGCTGGACAACCTTGTGACTGGCAAAGGATATTTTTAATGGGTAAGAGTTTATAATAAATATGTTTTCCAAACCATACAGAAACCTTCTCTCTCTATGTCCTATGTCAACAAGTATTTGTAAAAACTAATGATAAAAGGCAAGTTTCATGGTCAAATTTAAGAATCATGACATAAAAGTAAGCATGTTTCTTTACTTCAGGATTTCTAGATGTCTTTAAAATATTAGCATATATTATGGATCCCTAGAATTTAAAGAATTCTTCAACTGATTATTAAATTTTTACTTCAGTTCCAAGTTCATCCACTGTAACAAAGCATTTAGGGTTTCAAAATAATCTAACTAAGTGTGTCAAAATTAATTGTGATTATTTCAGACCAAGAGAGACAAAATAAAGTCAAAGCTATCTAAACACTGGCATTTTCTTCAGGCTAAAATACACTTTTTATGGAGTGTGCAGCCACAAAGCTGGCATTTATGTCAAGCTAGGATTAGTATTATCATACTTCAGATTCACTGAGGCGTTTTTAGCAATTTTGAAAGGCAGTTTCATATTCCCAACTGTAATAGAATGCCTGAGAGATCACACCCACCTTGCTAAAACCAGTATAATTATGGAAGCAAAAACAACTAAATATCTTTGACATAGCCCTTTGGCTGTCTTGAAATACTCAGGCACTAAGTTAACGCAGTCTGCTGCTCTGAAGAAATGTGGATTCTGCCCTTCCATTCTAGTCTGAGATAAAAATTGGTAGCATAAAATTGAGAAGTAAATGAGCCAAAAAAGATGTCCTTTTTTTGTAATAGCCTTGCCCCAGAGAATAAATCCCCCACTGAAAAAGTAGTTATCTATAGAAAATTACCAAATCACAGACTCTCTGAAGGAAAGAGGGGCCTTAGAGATCATCCGGTATTATGTAGACAAAGTTATGTAATTTATTTTTTGAGAGTGAGAAGTTTGGCAATGGGGAAAAGTTGCCCCAAGGTGGATAATGTCTTATTGTACTTACTATTTCACATTCCTTGCCAGTCTGAGACTACTCCAACAGATGCATGCATTCTTCCTAGACTAGAATTAGGAAATAACAAACAAAGAAGCACAGAGAATGGAGGATCCATCTTGGTGATCGCAGTAGCAGCAACAGCAGTGGCAGCCACTGGGCTACTATGACTGAGGTGGCAGCATCCACTGTCCAATTCCATTAATGTGGTGAGACAAGATGTGGCTTTCACTGTTCACTGGAAGCAGGAAGGTCACAACAGACAATAGTTGTTAGCAAGTTCCTGCTTTCCCAGAGACACATTGTGAGCTACCAAAAGCTTTTCATTAAGCCCTTCCCCACTTAGGTTATCCAGCATTCAGCCATTCTTGCAGAGAAAGGGAGTCTGGGAAATGGCCTTCTGAGTGGTCTCTTGGAGATTCAATGTCAGATTGATATCTGCATGTCAGATGTTTTTCCCTGACACCCGCATACTGATCAAATTTCAGCAGTAGTGCTGCCCTCCTAGCTTGCTTTGGAAAGGTGATCAAATTCTAGGAGAACCAAGCTGTGCTTTAATATCCTAAACACTGAAGGGAACCCTAAAAAGGTTTGTGGAGCCAGGCCTTAAGGACTTTGAATGTCATATTGATGGGTAGTATGACTGTGGCTGCACTTTTATTAGCTAATGCAGTATAGAATGAACAGAAAGGAGGAGGAAGCCCCTCTAGTTACATGACTGATATGCTGACAAATACCATGCAGACTAAAAGCAACTTGTTCTATCTTATGACCTTCCACATCCTTGCTTTTTTTTTTAATGCTTTGTTTTGCTTTTTGCCTCAGGACTACTTCCAAGGCTTCTAAGATTGCTGCTTATGTAGAACAGTCTACAATTAAAAAAGAAAAAAGACTAGGGCTTGGGGGTACTGGGTTATAGTTACCATCTTAGAGAAAATTTTCAGCAATAATGAGAGTTAAATACCCCTATGTCCCCCAAACTGGGGAGACATTCCTGAGGTACATTCTGGGTAGTCCCTCAAAGAGTACCTGAGGCACTGAGACCCAAGTGATTTTGTTCCATAAGACACATTCGGTTGCTTCCCCATGGTTTCCTCATGTCGCTTCTTGGGACTGTCTTCCAATTAAACTACCAGTTTCCTATTTTGGAGGCTGTTTTCAAGAGCACTCAAATTGGGGCACTTTTTTCTGCCCAGTAATTCTTGGTTAAGTTTCATAAATTTGGAGGATTCCCACATTAGTTTTCTATGTCCCAGAGAGGGACACTCACATTGCTCCCTCTCACAGTATGGGCACAAAGGTTTGTCCAGTGCTTGGCCAACCAGATGTAGCCACCCACAGGAGATGTGGACTCGGAACAGCTCAGGGTGAGAAAGCATGCCTTACAAAGAATCACTGTGCTGCTGAGGGTGGCAGAGCATACCAAAAGGGTATTATCGAACAGTGCCAGCTACAGCACTACATTGAACACAGCTTTAACAAAGTATGAGGCTATAGTAAGTTACCCAGGAAGCAGGAAGACGGAAGCCTCCACTGGAGGAGTCCAGTGATGTCACTTGGGTATTTTTCTTAACATAGAACCTCCAAACCAGCCCCTCTAGCCTATGAATGTTTTCTGAGCCACCAAACATTCTTTCAAGTTTTTATTTATTCATTGATTTTTATGTTCATGTATATTTTGACTACATATGTGTCTGTATACTATGTGCATGCCTGGTATCTGGGGCTTGCCTTACAGATGGCTGTGAGCCACCACGTGAGTGCTTGGAATTGAACTTGGGCCCTCTGAAAGAGCAGACAGCACTCTAAGCCACTGAGCCATTTCTACAGCCCCTGCCACCAAACATTCTATAATAAATTACCACGGGTCTGACTACCAGTTGTGACAAGCTACCTAACCTCCCAACTTCTTCCCAGAGAAGAAGTCTCCTTATAGTTGGCCATTATACATATCTGTTTGGACAATGCATAACAGTGGAAACAATGCACCATTCCCAAGTCCAGCACAGAAAAGCTTCTTCCCAAGCATCATCCCATCACCTCTGTCACATCTGCCAGCTGAATGCATATACAAAGCCTCAAGAGGAAACCTACCTGCAACCTGAACAAGTATAGTGCTATGGAAAATTGGCTTGTCAACATATGAACTTGGGGAGCACATTCAGACTATACCACAGCCTTGAAATGGGTGTCTTCCATATTCACAGGTGACCGTCCACATGGCTGTGACAGAGCTTGTACAAGTGGATTGCTGACTTTCATTCTTTGGTCATGTGAAAACATTGTTTTGTTTCCCTTCTACCTTTGGACACAGAACGACACAGCAAGCAGGTTCTCACCTGATGCTTGCTTGTTGATCTTAGGCTTGCCAACTCCCAGAACTGTGAGAAAATAAATTTTGTTTTTTTGTGTTTTTTTTACAAATTACCTAGT
Source organism: Peromyscus eremicus (assembly GCF_949786415.1). Lineage (NCBI taxonomy): Eukaryota > Metazoa > Chordata > Mammalia > Rodentia > Cricetidae > Peromyscus > Peromyscus eremicus. The sequence continues at coordinate 29,930,280 of NC_081439.1, read as the reverse complement.
TTCAAAAATTAAGAAATTACATAGTCTCAGGTTTTTCTTTTATAGCAACACACACAGACTAGGTCAGGCTTCATGGGTGTGATGTGTGAGTTTCTGTGATACCTATGCAGACATTGGAGTTCATGTCTAACAGTGGCTAACCTACCCTAGGTGGGTTCTACTATTTACAACAGAACTGAAACAGGTGCAAACTCACGACACTGGAGACAATTCAGGAAGCTGGAGAATAGAGAGCTAAGGGGACTGAGGCACTAGACGAGACTGGGTAGGGAAGTTGAGGTCAGATGAAGGATAAAGCCTCACACAGATTTAATAACTGAAAATTTCAACATCAAATCTCCAGAGAGTGCAGCCAGCACATAATAGCCTCACTGTAGCCACAGTAACTGTATTCTCCTAAACTTCAGATTATATTGCTTAGCCAAATAAATGAAAGAGAGGGGTCTCAAAGAATTTGACACATGTACAGAGAGAACACCCAGAAATAAAAGAAGGAACAGATAGCAAAGATCTTTGGGGAAATGATAAGTTCTTCAGCATGATGAAAAGGTGACCTCAGAGGAAACTTCTCCAGTGGTGTGAGGCAATGACTAAACTAACAGATATAAAAGTATGCCATGGGGGTCCATTCTCATGTTTACAGAAGGACCAGACAGGAAGACTCTAGGTGGGCTTGCTTCGATCAGGCATTCTTAGAGGTATGCAGCTGGGAGAGCAGAGGAGGAAAAAGCTTAAAATAAGCTAGAATTGGTTGTGGGAAACCTGAGGAAATCAACACTTCTGTTTCTATGCTCTAGGAGGCATATAGGTGATGCTAAAAAAACAGAAAGCTGGTTTTGAGCCAAATAAAATTGTGTTGTTGGAAGCTCTTGTTTCTCATAAGCTCAGCGTAGATGCCCAGAGTTCTGGCTTTTGATTACAATGGGTGGTGGTATCATCACTTGGCAAACTTTACTGTCTTCTTCTTATCTGTTCAAAAACAAGCAAAGTGTCAATGGGACTTTAACAACTAGGAGAAAACTAGTAAATTGTGGGAAAACAACAGGCAAATAGAGAGGAAAGTGTAAAGCACTTTTGCATAAGGCAAGGAAAGGGTCTGCCAAAGTGGAGGAAAATTCTATTTAAAGAGGTTATTTAGAAAATACAAGCTCTGCCCTTCCTGTTCCAAGAATTGTGGGCTTCCAAGATGGGTCCACTATGATATTTTTATCTTATTTGACTCTAATAAAACTGTTACTGCCTTCCCTCTGTTATCACAGGCAACATCCTCCCTTATTAGTTCATTCACTGGCTTTCTTAATAGTACTATTGCACCACATTTGGAAAATCCCAGTGTATGGGCTGAACCAGCAAGTCAAGCCTTTATGTTTTGCCAAACTCTCACAAAAGGCCTTGCCTTAAACAGTATTCACTGGAAATTATACCATTCTTAAAAACCTCTTGAGGGGAAGGACATTAGAAGTCCTGGCAAAAGTGGCAGCCATCCCCAAGATGTCAAAGCAACCTTATTATTTTCCCTTCGTGACAGTTTACTCCCACACCAGGAGCAGTTACATTTGGCAAGAGCCACTTCAAAGATTATTTTCTAGGGAAGTGTGACTGATTAGCTCAACCTGTATATCTCCTGTGGGGACCCAAAGCCTGGCCTATACTTAATGGAAGAGCTCATGCCTAGTAGTTGCCTTGTTTAAAAAATGGAATTGGTAGGCTGGGGAGAATTTTCAGTCGGTAAAGTGTTTATATCATGAGCATGAGGACCTGAATCCAGATCCCCAGCACCCACAGTAAAATAATAATAATTTAAAAGCTGGTACAAGACTATAATCCAGCACCAGGAGGTAGAGTCAGGAGAATCCCTGGGGCTTGCTAGTCAGCAAGCTTAGCCAGATGGGTATACTTTTGGTGGACATCTGGCCTTGACATAGACACATGTTCACATATATGAACACATACACATACACACATACATACATACACACATGCATACATGGGAAAAAAAGTGTAATTAGGTGATGAATTTGGATAATTTACATGAAAGTTACTCATAGATGAATTGCATTCACTCCTTTTAAGGTTCAAATCCTGTTTTGTTGTTTGTTTGATTTTAGAATCTGAATACTTCATCTCCCATTTTACCTTAGCACTATTCTCCTAGGTGACTAGTGTTACCTATCAAACAGTGCCATACACAGTGGTTTTGCTGGTCTCAGTAAGAATAATAATAATTAGAACCTTGCTGCCAAAAGCAGCTTCTGGATTCTGTACACAAGTTCATTACCCCAGCCAGATGTTTGCAACTCAGTGTTCCAATTCAGTTGCTCACCTGACACTGGTATTCACATTTGTAGATGCCATCTGAAGCTCCTTAGCTGAACACATAAAAAAAAATAGAATTAAAAATTCATCCTAATTTGTCCCTCACCATCTCATTCCTTCTAACAATTCTTCAGTTTCCCAAAGGTTGTAGGAGCTTCCTATGGTTATTTCACTTTCTTTGCTCTATAGACAGATGCCATCTCTTTTTTAACGTGTGTGGAAACATATAGGGAGAGGTCTAGTAACTCATATTCAAAATTATTGCCACCTAACCCAGTATTCTGACAATTACCTCTCTGTTTGCTCCTCTATTGTCTTCTATACAGAAACTATATTCTGTGGTTTTTAATCATTTGTCTGAATTTACTGGGTCGTCTATCATTGAAATTTATATCTGCTTGGTTCTACCTATACCACCTCTGATCACCATGCATGTACACATGCAGAGGATGCTATCTATCCGAACCTTGCTTATATCCTCTTGGAATTTACCATTCCTCTAGCAGCTCAGTTATTTTCAACTACAAGCACTGCTACATGTCTACCTGGGACTTTCTCTGACATCTGGAGCTGTAGCTTGAGTTTTCCTGCCTGGCCCACAGTCAGGACAAATCTCTCTCACCCGCCAGTCCCACAGCCTCTCAGACCCGACCAAGTAAACACAGAGACTTATATTGCTTTCAAACTGTATGGCCGTGGCAGACTTCTTGCTACATGTTCTTATAGCTTAAATTAATCCATTTCCATTAATCTATACCTTGCCACGTGGCTCGTGGCTTACCGGCATCTTCACAAGCTGTTTCTCATCATGGCGGCTGGCAGTGTCTCTCTGACTCAGCCTTCCACTTCCCAGCTTTATTCTCCTCCTTGTCCTGCCTACACTTCCTGCCTAGGCAATGGCCAATCAGTGTTTTATTTATTGACTAATTAGCAACACATTTGCCATACAGAACATCCCACAGCATGGAGCCCTCTTAGTCTTTAGATTTGTGGTTATTTCTATACCCAGAAACAGCCCTTGACCAATAACAGGATCAAATTAAGGGATAACTCCTCAGGTCCTTGGACTTTGTGGTAGAATATAAAGCATATTCTATACTATCTTCTATTCTTCTGCAGATGATTTGAGCCTCAGTTGGTCATGGCAGTATCTTATTCTTGAATTCCCCTTCTAAAGGCTTTCTTTCCTTCTCATTCTTGCCTCCTACTTCCACGTCCATGCCTCCTGATTACCTCCCACATAAAATGTTTGCACGCAGGTCTAGGTCTCTGAGTCTGCTTCCACAGAAACCCAAACTAAGGCACCATGTGTGGTGTACCCTCCTGCCAATTTGACTTCAAGGTGAAGATTCGCAGCATGTATTATGTTCTACTCAAAAAACATTTTCCTGGCTTCAAACAAGTGCTTCCATTTTTACCACTTTAACTACTGTCTTCTAGATCAATCCTAAAATTAACTGCTCCTAAGCCTTCTTCCTACTCTGTAGCCAGATGTTTCACATATCTCTTTTTCCCTGTACCTTTTTTCTTACAGGGCTTCACATTTCCATTTGGTATTATGATCCCATAACTAATTGGAATTTATCTGTTAAATGAATTCTGTAGACAAAATGTTTCTAATTATTTTATTGTCTATCATTCACAACAGTTATGAATGAATGCCTATATCGGCATCAGAACCCAGGATCATTTCAGATAAAAATAACAAAATGTATATTTGGTAGCTTCCTACATAACTTCAGACTTTGTAAACTTTCTAACTTCACTTTGGAGAAATTTAATAGTTTAAGCTGCCAATTTTCTAGCAATAACCGCATCTCAAAGAAGCATCTTCATGTTAACATCATTTGCAAGTATGACCCATTTTTATTAGCATGATTAGAACAATATCAGCAAATGGTCCTAGATTTTAAGACTGCCCCTAAAACAAATCTCTTACTATTTTTAAATTAATTTATCATGGACAATTTCATATATGTATACAATACATTTTGGTCACACCACCCTATCCTCCCATCACCCATCCCCACACCTACCACCGAGTCCCCCTCCCACTAGTATGACTTTTTCTTTTGTCTGGTTTTGATTTTGAAACCCAGTGCGTTTAATCAGTGCCAACTGCACATATAGTAACTATATTACATATAGTAATACAGTGCCTGTATTACTATAGACATTAACTCCCCTTTCCCCAGCAGCCATGTTCTGTTGATAGTTCTCCAAGGAGGTGCCAGACTCTGTGAATGCCTCCTCCAGCCATGACTGAATGTCATGTGCAGGCCCTGTGCAGACAACCACAGCTGCAGTGATTTGATGAATGCACTGGCCATGGCATGCTTATTTCACAGCCCTCCTCCCCATCATCTTATTCTAGTAGCCTATCAATTACAATCTAGACCAGTGATTCTCAACCTGTGGGTCATGACCTCTGTTGGCAAATGTCTATTTCCAAAGATATTTACCTTATGATTCATAACAGTAGCAAAATTACAGTTATGAAGTAGTCATGGAATAATTATATGGTTGGGGGGCACCACAACATGAGGAACTATATTAAAGAGTCATGACATTAGGAAGGTTGAGAACCATGGGTCTAGATACTTTCTTAGGAAAATAAATTTCTCTGCAGTCCCTAAGGCCAATTAGAGGGGAGCACATGGAGCTTTAACTGCATGAATCGCCACTTTCTGGAACACATGTATGATGGCTAACTTGACCATATGTGGAATTAGCTACAACCCAAGCAGCTGGGCACACCTGTGAGGGATTTTTCTTTGTTGGATTATTGGAAGTGGAAAACCCACCCTAAATCTGGGTCATTTCAGGTCGGAAGATCCACCCTAATCTGGGTCATTCCTTCTGGTGGCAGCCCACATAAAAGGACGTGGAAGAAGGTAGTTTGTGCTTTCTGCCTGCTTGCCCTCACTGGCATTTTCATCTATCCTGAGCCGTTCCTTTGCTGCTGTTAGGACTTACTTCTTCAGAATTCCAGCATGGACTCAAAACTGAACACTGGCAGCTCTCTGGGACCTTCCTGGGACTTCAGCACTAGACTGGGACTACTGAGACATCCAGTCTCATGCATCCAGTCTCATGGACTGAATGACTACCAGGTTCTTGGCCTTTTTCTGCAAGACACAGCCATGTTGGACTATTCGGACCACAGCCTGTAAGCCACTCTAATAAATCTTATATATACATTTCATTCTATCAGTTTTCTTCCTTTAGAGAACTCTGACTAATATAAGAGCAGAGTTCAAATGTTTTTTTTTTTCCACCCCGAGCCCAGACGCAATCCACACAGAGCTCCACAATATTGAGCAAAAAATAGAGTGGACTAGAGTAGGGCAGACTGGAATACAGTGGAGTACAGTAGAATAGAGTAAACTGGAACATCATAGAATCAACCAAATTAAAGAAGAATAGTGTCGACTAGCCCACAGTCCACTAGAACAGAGCAGAGGACTCAACATCTAGTAGAAAAGAAGTACTATCAACAACCCCTTTTGGCCTACCTAGAGTGCTCTAGCATTCATCTCAATAAACAGGCATTGATGAAAGGAATAGAAATAGACCCAAATTAGCTCAAGGAAATGGAGATCTCTCAGAACTCAATGGCAACAAGCACAAGAAATTAAACAACCTGTAGGTTGTTCTCAGAGGTCACAAGGGCTCTTACTCCATTTATTTGTATGTAAATGTGGTGACCAATCCTACTTTTGAGACTAGCTGTCTCTGCCCTATGAGAAAAAGCCTTCCAGATACAGCTTACATGAGCTCCCAGTGTCCAACACTGGCCAACTGGGGTCTCTGTGTCCTGATTCCGATTTCCCAAGAGGCAATCAGATTGGCCAGTCCCTGGCCCTGTGGCCCAGAAGCTAGTCCCATAGCACAAACGTGAAAGCTAGGCACACCCATCAGCAAGCATTGAGGCTGAAGATAATGGGTGACTCTCAGATAAAGCTCTTGCCTGAGCTATTTCCTATAGGCCTTTCCTATTGATCACATGGCCAATGGGGGTAGGGTGGACCTTATTCTGACTGTCACTTTTCTCACTACTTCCAAGATGGTTGAATGAAATAAGCACTGTGCCACCAGTTAGAAAAACATGAGTTCTCAAAATAGAGTGCATACTGTCTTCTCTACACACTTTTGGGAGTGTCTGTGAGGTACCCAATAATCAAGAATATCAATGTTGTCGTCTTTTAAATATTGTGTTTATTTGTATGGGTATGTACCTGTGTATGTATGCATGTCTATGTATGTTAATAAGGCATCTGTGTGCCACAGCATGTCTGTGGGGGTCAGAGAATAACCTTGGGTGTTGCTTCTTACCTTCCACCTCGTTTGAGACAAGGTCTCTCTCTTTGCTGTTTGCTACCATGCAAGCCAGGCTAGCTGGCCTACAGGCTTCTGGAGATTCTCCTGTCTCCACCTCTCATCTCCTCTCAGGAGTGCTAGGATTACAGTCATGAACTACAGCATCTAGCGTTATGTGGGTTCCAAGGATTAAAACTTAGATCTTCATATATGCACGGCCAATAAGACATTACCCCAGTGATACATCCATGTTTCTATCACAAACATGATAGCCATGTAAGCTTAGAAAAAGGACACCAGAATAATCCAGAATAGGTTCTGCCACTGTAGCAGGAATCTTAAAAGTTCTTATTAATAAAATCAAACCTGAGCCAGGTATTGGGGTGAACTGGAAGATCAGAGAACCAGAATAAGCCACAGCTACCTCACCTCGCCGGATCCTCAGCTGGTCTTGTCTCCTCAGACTGGAGGCCTCTGAGTCCTCATCCAGAATGGGTCTCAACTGAACTGTGCTGCTAGAAGCCTGAAAGCTTAACCAGCCAAATGCTTAACCAGCCAAATGTTTCTAGTTCCTGGTCTTCACGCCTTATATATCTTGCCTTTCTGCCATCACTCCCTGGGATTAAAGGCTCGCTTTCTGGGATTAAAGGCGTGTGTCACCATGCCTGGCTATTTCCAATGTGGCCTTGAACTCACAGAGATCCAGAGAGATTTCTGTCTCTGGAATGCTAGGATTAAAGGCGCGAGTGCCACCATTTTCTAGCCTCTGTATCTAGTGGCTGTCTGTTCTCTGACCCCAGATAAGTTTATTAAGGTACACAATATTTTGGGGAACACAATACCACCATATGCCACTAAATGATTTTTGACACAAACTTCATGAAATAATGTTTTTCAGAATATTTTCAGTTTTAGAATTATGGATAAAACATCAGAGGCCTGTTGCTGCTTTGACCTACCTATATCTTAAGATTGCTATAAGGAAACAAAAGGATGCACCCCAGTAGTATTTGTTGTCTTATACTCTATGCCATATATTAGGCTGAGCTCTGGTGAATAAGAGATTAGTAAAATATAGCCCCTGCTACAGAGAATACCATGGTCTAGATTATATAGTAGGAAAAATTACTAAATATAGGTGGTAACAAATACTATAATATAAATCTGCATGGGATGTAATATTAGTAAACAAGGGAGGAACCAAAAGAAGGTAGCTTCAACTGGATGTACACTTGAACCAGTGTACACTGTCCCCTCAGAATTCATCATTCTCCCATACACCTTACATCTCAACTCTCTCATGCAATGGCAGCTTCCTACTGTGAGTACCTCTGAGTCTCTATCTCAGCTTGCATATGAACCAGAAAACCCAGAAAAGTCACAGCAACAATCCAGTACCAAGATGAGAGAAGATCAGTAGGTATATAACCCATCTTCTCCATCCCATGGGCCAGACAACTCTAAGGTTAGTTGTACATAGTGCTGAAAGGTCCCAGCACACCTTAATCCAAGTTATCCAAAGTGACAGCTTGCTTATCAATATACCCTCTATTGTCTCATTTTTCTGATACCTCAACTAATATTTTCTAAGATCCCTTCCCTAAAAAACTACTTATATTCAAATCTTTACATCAAAATATTATCATTATGTACTACTGAGTAACAAATCATTCCACATCTAGAGGCTCAAAGCAACAGCCATTTAAATTATTATGAGGGGCTGGCAAGATTGCTCAGTGGATAAAGTCACCTGCCACTAACCCCGAGGACCTGAGTTCCGTCTCCTGGACCCACATGGTAGAAGGAGAAAACCAACTCTTGATAGTTGTCCTCTAACTCTGGTAGCAGTCTACCCACAGTGAGCTAGTTTCTGAAGGAGTCTAGCCCGCAAGGGCAGCAAATGCTTTCATGAGCAAGAATAACTTTGAGCCAATGCCTGAGGATGAATGGCAATCTTAAAGTAGGAAAATTAAGGCATATTTGAGGTAGAGATCGCAGCATTAACAGAGAGCAGACAAGAATCCACAGTGGTGAACCTCTTAGTCCTAGGGGAGAACCTACCACCATTATTTTATTAAGTAAACATTATTGTCCTAAATAAACATAAAATTTCACCCAAAAGCACTTCTTTTTACAGTGGACAACTGTTTGTAGAGAGTCACAACTACCCAATGTGCAAAAAATAAGTGAGTATGGAGTGCTCAGTCTTAAGTGAGACATCTATATCACGTACTCTCTCCTAAGAGTCAGGAACAATGCAGAGGAGGTAGCAGAAAAATTTTAAGGGCCAGGGATTTGGGGAGAATGTTGTGAAACTGTGTCTTCTGGACATGACAGGGCTATTGCTCTGACAAACTCATAGAAGCTATGGTTGCCTGCACAAGATCAAGACAATCAATATTCCAGTGTGGATAGGTGGTTGGTTCACAAAGCCCCAGCCCTAGCTGAAGAGCTCTTGAAAATGGATAATTGCTGGGAAAAAGGGAGTCACTTTTCTTCAGGCCTGTAGACTCTGGTAGCTTCCTCATGCTCCAATGGATGTATTTATACCCATGCACATACGGGTAGTACTAACTGGACTCTGTGAGTTACAAAGTGGGGGTGGGGTGGAGGCATGGTTTAGCAGTTAAGAGAACAGGTTACTCTTATAGAGGTCCTGGGTTCAATTCCCAGCATCCACATGGTGGCTTCCAACCATCTATAACTGCAGGTCCAGGGAATCCAACACCCTCTTCTAGCCTTCACGGGTGCCAGGCATGCACAGGGTACAGACATACATGTAGGCAAAACACTCACACACAAAGAGGATAAGAAATTGGAAGGATAACATGGAAGATGTTTCTGGAGGAGTTGGCGGGGGTGGAGAAATGGATGCACTCAAAATACATTGTATACATGAATGAAATTCTAAAAATACACTTAAATTTTATATTTAAAATAAACAGAGAACAGAAATGCATGTCTGAATGTCTGCACAGCTCTATACCTAAAAAGAGACAGAAGACGATGACAAAGAAGAGAGGATCAAAGGAGCACTGGAAATATTTCATTCTGAAGTTAGTTGGTCAGACCTAAAAGAGCCAAGCTCATATTCATATTAAGAAAATTACTACAAGGCTCTGCTGAGGGAAAATTGGAGCAAAATCTTGTCTGAAATTAAACAGTAAATACAAAAGCACATTTAAACTGTGAAGATAATTCACAAATGAAATACTTTGAACCCTGGGGGTGTGGTGGTTTGAATAAAAATGCAACCCCTAGGCCTTGTTAGAGTAAGTGTGGCCTTATTGGAGGAAGTGTGTCACTGGGGGTGGGCTTTGAGGTTTCCAAGTACTCAAACCAGGTCCAGTGGCATATTCTCTCTTCCTGCTGCCTGTCTATCCAGATGTAGAACTCTTGGCTCCTTCTCTAACACCATGTCTTCCTGAGTATCTCCATGCTTCCTGTCATTATGATAATGGACTAAACCTCTGGACTGTAAGCCATCCCCAATAAAATATTTCCTTTATAAGAGTTGTTGTGGTTTGGAGTAGATGCAGACCCACAGTCAAATATTAGGTGTAGCTCAGGGAACCCCCAAGGAAGAGGGGGGATGTAGCTGGAAGTTTCTCTGGTCCCATAGCTGCCTATAAAATAATCACCCAGAGGCTTAATATTAATTGCACATTACATGGCCTATGGCTCAGGCTTCCTGCTAGCTAGCTCTTACAACTTAACTCAACCCATAACTATTAATCTATGTATCACCATGTGATCCATGGCTTTAACTGTGTTCCATTACATGTTGCTCCATTACATGTTGCTCCTTGGATGGTGATTTGGTGTCTCTCCTTACTCTCCTTTCTCCTTTCACTTTTCCTCTTGGATTTTCCCACCTGGCTCCATCCTGCCCTGCCATAGGCCAATGCAGCTTTATTTATCAACCAATCAGAGCAAAATATATTCACATATATTCACAGCATACAGAAAGATGTCCCACAGCAGGGGAGGAAGAATTGTAGAAGCCAGAGGGGTCAAGAACACCAGGAGAACATGGTTCATAGAATCAACTAAGAATGGTTCACAGGGACTCACAGACTGAAGCTACAATCACAGAGTCTGCATGGGTCTGCACTAGGCGATGAAGATAGAAAGCATTGCACATGGACAATAAAAATGAGCTGTTTCAGAACATAAGACCCAAAACTGAAAAGCTTATAGAAGGAAAAAATGTCAATCTCTTGATAATCCTTGAGGTATTGAGTAGAAAACTGGATTATCCATATAATGTGAGATGGACTCTTACTTAAACTTAAAAAACATGATCTTAGGGTATCTTATGACCCATTAAGAGTGCAGACATTTGGGTCACATGCTAATTTAAGCATGCTGTTTGTACATGTTTGAAATATATATTTTAAACACTTTTATATTATATATATTGCTTGCTCATGATTTTACCTTGTTTTTAATTGCTGAATATTCAACTATACTGATAGCCATAATTTATTTAATTGGTCCCTGTGTATTGCATATTTAGATTATCTTCATTTTCACTGAAATAAACCATACTGTGAATAATAGATAGTGAATAATAGATAGATAGGTGATAGATATAGATAGATAGATAGATAGATAGATAGATAGATAGATAGATAGATAGACAGATAGATAAAAAGTATTGCCGTGGTCATGGTGTCTCTTTAAAGCAATAAAAACCCTAAGACAGGAGATAAATCACCCCAAAAGTCTATATTTACACTATTAAAATTTATTCACTCACCCCTCCTCTAGCTCAATCCAGGAACCATGGTGGCAGAAGGTAACAGTGCATTTATTCCATCAACATTTACTCCATTCCTGCTATGTGTCAGATATTGGGATCGTGTTTGGGATGAACTGTGCACAGTGCCTTCCTTGGCAGAACTCACTATCTAGTTTCTGAAATTTGCAGCTTCTGGCGCTACTCACAGTGTCCACCAAAGGCCTAATTACAGGGTTTTTGTGACAGCCATTTCAAGGTTCTGATTATGCTTCACCCACTGATGGAAACTCTGGGTAAAAGATGGGAAGAATATACTTGACTGTGCTGAGTAGGAAGAAATGGGGGTAGGGTTGAATGTAAGTCTATTGCACACCTACAAACACTTATTTGATTTGTACACCCACCCTGATAATGAAGTACTATTATGCCAGGTAGAAAGCACATACCTAGGAAGTAGCTGAGCTGAAGTCAAACCCAGTAGCATCTGCTGCCAAAGCACATTCTGGTAACTACTATAACTAATTTGAGATTCAGGCAAGGCTCTGGATCTCCATGGGGAAGGGCCAAACATGACTCTATGAAGGAAGAATGAATGACTGGAAAAACTGAAGCAAGAAAAATCTTGAAGCAATCAGCCCTAAGGAGGAGGCCTGGGGTCATGCATTGTCATAAACTACCTTTTACATAATGATAACAACACAATCAAGTATGTACTATCACCTGCCATCCCACAAAATACCAAAATTCTTAAGATGATACATAACATTGATGCTTATTACTTCTTCTTCCTATAGTTATCATTGTCCCTTGAACGTTAATTGCATTCTAGATTATTAATCCTGTTTCATAATAACTTATCACAAAGTACACATACACAAACAATTAACATTACAAACCAAACTTGTATTGCCCCATTTATCTTTTCTTCTAAAATAAAAGATGACACAGCTGAACATAAATGAGATATATTTTAAAATTCAATAATAGTTTAACCAACAGTATGAACAACTGGTAAAAAAAAATGCATTGCCTTGAATGAAACAGGGGCTTTTGCAAACATAAATAATATAGAAAGTTCTTCCATGGATGATACTAATTCTCTAAATAGAACACATTGTTTTTACATTGTAATATTCCATATTACAGCTCACATTAATTCTCTAAATATGACTCATCACACAATAGCCTCGCATTTCAATATTCTGGGTAATGGTTGGTTATGTCAGAGAGTAAAGGTTATTACTTGATGTAATCTCTGCATTATCTTTTTACATACGATTTTTTATTAAATGTTCCCTTCCAGTATCAGAACTGACCTTTTACAGAAATCTCTACACCAGAGCAGAAATCAGTTTCATAAGGCAAAGGGGATATTAAAAAATAACAGAGCTTGTTGGGGTAACTATTGAATCTGGTTCTTGGATTTTGCTGTTTTTATATGTTGCTAATTTCCTGCATCTATAATTGATATCCAGATGTTAACTCATTAGGACAATGATAGGAAACCCAAATCAACTAGATTAATGAAACCTCAGACATATGTCAATACCCTTGCACACTAATTATGAATTTAAAAATAAATAATATCAAACTCAAGAAGAGAGTGTTTCAAACACTATGGCTCTATACTCCAAATCCTACCCTCACTCTAAAATGGACTAGCTAGGGGCTTACAGCAGTTCTCAACCAGTGGATCACGACCTCCATAGGGGTCACATATAAGATAGCCTGCATATCAGACATTTAAATTACAATTCATAGCAGTAGCCAAATTACTGTTATGACATAGTGATGAAATAATTTTATGGTTGCGGCAGGGGAAGTGGGTCGCTACAATGTAAGGAACTGTTTTAAAGGGTCTCAGCATTAGGAAGGTTGAGAACCACTAGGCTAAAGATGTATAGTTCAATGGCAGAGCGCTTGCCTAGCATATGCAAGGCTATGAGCTTGATCTCCACTTCTGCAAAGAAATAATGATAACAGAATAGATGAAATGGGTTTGGTTAAAAAACAATCTAGAAATGGAGAATAAATAGACTTGTGCTTTATGTTGATGCTGTGTCCTTTCCTCCTCCATCAATCTTCATGGGACTTCATTTCAGCTGCATTTCTGCTGGATTTAAAATGCTTAAAAGTTCTATTCAATTTTCCTTTTTCTTGGGAAGTAATGAAGTCCACTGGCTCATTTTAGATGAGATAAAGAGATAGTTCTGCAAAATTTGGAAAAACGTTTACAACTTTTCTGATGAAAAAAATTATGAAAAACCAAACTTAGATCCTATATTATAAATATACATGTATGTAAAAACAAAGAATAACAGAGAAGCCAAAGGAATAGACTATGTTGATTAAAGCTAAACAAAACAAAACAACAGCAAAACCCCTTCCCAAGCCACACATGATGACAACGGTATTGGTGATAAAGGAGCTTGTCTTAAATATACATTGACAATAGTTGATGACATCATCTGTGTAGGTTTTCCTCAATAGTGAGTCATCATGTAAGTAGTGATTTCTGCCATGGTCGTTTTTCCATCTTTATCATAAAAATGAAGTTCTGTATTGACCATCTATGTAATAGCAATGTTTTGATTCTTCAACTGTTTCCTGTTTTCTTTGAACTGTCAGACAACTAAACTCAGAAAGTCAATCAAATCTTTCTTTGACTTACAAATAAAGTGTCTTTTCTCCCAAACCCACCTGAGCATGCCTTGCACTTTATAATGCTTTCTATATCTATACTTATAAGGCACATTTATTCTTAAAGAGGAGACATTCCAAGATCAAATTAGGTGCTGCTAAGCATTTGTGAGTTAACAGTGGTTTCGGCAGCTCTGAAGGGTGATACAGAATGGCATGCCGACTTGAAGTGGATCCATGGACCACAGATATCAGCATCCGCTGAGAGCTTGTTAAAAATGTGAACTCTCTGGCTCCTTCTCAGACCTACGAGATCAGAATCTGCATTTTAACAAGATCCTGGGATGTTCAATGAATATTAAAATCTGAAATGTTCTGATTTTAAAAGAAGGAATGCTGAAAGGATGGTTCAGCAGGTAAAACATTTACTGTGCAAGCATTTGGGCTGGAAATTAACTATCCAGAGCCCACATAAAAGCTGAGTGGATATGGTAACCAGCCTGTACAATACACACACACACACACACACACACACACACACACACACACACATCACGAACATGAATACACACATGCACACACATACAAAGGGGGGAAAAGTAAGGAGGCAGCAGAGAAAAAGTAGTCCCCACACAGCCTACCCAGGCACTAGTGCAATGGGACCTTTCTAGGTGGAATTCAGGAACTCAAAGACCCTAAAATATTCCCAACTGCAGGCCAATACTTCATATCCTTCAAACAGGACTCACTCCACAAGTTGAGATACATTTTAAGAAAAGATCATGGTATGTACTCACTCATAAGTGGATACTAGATATAAAAAAAGGATAACCAGACTGCAACTCACAGCTCCAGGGAGGCTAGCTAGTAAAGAGGACCCTAGGAAAGACACAGGGATCGCACAGCGATGGAGAAATGGATGAGATCTACATGAGAAAACTGGGAATGAGGGGGGTAATGGAGGGCAAGGGTCGGGGGAAAGAAAGCTTAGGGGAGTGGGAGGTCCTAGCTGGATCAGAAACAGAGTGGGAGAACAAGGAAAGAGATACCATGATAAATGAAGACACCATGGGAACAGGAAGAAGCAGAGTGCTAGAGAGCCCCAGAAGTCCACAAAGATGACTCCACTATAGACTACTGGCAATGGTTGAGAGGGTGCCTGAGCTGACTTACTCTGGTGATCAGATGGCCGAACACCCTAACTGTCATGATAGAACCCTCATCCAGTGACTGATGGAAGCAGATGCAGAGATCCATGGCTAAGCCCCAGGCAAAGCTGCAGGAGCCTAATTGATGAGAGAGAGGAGGGATCATATGAGCAAGAGATATTGAGACCATGATTGGAAAAAGTACAGAGACAACTAGCCAAACTAGTGGAAACACATGAACTATGAACCAATAGCTGAGAAGCCCCCATGGTACTAGTCTAGGCCCTCTGGATATGTGAGACAGTTGATGAACTTGAACTGTTTAGGGGGCCCCCACGCAGTGAGACCGGGAACTGTCCTTAGTGCATGAGCTGGCTTTTTGGAACCTAGTGCCTATGCTGAGACACTTTGCTCAGCCTTGGTGCAGGGAGAAGGGGACTGGACCTGCCTCAACTGAATATACCAGGCTGGGCTGTCTGCCCAGGGGAGACTTTGCCTTGGAGGAGGTGGGAATGGGGGTGGGTTGGGGGAGAAGGCTGGGGGCTGGGAGGAGGGAGGACAGGAGAATCTGTGGTTGATATGTAAAACAAATAGAAATTCTCTTAATACAAAGGGAAAAAAAAGAAAAGGGAACTCTTTGAGAGCCAAAATCCATATGTGCCTACTTGTTCTGATTCCACAATTCCAGTTTTCCCAGCACCTCAGCATTATCTTCCCATGGAATGCAAGAATTTCCTAGGCTGGGGAAAGAGGAACAAACTGCAAAGCTGAGCCTCAAGAGCTGCATCCTCCATCAGCCCCCTCACACCCCAGTCCTCAGAGAAGCACAAAATCACGAGGTAACCCCCTGAGAAAAAAGAAAAGACAGTTTCCTCAAGCCTGTATTTCTCCAGTCATATCTCAAAGTTCTTCTCTAGCATATGAATGACTGTATAGACTTGTTAAGAGAGGAAGTTCTGAGTTCAAGTGCAGCTTTTTCATTTGCTGTATGGCCTTAGACCAACAATACAGTTGCTCACTTTCTACATATGTAGACTGGCCATAACAATATTTTCCACCTTGTAGAGGAACTGTATGGATTAAATAGATCAACATGAGTGGGGGAGGTTTGTGGGTATGTGTGTGGGTGTAATGGATTTCTAGCAATATCTGGCACATAGGAAGAACTCAAAAGCACCCACTGGTGTTATGACTATCACTATAATTATCATCATTACCATTATCGCTACATATCTTCTGGTTTAACCCTAAACTAGCACTCTCTGAATTGGATTGTTCAACCACACACACATCCTCCACTGTTTCTCATCAGTTAATAATTCTCCATCTTTTCAAGAAGCCGATTCTTCCCCCTTCCCCTTTGTTTACAAGAAAAAGAAGTGTATAACATCCCATTTTAGGGCCCCCAGGAAGTAGATTGTGACAAGCAAGACTAAAAAGTTGTAGAGTCTTGGTGCCAGAAAAGGTCTCTAGCATGCCAGGATGGCACTCTGTTCATGTAGAAATGACGTAGTGACTCCACACTGAGCCATCAAACCCTCTTCCATTTCCAAAGGCCTATAAGCTCCCTCCATTTAATAATTCATTCTAGAATTTTGAGAGAATTCAATTTCCAGCTTGAGGTTAGAGCTTTGGGGAAATGAGGACATTTTCCAGTCTTTGTCTAAATTCTCTCCGATTGTCATTTTTCAGTGTCAAAAGACATAAATCCATTTATAGCAGTTTGTGGCTCTCTTATGATCACCCCACTTATCTCTAGCTTCAAGTCCTCTTAGCCAAATGCATTCTGACCTTTCTGTACTGCTTCAACTGCCACTGGCAGGACACTATTAGGACCAAACAGTCGGGCTAATCTCATCCTTGTTGATAGGGAGTAAAAATAAATTGAAAAACTTAGCTTTTTGTTCATCAAACCTTGATTCTTTTGTGGTTAAAGTCATTCTGATCACAGTTTTACAAGTTTCTATTTGTTCTTTAATAAATTAGAAAATGTAGAATGAGACTTTGGGCCTAAAACTGAGAACAGAGAAGCCACATGTAGCTCTGCACTCTAGAGAGCCTTGAGGGGACTGGGGAGATGGCTCAGTGTGTACACTGCATATAATCCTAGGACTGGGAAGAAAGAAACAAGAGGATCTTTGGGGATTGCTGGCCAACAAGCTTAGCCAAATTGCTGAATTTCAGTTTCATTGAGAGGCCCTGTCTCAACAAACATGGTGGAGACTTGTTAGGGAGTCATCTAACACCAACCTCTGGCCTCTACATACACCAGCATGCAAACATAAGCATGTACACACACACACACACACACACACACACACACACACACACACGAAAGAGATGTGAACAACTAAGATCAGACATCTCACAAACAGGTTCCACCCATTTCATTTGTCATGCCCAGGGGCTGAGGAGGCGTAATTCCCACCTATCTCTAAACTGAATTCTTGAGGAGGAGTAGGAACTGTAAAGTAATCCATCCTCATACATGGCATAGTGGCTTAAGCAGGAAACTCCATCCCCCTGTAGTCAAAGCTTTCTCTGTTCCTGCCCGGCCCCACAGTCCCACAGCTGCTTATAAAATAATCACTCAGAGGCTTAATATTATTTACAAACTGTATGGCCTATGGCAGGCCTCTTGCTAACTAGCTCTTATATCTTAAATTAACCCATTTCTATTAATCTATGTTTTGCCATGTGTTCCATTGCTTTACCGGTCTGCTGGTATGTTGCTCCTTGAGCAGCAGGCTGGCGTCTCTCCCCAGACTCTGCCATTCTCTTTCCTGTCTCTCTCTTTGGATTTTCCATCTGCCTTTAAGCTGCCTTGCCAAAGGCCAAAATAGCTTTATTTATCAACCAATCAGAGCAACACATATTCACAACATACCAAAAGACATCCCACAGCACTTTCTCTTTTCTGTCTAATCAAAAAGGAAGGTTTTAGGGCCGGGTGGTGGTGGCGCACACCTTTAATCCCAGCACTCGGGAGGCAGAGCCAGGCAGATCTCTGTGAGTTCGAGGTCAGCCTGGACTACAAGTGAGTCCCAGGAAAGGCGCAAAGCTACACAGAGAAACCCTGTCTCGGAAAAAAAAAAAAAAAGGAAGGTTTTAACTTTAACATAGTAAAATTACATATAATAGAACAGTTATCAAGCAGGAATCACAGTTATAATATCTAGTCTATTTGTATTTGGTAAAATTAAAGAAAATATTCTATCTATCCTATATTTGTGAGTCAAAGGTTTCATATCTAATTTATCTTTTATCATAACCAAAGAAAGGTATAATTATAATTATTTAGTCTTCAACTATATCAAAGACCCAGAAGGATATAATATTACTTAAGTAAACAGGAAGTACTTTGTAAGCAACTTCCAAAATTCTGGAAATGACAGAGACAACTGGCTTGCAGAGAACACCCTCAAGTCGTGAAGCTATGAGGTCCTCCCTGCATCCTAGTGGGAAGGGCCCTGAGAAGCTTACCTTTGAGTGGAAGGTGGGAAAACGGCAGACTCCTTGAGCTTGAGCAGGGCATGTGGAAGCCCATGGTCACTGATGCCCACAAGACAAAAGGAAGGCGAGTACAAGGTAAGCGCTTTAAGGAAAGTTTTGTTTTGCCTTCATTAATGGTTTTTATTTAATTTTTTATTATATGTTTATTTATCTCCTTGGAAGGGTGTGTGTGATGATATATTGTGTACCCCAATGAAGATTGCCTGGGGATCAGAGGACAAAGCCAGCCACTATATTAAACATAGAAGTCAGGCAGTGGTAGCACATGCTTTTTTTTTTTTTTTTTTTTTGGTAGCACATGCTTTTAATCCTATCATTTGGGAGTCAGAGATCCATCTGGATCTCTGTGAGTTCAAGGCCACACTGGGAACAGAGCCAGGTGTGGTAGCACATGCCTTTAATCCCAGCAGTACGAAGGAAGGAATATAAGGCGTGAGTGAACAGGACGTCTCTCTCTTGAGACTGAAGATTTCATAGAGGTAAGAACTTGTGGCTGGCTGCTCTGATTCTCTGATCTTTCAGCTTTCACCCCAATATCTGGCTCTGGGTTTTCTATTAATAAGACCTTTCAAGATTCGTGTTACATCCCCCACTCATGGTTTTCACCATGAGCTATCACTCCACAAAGTATTGCTACAATCAGAAAAACATGCAATCACAAATGGTAGAGCCTCAAATGGAGCAGCTGCTTCAGAAAACAGTCTAACAGTTCCTGAAAAGGTCAAAGACTTACTATAGGATGCAGCAATTCCATCCCTGGGTATATACCCAAGATAACTGAAACCATATGTTCACATAAAAACATGTGTGCGAATATTCACAGCAGCTTTTTATTCATAACAGCAAAAATGTAGAAGCCAAGGGCTGAGGATGTAGTTCAGAACAGAACACTTCACTGAAATGAGTAAGGCCTTGGATTCTGTCCCTAGCACCGCAACAAAAGTAGAAACAACTCAAATGTCCACCAACAGACAAATGAATGAATAAAATACATTCTACTGCACAGTAGAATAAGATCCAGCCACAAGAATGAAAAGTCGATACATGCTACAACATGGATGAACTTTGAAAGCACTGTACTGTGTCTCAGGGTGTGCTGTTTTAGTATCTACATGTCCTAGTTGATAAACACCATGACCAAAATCAATTTAGGGAGAAGGGGATTTATTTGACTTATGCTTCCAAGTCACAATACATCACTATGGGAAGTCAGGACAGGGACTCAAGCAGGAGCAGAGGCAGGAACCATGAAGGAATGCTACTGACTGGCTTGCTCTGGCTCCTGATCAGCCAGCATTCTTCTATAACCCAGGACCTTTTGTCCAGGGATAGCACTGCCCACTGTAGCTGGACCACCTACATCAATTAGCAATCAAGAAAATGACCCACAGAGAGACTCATGGACCAATCTGACCTAGGCAGTCCCTCAATTGAGACTCCCACAGATACTCTGGACTGTGCCAAGTAGACAGCTGAAGCTAGGAGACCTAGGATTGGTTGCAAGAGAAGGTGGTGGATGATAGCTAAGGAGCACAGGGTTCTTTCTTATTGTTATCATTGTTGTGTTGAGTTGTGGTTTGATTTGGGAGGGTTTAAGACAGAGTCTCAATATGTAGTACAAGTTGGCCTCAAACTCACAATTCTCCTGCCTCTGTCTTCCATGTGCTGGGTTACTGGATTGCTCCTCAACACCTTGTCATGGTTTCTTCTTGAGACAGATGAAATGTACCAGAAATAATTCTGGAGAGAGTTGCACAACTTCATGACTGTAGTAAAAGCTACTCAGTTGCATACTTGAAGTGGGAAAGCTCCTGGTATGATAATAACATCTCAATAAGGCTGTTGCAAAACAAGAAAAAACAAAGTAGGGTGAGGAGAAAAGAAAGAAAATAAGAGAAAGAAGATGCAGGTCCCCCCTTTCCAGCTAGCTGCTCACACTGAGAGACAGAATCCTCACATGCTCCTTCATGAAAATATCAGAGAATGATTAGTGAGTGCTGGGGGATTTGGAGTGTTCTGTGACCATAAAAGACAACGTCTGCTTTTGCCTAGAGGTATATAACAGGGGAGGACAAGACAGATGCTGAACCAGCCCAACTTCACATGACAGGAAAGGGAGGTAGCAGTGGCCAGGCCTGCCTACCAGTTTGGTAAGGTAAGAGTGAAGAATTCCTCAGGCCAAAGAGGCATTAATAAGGAAGAAGGTCCTTGGGCTTGAACAATTATGACCACTAGAACAAAGCAGAGGCTTCAAGCACACATAGAATAGTGGTAACTGAGGGAGAGGGAGGAAAGGGCAATCCAAGCCTGATCTCCCTCATCAGGATCTATAGGGTGGACGGGGGATACAGTGTTTCCCAACCTTTATTCTTCCTCTGAATTGCCTGAGGACCTTATTAAAGTGCATGTCTGAAATCGTGGGACTAGAAGAGCTTCTACATTTCTAATAAGATCCCAGATGATTCAGGTTTTACTGGTGTAAACCACCACAAAACAGCAAATCTCTGAGTCGTTAATTATAAAGCACTGTTTTCTTGGCATCATTTTGTATCCTTACATTTGTATGGATGATAACAAACACCTTTTGCTTATGTGGAGGGGCTGCCACCAGAGAGCACAGAGGACTGGCAGCTGTTGATATTTACTATTTTTGAAATTAAATTAAATTTGATGTTTATGTACTGATGAATTCATTTAAAATAACAATGAAACCATATATGTTATGTAAGTAACATTTTATGAAAAATAATTGTTTTCCAAACCAAAAAAAATCAGTGAGTGGCCTTGTAATAGTTTTTGCAAATTTCTAACTTAGAAGATAGTGAGATTCTTACTTCTACTTCTGCATTCAACCCTTTCCAATATAATGGTTTTATTGAAGATTTAACCTCTTGCAGGTATATAATTACAAAAAGAAGTATGGGCTGGATAAATGATTCAGTGGGTAAAGTGAAGTGGCTGGGTTCAGATCCCCAGCAACCATTTAAAAGTCAGGCATTGTGGGTGTCTGTAGCCACACTGATGAAGGGCAGAGACAGGCAGTTCTCAGGGCCTCACTGGCTAGCGCTAGCTGAAATGGAGAGTTTCAGGTTCTGTGAGAGATTCTGTCTCAAAGAAAAATGGAGAAAGTGATAGTAACAGAGGGAGACATCCTCATATCTTCCACTGGCCTCCACATGTGAATGCACACACACACACACACACACACACACACACACACACACACACACCATGCACACACAGAGGGCTGTTTTAACAACTTTTTAGTGATATAATTATTCTGTTACACCGAGAACCCCATTTGTTAAAAGTTTGTTGCAATGTGGAATCTGAAACCATAGTGGTGCACTTTCCACACCCTGTGATATGAAAAATCAATTGGCCAATCGTGCACCACGAATGGACTTTTCACATGATTTTGTAACATTAGTAACTTTAAAAAATGGATTCTGTGCAGATGTTCCACATGTTGACAGATTTCATTATACAATTTTAAAACGTGGCATTTTTTAATGCCACTGTTAATCTTACCACTCAGCTCCCTGGGAAAGTTTGTCAGTCCTGGAACACTTTTAAATGCATAGTAGTGGAGATGAGTCTTTTGAATTTTTAATTTTTTCTTGAAAGCTCAAATTTTATCACTGACAACAAATGCTGTCCGTTGTTTTCCTTGAAGTGGTAAGCCTTTTCCACTCATTTGCAAGAAAGTAGCTGCCAAGTCTAAATAACCAGAGTTTATTAGTCAGGGATGTTTTTTAAGTGAAAGTGATGTTTCATGAAAATAAATCGCATTTCAGTTTGCAAATCAAACACCCAAATAGATCTTTTGGAGACAACAATTATATTCCAATATACAAAGAAGGTACCTCATGTATTCATCTCATTTTGTTCTACACAAAAAGTCAAAGGCATATTGTCAAAGGTCAATATTTAGTACATTTAGTCATTTTTGCTGTTTCACTAAGGGCATTCTTCATCAGAATTGGAGTCTACTCCAGTTTGATTTGTTACGACAAGACTACCAGGACAAGTAGTACTGTTTGTGACCACTTCTGAGGTCCTGGCGGTTTGACCCATCACTACTTTTACACTATCACTGAAAATACCAGCATACTGGAAAAGGTAAATGACATCTTAGTGTTAACCTGAAGACAGTTTTGAGCTTGCAGAACAATGAAAGGAACTTATCACAAGCCCTAAGGAATTTATCACATGCCTCACAAGAAAGCTAACATTTGGAGGGGCTGCCACCAGAGAGCACAGAGGACTGGCAGTGTGTACCAAAGCTGCAACAACTGAGTAAGAAAGTGACAGCAGCCCATTAAATATAGAGACCTCTGTCCCCTTTCTTCCCTCATCACTCTACAACAAAGTCTGATTGAACGCCTACTGTACCAGACACTCTTCAAAGGGTTTGGGAAACACCAATGAAAAATAGATGAATCTGTTGGTGAGCCTGATGAGCTATGGCCTGAAAAAGGCACTGGATATACTTCAGAACTAGACCAGGCCACTCCGACTCAACTAAGCCTTGGGCTTGGGCATGAGAGGAAATGAGAGTGAGATCAAAGTTAAGATTGAAAACTTTTTAACTGAACTGGACTCCTAATAATCAAAAATGACCAGAAAGTTATGGAATCTGCTCAAAAATGTTATTAAGAAAACATGAATGGCAATAAGACAGAGCACAGCTGGGAGCAGGGATTGAAGCTAAATAAAAGACGTGCGTGTTTCTCTCCCACTGAGCTGAGACTTTTCATTAAACAGTTATGTCTAGTCCCCTTTCCATTCATAATGCATACATATCTCAACTAATTGAAAAGCTCTCTATGAGACATGCCATATTTCTTTTCTTCCTTGTCAACATCATATAATTTTTCTATTCAACAAAGTTTGATTGAATGCCTACTGTGCCCGGCACTCTTAAAAGGGTTTGGGAAAAAAAAAAAAAAAACAATGGAAAAATATACAGAGATCCTTTGGTGGAGCTTACATTTGTGAATGTTACTTGTTAAAGCTTTTTTTCTCAATTACACATGTTCAACTGCAAAGTACTCTAAAATCTTGGAGCAACATGGTAGGGTTCAGTGTGGCTCAGCTAAATACTATGAGTGGTCCATAGATTATTCCTAAAGCACATAACTATTGATCTATAACCTAATGTCCCAGGTCCTATCCAGCTGGTTCCAACGGTCAAAATTACCTGATAATCTATTAGGCAGAAGTCCCAGAGCAGAAAGCTCAGGGAAAGACAAATAAAAATGGCAGCATCTTGGGTTAGGAAGATGGTGCAGTGGATAAACTCTTGTTGCACAAGTATTAAGACGGAAATTTGGATACACAAAATCCATGGAAAAACTAGCAAAGCCAGGCAGGCATAGTAGACAGCTGTAATCTTGGCACTCAGGAAGCAGAGTCAGAGAGTTCCAGGGAAAACTGGCTAGCTAGACTATCCAGAATTGGCAAACCCAGAGTTCAGGGAGAGACTATCTCAATAAATAGAGTGATCTAGGAAGATACTTGACATCAACTTCAGGCGCGCGCGCACGCGCACACACACACACACACACACACACACACACACACAACATAACACAACACATGCAAAACTATTATGTTTTAAAAAAATAATGTTTTTGGAGCTTCTTGGACAATCCAGGCCAACAAATCAAAAGAGGGCCTCTCATGCCTAGTGCTGTTTTAGTTAGAATAATCTATGGTTCTTATGGGGGGGGAGCATTGTCAGCTCAGATAAGAAATTTTCATTTAAACTATATAGGCAATGCAGATGTGTGTGTATTGTAGGTATTTCAGGTAGTTAGTTAATAGTATGATTCTTTATGGATTTTTCAGCTATCCTTACTGTTATTTTACCCAACTTCTATACTTCATCCCCTTCCCTAATTACAGCCCCCTATTTTTTCCCATTTCCCCCTTCATTTGCACCCTGCTAGTCTCCTCTCTATCATCCCACCCACCCATCCCCGCTGCAAAACAGTCCCTTTTTATCTTCCTGGTTTCCACAGTTACTCCAGGATATACTCCTATCTGAAGATTTGGAGCTAGGAACCTCAGATAAGAGAGAACATGTCTTTCTGGGTCTGAGGTACCTCATTAAATAAGCTCTTTTATTGCCCTTGGTTGCCTCCCAGAGGTATAAGGTAAGTCCCTGTTACTGAAGAAGACATCATGCACTTCAGACAGAGACCCCAGAGGACTCGAGCTGGATCTGACCTAAAAGCCTCATCCTGGAGGACTAGATTTCATGGTACCTGAAGGTACCAAGCTTCCAAGAAAGGGAAGCAACTAACAGTACTACCCAGCTATGATACCTATGAGCTACATCAATGACCAGCATGGCACAATAATTGTAAAGGTACAGTAGTGGCATGTGTACTTTGGTGATAACCAACAGCTCTCGAATTGGCCTTTCCCACTAAACGGAAAATCATGCCTGGAACTGGAAACTTAGCCAATTACCTGGGGCTAGTAAAGTCATGGACCTTGGAGGAGAAACTACAACCACCAATACTTTACTGAACCAGCATAATCCCTAACTAATACTTGTAGTGGGTAGCCATTCCAGCTTTGATCTGGAAGTTCCAACCCCCATTGAGGCTTCGGTAACTGTCACACCTACAAGGTGGGGCTGAGAAAGGACCCTGAAGACCCGAGATCCTGATGGGCCAGCTCTCTTGGTTCCTGGACCCTGGACGCTGGAGGTAGACCAAGCAGAGTTCTCCAGAGAACACCGCCGGACTGTGCTACACCTTTCCCAGACCCTGTAACCTATCCCTTCACTTGTAAGTTACCCCACAAAATAAACCTCCCTTTTAACTATGTGGAGTGGCCTTAATATTTTAACCAATAAATACTAAATACTAAAAACTCATCCTTATATCTGCAGAAAAGTGTAGTTCTCACTCCCACCAAGAAACCTTTTCTTTGCAACAGATGAATACCATTACATCAAACTACAACCAATCACAGTACAGCCCTGTCCCAACAGATGCAAATATAATACAATTCTTATACCCAAGACTCAAGGATCATTGCATAAAGGGGCGGGGGGGGGGTAAAAAGATTGTTAAAGCCAGGGGAACAGGAAGTTGGCTATGAGATCGTGTCTCATAGAAATGTCAGAAGATAAACTCATAAAGTCTCACCAACATGGCTGCCTAAAATGATCTAAACAAGGATGACACCAATAAATGTGTTAACACTGGATATGGGAAAGCCCAGGAGGCCTCAGCCCTACACAAAGAACTACAGACAACTAAAGAATGCTGAGAGCAAGAGAAATAGTCTTCTTTAGGGAAGAGCACACCAATTGGTGCTCCAATACCAAATGGTCAGCCCTGAAAACATACGCATATAAGTAATATTATACAGACTGAGCATTTTGTATTCATATATTTAGGAATATATGTGTCTGTGCAACAACAATTAAAGAATATGAGACCATGAATTTGAATACAGAGGAAGGGGAGGCAATTGAGGGTTTGCAGAGAGGAAAGGGAATGGAGAAATAATGTAATTATATTATAATCTCAAAAAATTTTAAAAATATTTAAAAAAGAAAAATCAGTTTCCAAATCAAGACGACACTTCAGATTAGATTCAAGACAAATGACAGTTAAGTAGATCAATTTCTGCTGCCTCCTGGGCATTTTGAGGGTGTGTTTAAGGGTCATTTCAAGATCATTAAAGACTGAATCTAGAAAGACAATTGATATGTAATAAAAATAGAATAATCAACTCCCTCCAAAAGGTAAAAGTTTGTTCAACATTGTTCTTTGTTCCCTATGACTTTCTCAAAGTGGTCTCTTAATAGCTAACACCTTCAATTTGGAGCACAAGCACAGCAATGTGTGGGACCCATAATCTCATTTAGTCTGTTTTAAGGGGTGGTATATACATACCCCTAGCCCACAAAAGACCATCAAGTACTGACAGATGAGCCTGGACGGACCTAATGATACCAAATAATTATTATACAAAATCCTCTCCAACTTTAGTTTAGCTCAACACTTCCAGCTACTCTGCTCTGAACACACAACAGTCTTATTTCATTCCTGTCCTTTTCTCTCCCCACACACGAAACTCACTTGGAACAGATCAGTCAAGGTTAGGGTTAGTTTCCTTCCCTTTGTCTCCTAGTTCCCTTGGCACACTCTGATTTCCCAGAGAGATCTAACTTGGAAACCCAATCTGGCTTTCTACCCCACCTCAGCTTGAACTCTGGAAGAATTAGCCAGAAGATTTGAGGGAAATACAAAGACCCTGGAAAATGTTGGTCCAATAAGTAAAATTACTAATAGCGTTACATTTAATAATCATAAAAATTTCAGAGCAAATGTTCTAAACAATGTCATAGTATTATGCCATTTACATTGAATTGTCCTAGGATGTTTGTTAAAAGTACAGAGTACGGAGTTCACCCCAGAGCAGTTGTCTAAGCAAACAAGGATTTGATTACAGAAAGTCTGAGAGAAGATCCCAGAAAACACTAAGGAAATGAGAGAGAGAAGAGAAGACAGACAAAAAGGTGCATGTGCAAGTCAGATACTACTGTTGGCAGCTGGAGCTCAATCCCACCAGGGACTTTAGGAAAGATAGAGTACACATGTGTCAGAACTATGCCGCTGAATAGGAAAGGGAGTGGTGTGTTTGAATACCAGTTCCCAGTTATTTGGTGAAGCCACACTTGGATGACATTAATTTCTTGATCCTTCTGATCTGCAAAATCAAAGCTGTCTGGCAATACACACACACACACACACACACACACACACA
Source organism: Peromyscus eremicus (assembly GCF_949786415.1). Lineage (NCBI taxonomy): Eukaryota > Metazoa > Chordata > Mammalia > Rodentia > Cricetidae > Peromyscus > Peromyscus eremicus. The sequence goes on along the minus strand of NC_081439.1, from coordinate 29,902,803 downwards.
CACACACACACACACACACACACATTGGAGATAGACTGAGTTGTTTGAAATAGTGAGGGCTGAAGAAACACCAGTGGTACCCTGACATCATCTGCTCCACCAAATAAACCAACATATCTGAACAGGGCTGCCATCTATATTATGAGTAAGTTGGACATAGAGCACAAAGAAAATGTATTATAATTTCGTTGGATTTCTGACTTCCTAAAGGCTCTATGACTAAGAAAGTCACCTCTATCTTATTATCCCAACCCACACCAAAAAGATTCTAATTTTAATAAGCCCTCTTTTTTCTTATAATAAAAATATAAGATTTGAACCTACTTTTCACCATTATAATCTCTGAGCTGAATTTCTATTTTGTACCAAGGGATCTATTTTAGAAAAACCCTGTGAACTTAAATAGAAAAAGTGATTCATTGGCATGTAAGGTCCGTTTCATGTTTATGTCAAGATGGGGAAATCAGATGGTGCTAAATGTTCTGTCAGGTCAATACTTGATGACTTCATAGCTTTCACCAGCATTCTTAATGGTTCAACATTTAGCACTCAAGTCTAGGAGCTTTTTGTCAGCTCTTTGTGAAGGGGAAAGCCAAGGAGATGCTATTGAAAGGTTTGGGTTTTTTTTTTCTTCAAAAGATTAGTTAATGCACTAGGGCATGGATTTCATTACATGATCACATAACACTGAGCAGCAGAACATATAGTGAGTGATCTAAAAATAATTACTGCTCAGATGTCGATTAGCCAAAAGTTGGCCATGAGCTGGGCTTGGAAATGTGATGCTGGGGGCTAAGAGTGCACTTTCCTGGGACCCTTAGCTTTGATATGACCGCAGGTTGGACAGGAATAAAATCAAACTCCTGCTACTTCAGTTCTCACTCACATTCCCTCCTATTTTCCATAGCCATCCCTCACACTGTACCTAACAGGAGCTGTAAATGGCCAATAAAGGCTGTCATCATCCTTTCCTAGAGTTGGAAGGCATCTTAGTCCACTAAATACCAAAACAGAGTTGACCTAATGTCTAGTTGTGTTAGACACTGTGCTCTTCCTAGAATACTGCCTGGCTTAGAAAATTGCAAGGAATAAACAGAGCCCAAAGGAGAGAATGAGAATTTGGAAATGGTACATGTACTTTTGATATGGTGTGACAGAAAGACATTTTGCCTCTGTGGTCTTCCACTCCAAAACATAACTTCAGTCCAATCATATGAAAGACATCAGACAAGTTCCAATAAAAGGGTATCCTACAAAATACCAGACAGGCACACTTTGAATGACCTGGTTACCAAAACTAAGAAAAATATAAGAAACTGTCATAGTAAAGCCTTAACAGACATGACAACCAAATATAACCATGGTGTCCTGGAGAGGATCATTAAACAGAAAAGTAACATTGGAAAAACCAAGGAAATCTGAACAAACCATGGGTTTGGTGAATAATAATGTTTCCAAATTATGTTAACAAATATGCCATGCTAACATAGGAGGATACTAATAGAGGAATTGTATGCTGAGGAGGAAGAAAGGAATGAGGCACAGAAGGACTATCTTACTTTTGGCTTCATTTTTCCATAACAAATCAAAATGTTCTAAAACAGTCTATTTAAAAATGCAAGGGAGGAAGGAAGAAGAAAAATAAAGGAAGGGAAGGGTAGGGAGAGGAAAAAGGCAGGGATGGAGAAATAGAGGGAGTGGAGAAGGATAGTAACGAAGGGAAGAAAGGAAATGTAGCATTAACTGTGCTGTAGGTAAGGGCCAAGCCTTCGGCATAAACACTAATAGGAAATTCCACTATTATTATTGTATTTATCATTGTGCATGTGTGTATATGGTGTGAGACGGAGGGGACACATGTGGAGGTAGAAGAGAGCTTTCAGGAGTGTATGTTCTCCTTCCACAGTAGATACTGGGGATCAAATTCAGGTCACCAGGCTTGTTCAATAAGTGTTTTTACCCACTGCGCCATCTCACCGGCCCCATAAATAGGAAATTCTTGCAACACACAGTGTAGGTACAGATAACAGGCAATTGCCCCACAGTGTCCCTAGCAAGAATTTAAGATCAAATCTGTGCTTTAACCCTGAGTGACAAGATGTTATGTACCAGATCACTGCCTTATTTGATTGATTATGAAATTTAAAATAGACCCACTATTCTATGCTCATTGGTCTTAGGAGACATCCTGTTGTTTTCAGACTGCCAATACCACTAAGAAAAGTCAGAGAAGTCATGGGACCTGTGTCTGTCTAGATCTCTGTACCCTTATTTATATGGTTTGCATGACTTATTATCTAATTTGAGAGAAAATAGAAGTAAAAGCTGACTTGTCATCTTGCTCATACTTGTCTTCAGACTAGAATCTTTTCTGGTCCCTCACTCAGTAAGAACTAGCTTGAGCCAGCCATTGCCTTATCTGATAAATTCTGCTGTCTTCTTTCATTCTGAATGTCTGACCTACCCAGTGAAGAAATGAGCATTAAGGGTCCTCTCAAGGACGGTAACCTTGGGAGATACAGACATGAATTCTGGGAGTTGAGATCACACCATCAATGGCAGAGTTACTTTCAGACTTCCCTATTGCAAGGTTAGCAGAGAAGATAAGCAGTGATCAAAAGACCAAGGCCCTGGTGGTTTCACCAACTCTTCAACACACATCTCTGTTTCCTCTTCTCCACCCACTTTTACCAATGGCCAGGTCTCTGGTCTGTTGGAAGGTAAATACCAAGCCAATAAGGAGCCTCAGTGATTAACGTAAGTATGGTTCAGAGTCCGAGACCCTCCATTTTATTTCAGTCCTGTCTCCAACTAATTAAAACACTCTTTAGCATTCATACTGACAGATACTTCAGAGTGGTGACAACCCAAAAAACGCTGATGAATTGTGCAAGCCTTTTATTCCATTCATATCAATAATAACTAGCAACTCAGAACTGACTAATAAGGCAAAAAAAAGGCAGTGGGAACTTAGCAAATGGCTCTCCCTGGTATTTCCCAGGGTGCTTTTCTTGTTTGTCTTAGAGCTTCCATCAGTTGGATTTTTTTAACATTTCAAATTCACAAGTCACAAGTTGGAGTTAACATGGTGAGGGGGGCAGATTAGAAGTTATTTGGCTAATACTATACAGCTAGCAAGAGCTCATCAAATAAGAATCAAGATCTAATAGCAGGTAAAGTCGTGTTCTTCCTTCTTGGCCACAATCCTTTCTAAAGTTTCACTCTCCCCGGGTGCCACTGCTGACACCTTTAACCACTAAATATGTCTCCATCCTATGTTTCTTTCTTGAGTTTCAAGTCAATTTGTACAATGTCTCACATATACTTCAAGGCCAACATAGACTGGAATGAACTCATTATGCCTCCTCCAATCCAGCCCCTCCTTAGGGACTTCCACTTGCAATAAATAGCACCACAGTACAGTCAATTAGCAAATCAGAAGTGTGGAATTCTTGTGCCCTTTTTCTACATGCTGCCACAATCAACTAGTAAGCTTTCTCAGGGCTTCATCCTAAATAAGTCTCCAATCTCTCTGCTGCTTCCTCTCCCCATCCTCTCAGTCCTTTAACTACAGTCCTACCTTTTATCTACATTGATCTCCGTAAGTCTAATTCCATCCTTCATTCTCAGCCTCAAATTCTTCTCTACTTGGCAAAATCATCCTCTTACAGTGCCACTACCCCCAGCTATCTTTCTAGTCTCATAACTGGGACTTTATCTCTGGTACATTGTATCCAGCAGATTGAAAGTACATTGCTTTTGCAAACATCCATGCAGCACTTGTCTGACTGTCCTGTACCCACTTCAAGCCTCAGTTCAACAACCACTGTCACTTCCTCTATGAATGTGCAATGGCACATCCCCCCCCCCCAGCACGCACATACATAGTTGTTTACGATCTCTTTTGCCTTTGTACTTGAACTTGATTCTTATCACCTTGAATTGAAATTCTTTGGTCAAATGCCTTCTCCCCACCGATATGCTGGAAGATCCCTGAGAACAAAGACTAGGCTCTACTCATCATTGCATCTGCAGCAGCTAGCTCAGTGGTCATAAATACACACCTAAGTTATGCTGGAATATGTTACCAGTGAATTGTAGGCCCACTGAAGGACACAGAGTAAAATGAGTCCACGCCAAACCCTGATACCAAGGCTTGAGGGTGACATGACTTGCTTAATTGCAGAATAATTTGGCAACAAGAGTAACACATAGACTCAAATATCGTGAGTGGAGCCACTCCTTTATCAATTCAACTTCTATTATTCCTCATTGTGTCTCAGATTCAAAGCATGAGAGTCATTGAGCCTGTCAGTGTCTCTGTTTCCACTCATAGTCAATGGAAATTACTAATGCCTTCCTTCCCTATAGCATGGGGATTTTATTTAACTATGGTCGAATGCTGTCTGTAAAAATGCTTTGACTTCAGAGCCATACCACAGCCGAGACTCAGCAGCCCACCACTTTGATTTCAGCTTCTCAGTTTACTCTCTCACTTCCTCTATTGACTTTTCTTCCCCTGCAGCCTGCAAGCCAGCAGAAGCGAGAGGAGAAAGAGATTTGTGATTTCCTCTTCCACTCTAGCTCCACTTAACTAAGGAGAAAGATATTGGGAATAAAATAAAACAGAGGTTCCTGTGCCACAGCATTAAAATACTGTCATTAATGACTAAGCCGTCAGAACAAGAGTAAAAGGGGGTTCAAGTTTAGAGTCTTGCACTGGAAATGATTGTGACATTACTCAGAAACTCCATATCCATCCATATGCAAGTAAATACCTCACATAAAACAGCCTACCAAACCCAGGAGATTTTTTTAAAGTTCTAATCTCTTTCAAAAAAAGAGAGAGCTTGGGGGCTGAAAGATGGCTCAGCAGTTAAGGGCACTGACTGCTCTCCCAAAGGACCCTGGTTCAAATCCTAGCACCCATATGGCAGCTAAAAACTGTAACTCCAAAATCTGACACCCTCACATAGACACACGTGCAGGCAAAACACTAATGCACATAAAATAAAAGTAAGCAAATTTAAAAGAGAGAGAGCTTGGAAGTTAATGTGAAACAGAACAACGTTACAAAAGACAAAGAAAGGTGGTTGAAGTGTTTTAGATTTAAGGAGACTGAAAAGACATAATTAAGTGTGATAACTGACCTACTACTCAATTCTATGTTGGAGGAAAATGCTGTCATAAAGGACATTATCAGATCAACTGACAAAAGTGATATAAGGACCATATAAATGTGTTTATATCAATGTTTAGCTGATAGGGGGTGATAATTCTACTATTGTCGGGTTTTTTAAAATCCCTACATTTGCCGGGCGGTGGTGGCGCACGCCTTTAATCCCAGCACTCGGGAGGCAGAGCCAGGTGAATCTTTGTGAGTTCGAGGCCAGCCTGGGCTACCAAGTGAGTTCCAGGAGAGGCACAAAGCTACACAGAGAAACCCTGTCTCGAAAAACCAAAAAAAAAAAAAAAAAATCCCTACATTTGTAAAACTCATGCTAAAATATTTAAGAGTAAAGAATCATAGTATAAGTAACTTACTCTTATAGAATTTGGGAAGATACTGGGAGAGAAATGGTAGATAAATAGATAGGTAAATTGATGGATGAATAGATGGATGGATTATCTAGAAATAAAATTAGATAAAATATTTACAGTCAGTGAATGTAGCTAAAACCTTGTAAACTATGCAGATGCCCTTTCTACTATTTTTTCTGCTTTCTGAAACAGAGGCTCCATATCCTAGGCTGGCCTAGGAAACCCAGACTAATCTCAAGCCTACAATTCTCCTGCCTCAGCTTCCCAACTGTTTAAATTACAGGTGTTACTTTTTTTGTTGTTTGTTTTGTTTTCTCGAGACAGGATTTCTTTGTGTAGCTTTGCGCCTTTCCTAGAACTCATTTTGTAGACCAGGCTGGCCTCGAACTCACAGAGATACGCCTGCCTCTGCCTCCCGAGTGCTGGGATTAATGGCATGCGCCACCAACACCCGGCCGGTGTTACTTTTTTTAATTCTTGCAGCTCTTCTACAAGTCTGAAAGTAAGTCCAAATGAAAGGTTTGTTTTTTATTATACCTGAGCAAGACATTACGTTTGTGATATTTGAGTTTAATACCCATGTGCCTACTTATCATATATATGTGTACATATATACATATACACATGTATACACACATATATATACATATGCATATATATATATATATCCAGTAACCATGTTCTTTGTGCTCCACTAAAAGGTACAAAGGCTAAAGAGACAAATAAGCCTAATTTTTGTCTAAATGGCTTCTTTCTAGTTCAGAACAGAAGACATAAACACATAAAGTCCTGATCATCAAGAGGGTAGTAGCCACAAAAGGAAGGGGGCAAAATGTTATTTCTGAGAGTTACAGGGGAGGCAGAATATGAGAGAGCCCTTTCATCTAGAAAGGCACAGAAAAAGAAAAGTCACCAACAGCAAAGCGGACAGAAAAAGCTCAGTGGCAAGGAGGGAAAACACATCCTGTCACAAGCAGCATAATTCCAAAGGTTTTGCAGGGAGTGGTGTCAAAGATCAGGGTAAGAATGTTGGTCGGGGTCAATTGAAGACACCTGGAAATGCCAGATTAAGGAGTTTGGACTTTGCAAAGGCCAGAGGTCAGCAGTCTCTTAGAAGTTCTGAGCCCTTTTTCTTCTGTTTCTAGACAACACAGATAAAAGGCTGGTTGCTAATGATTGTGCAAGAACACTTCAGTATTTGGACACCTCTCCTTCGTGCTACATTTGAAAACAGAACTATCTTATTGCTCACAATTTTATACATTTGATTATTTTATTTCACTTTGTGTGTTTGTGCACGTGTATGTGTGTACATACGTGTGTGTATGTGTAGGTGAGCATGTACCACAGCATGGTGTGCATGTGTAGCTTGTAGATACAATTTGGAGGAGTTGGTTCCCTCTTTCTATCATGTGGGTCCCAGGGACAGAACTCAGGTTGTTGCCAGGCTTAGTGGCAAGTACCTTTACCTGCTGAGCCATCTCACCAGTTTAGTTTAATGAATTTTAATTAGTTATCATAAGCCTTACCTTTAACACATGGCTGTTTTCAGTTATATTGTCAGCCTGTGGAGGATTGATTTGATCCTAACTAATTGAGGTAAGATGTGCCTATACCATTCCCTAACTGGTATCCTGGACAACATAAAAGGAAAATGAGAATGAGCAGCATACATCCCTTCCCCACTCTCTGCTTCCTGAGGGTGGATACAATGTAACCAGCCAGCATCTTACTTCTGCCACTTGGCTCTCTCTACTACATCTTCCCTGCCATTATAAACCACATGCTCCTGGAACTGTAAGCTGAAATAAACCCTTGCTCCCTTCAGTTGTGTTTGTCAGGACATTCTGTTACATCAACAGGAAAGGAAATCGAGACAGTATGTAAAACAAGCCATCTGTTGTTTCCCTGAGAAATGGAGACACTGAGCTATTTGTCCTCCAACTCCTGTCCTTCATGGTTTGAGGGCTGACCCTTGGGAAATTCACTCTCTAACACCTCTAGCAAGCAGGTCAAGCATGCTCCAGTGGCCACAGAATGAGGTAAAGCAAGTGTTGTATACTAAATAGTGAATATTGAAGGTCTGTAAAAGGGACCACAGTCGGTTCTGCTACAGTGAACATCTACCAGTAACTTCAGGCCTCTCTCCTCCACCAAAAATGACACTGATAAAAAATTCTCTTTAGAACACCAGATTACAGCCTAAAAGAATAACATTGGGTTGTGTCCTAGAAATAAAAGAGGTCCCCAGAAGAGCTCAAGGTAGCCTATAACAGGGCATTAGGAACACCTCCCCTTCTCTATTCAAACCTTCGTCATCTCACTTAAGATCATTCCAGTGAAACCTTTTCTCAGAAGATAATCAATAGTCTCCCCGTTCAAATTTTATTGGCTCTCTGTGTCCTCGCCTTAGTCATTAGCCAGATGTTAGTATTTCCGTCTTTGCAAAATACTCTTCTCCCTCTCTGAGTACTTTCCCTACCTTGTTGTGTGTTCATCCTGTACCTGATCACCACACCTAGTCTTTGAAAAGAATCCAGAAATGATAAGTGGAGTTATTGGTAATAATTTCCAAAGTCACGTATTGACAAGAATTCTAAGACTACATGGTCAATTAGCTGTGGCAAGCATGGGTGTTGGTATAGTGAGGGCTAAGCTTACATTCATCAGCTCTGCTGAAGATCTCATACAGTTTGTATCTCCCTTGACAATCTCATCCATTTGTAAGGTGACAACTATTATTTCTACATAAATACCACCAAAATATACATTTCTATTCAAGACTTCCCTCATCTGTTCTAAACAGACTTTTCAACTCTTTCTAATTAAGTCTCTTTCACCTACATCTTTCAAGCTACACAAGCTTAACATCTTACCAGTATATTCAGTTCCTTACTATTGTCTTACCTTGTCCCCATTATTTGCTGGAGTGCTCAGCAAACTCTCTAAGTGGTTTCCTCTCTATCTGCTCTTCAAACAAAATAGGGAGAGCTGAGCTAGGGAGATGGTTCAGTGGGTAGGAATGTTTGCTATGCAAGCAGGAGGACTTGAATTCAAGTCCTCAGACACCGTGTAAAATGACAGGTATCGTCACAAATGTTTATAACCCTAGAGCTATGGGGGACAAAGATTGGAGGATCACTGGGGCTTGATGACTGCCACCTTAGCTCCAGGTTCAGTGAGAGATCCTATCTTGAGGGGATAAACTAGAGAACAATAGACCAGAACACCCTATATTCTCCTCTGGCCTCACGCTCAGATGCACACACATGTATGCATGCATATAGGCAGATATAATTCATCATGCATGCTCGATTCATCTCAGCTGCTAGAATGGTTTCTGGCACAAAGTAGACACTGAGTAAGTGCCTGAAGATGTATTGACATATATTATCTGTAAATTATATAACACACATATAAATTGTACATGTTTTGTTCCTTCTTTTTACCTCAGCTATTCTTTTCACTCCATATTTCTAATCAATTACTAAGTTCTCCCCACTCACTCAGTCTCTCTGTCTCTCTCTTTTTCATATACATATGTATTATATATGTGTGTATGTTTGTACAGTAAGATAGCTCTAGGAAAACCCAGAGAGACATAAAGTACACTGGTAGTTTGGGGAACAAATAATGGAGAATGACTGATAATAGGCATTTTGTTTCTTTAGGGGGTGATAAAAATGTATTAGAATTGTTGGTGGTAATTGTACAAACTCATGAGTTTACTGAGTTGTAAAGTACAAAATGGTTAATTTGATGTATGTGGATTAGTATCTCAGAGTTCACATATAAAATCGATAGTGCTGATTTTATTAGGTCTGTATCCTTTGTAGACACTAACTTTCACATATTTCTACAAGTAAACATTTTTATTCTAATTAAGGAATGATAAAAATTGCTTCTTTAAATTATTCTTCTTAGCCAGACATGATAGTGCGTGCCTATAATCCCAGCTACTTGAGGAGATGAGGCAGGAAGAACTCATGTCTGAGGCTTCCCTTCCTATAAAATGAGTTCCAGGCCAGCCCAAGCAACTTAGTGAGACCCTGACTCAAAATAAAAAGTAGTAGGAGGTTTGGAGAGGTAATCCAGTTGTAGAATACTTCCTAGCATATGCAAAGGTCTAAATTCAATGCTGAGTCAGATAGATAGATAGATAGATAGATAGATAGATAGATAGATAGATAGATAGATAGATATGAATCAAAGTACACTTCTTTTATTCTTCATCTCTAAAGACCAAATTTCTTGCTAAGTTGTCCAGACCCTGTCTGAGCAGGACTTAACTTGCTTCGGCAGATCTCTCTCTTCCACTATCCTCCTCACTGACTTCAGCCACCTCCCATTTCTCCATGGCTTCGATGTACCCTGGACTTCCTGTTTCTGAGGCTTTGTTCCCTGACATTCATGCTCATCTTGTTCTTTGGGTTTCTCCTACCCAGCCATACCTGCAGAAATATTTCCTGGGCCAGATCAAATCTCACTTCCTCAAAGTGCAGTCATCTCTCTTTTTAGCTCTGCTAGCACTTTGCTCAGCATCTGTTTTTATAGCATTAATACCATATTTTATATAACCTGCTGTGTATGTCTTGATAGGCAGATTTACCTTCCATTCTTCTAAAGTACACAGCACATGGAATAGATAGCCAAAAAAAAATTTTTAGTTTTGAGCACTGTGTGCGCCTGCTCCTCCCAGCTTGATCCTCCTCTGCAGCCGCTCCGCAGTCACCGCCGCCATGAGGGAGATCGTGCACCTGCAGGCTGGACAGTGCGGCAACCAGATTGGCGCCAAGTTCTGGGAGGTGATCAACAACGAGCATGGCATTGATCCTACCGGCATGTACCACGGAGATAGCGACCTCCAGCTGGAGCGTATCAACGTGTACTACAACGAGGCCACCGGTAGCAAGTATGTTCCCCGTGCCGTGCTCGTGGACTTGGAGCCAGGCGCCATGGACTCAGAGCGCTCAGGGCCCTTCAGGCAGATCTTCAGACCTGATAACTTCGTCTTCGGTCAGAGTGGGGCTGGGAACAACTGGGTCAAGGGGCACTACACAGAAGGTGCAGAGCTGGTTGACTCGGTGTTGGACGTTGTGGGGAAGGAAGCTGAGAGTTGTGACTGCCTGCAGGGCTTCCAGCTGACCCACTCCCTGGGTGGGGGGACTGGATCTGGGACGGGTACCCTCCTTATTAGCAAGACCCCGGAGGAGTACCTGGACAGAATCATGAACACCTTCAGTGTGGTACCTTCCCCTAAGGTGTCGGACACAGTGGTTGAGCCCTACAATGCCACCCTTTCAGTACACCAGCTTGTTGAAAACGCAGATGAGACCTATTGCGTTGATAATGAAGCACTCTATGACATCTGTTTCAGAACCCTAAAGCTGACCACACCCACTTATGGCGACCTGAACCATCTAGTGTCCGCCACCATGAGTAAGGTAACCACTTGCCTGCGATTCCCTGGCCAGCTAAATGCTGACCTGTGGAAGGCTGCCTGTAAATATGGTGCCCTTCCCTCGCCTGCACTTCATGCCTGGTTTTGCCCCCTTGACCAGCCGAGGTAGCCAGCAGTACCGTGCCCTGACAGTTCCTGAGCTCACTCAGCAGATGTTTAATGACAAGAACATGATGGCTGCCTGTGATCCCCACCATGGGCACTACTTGACAGTGGCTGCCGCGTTCTGGGGCCGCATGTCTATGAAGGAGGAGGCCGAACAAATGCTTAACGTCCAAAACAAGAACAGCAGCTACTTTGTTGAGTGGATCCCTAATAATGTGAAAACAACTGTCTGTGACATTCCACCTCGGGGCCTAAAAATGTCAGCCACCTTCATAGGCAACAGCACCGCCATTCAGGAGCTGTTCAAACGCGTCTCAGAGCAGTTCACAGCCATGTTCCAACGCAAGGCCTTCCTGCGCTGGTACACAGGTGAGGGCATGGATGAGATGGAGTTCACCGAGGCTGAGAGCAACATGAATGACCTGGTGTCTGAGTACCAGCAGTACCAAGATGCTACAGCTGAGGAGGGAGAGTTTGAGGAGGAGGTTGAGGAAGAGGTGGCCTAGAGCTGTCTTAAGCAGCTAAAGCATGGGAGCAGTGTGAACATTCTTCATTCACAGCTTGTCTGCTAGCCATGTCCACTGTGCATTTGCTGTCCTGTCCTGACATCACTTGTACAGTTACCACGATTAAAGCAATTCATAGTGAAAAAAAATTTTTAGTTTTGGTTTAAATTTTTGAAGAAAATACAAATACACATATATGCATTGGTTCAGTCAACAAGTACTGGTGGTGATATACTCTAAAACAGAAATTTTCCTTGGCTCTCACAAAACCATATCTTTTTCAAAATTATCATTAGTTTGTTTCTTGTTTTTGAGACAGGCCCTTACTATACAGTCCTGGCTGGTCTGGAACTTGCTTTGTAGACCAGGCTGACCTTGAACTCAAAAAGATCTACCTGCCTTTGCTGGGACTAAAGCATATGCCACCATGTCCAAGTAATTATTACTGTTATTTGAGACAGGATTTTGTGTATCCTAGGCTAGCCTTAAACTCATATTAGGATGACCTTGGTCTTCTGATACTACTGGTTTCATTTCCCCGGTGCTTAGATTGCAGGCGTGCCCCACAACACCTGGGTATTGAATCCGGTGTATTATGCATGGAGGGAAATGTTGGGTTTTTACTCTTTTGGGGGGGAGGGCTGTCACCCAGCTTCCAAATAAATCACATACGGAAGCTTATTCTTATTTATGAATTCCAGCCTTAGCTTGACTTAGTTTCTAGCCAGCTTTTCTTAACTTAACTTATCCCGACTATCTTTTGCCTCTGGGTTTTTCCTGTTCTCTTACTTCTATCAATCTTGCTCTTACTCTGTGGCTTGCTGTGTAGCTGGTGGCTGGCCCCTGAAATCCTCCTCCTTCTCTGGCTGCTAGATCCTCTCCTCCCAGATTTCTCCTTCTATATATACTCTCTGCCTGCCAGCTCCACCTATCCTTTCTCCTGCCTTGCTATTGGCCAGTTCTTTATTAGACCATCAGGTGTTTCAGACAGGCACAGTAACACCGCTTCACAGAGTTAAACAAACGCAACATAAACAAAAGTAACACACCTTAAAATAATTTTCTACTACAGGGAAAGCACTGTACCTACTAAGATACATACCCAGCCTACTATACATTTTATTTTTTAATTCATATAACACAGATATAGAGTGTGCACAAATCTTAAATGTACACCCTAATGACTTTCTACATATGCATCTATTCATGTCATCACTACCCACATCAAGACAGAGGATTTCCAGCACTACAGACCCCTACCCAGTAAATATCCTTTTGCCCAGAAGCAACCACTATTCCAACTTCTATCACCATAGATGAGTTATACCTGTTTGAATTTTGCCAAAATGGAATTATATGATATGTTATATTCTTTTGTGCCTGGTTTCTTTTATTCATCATCATTTCTATGATATGCACCCATATAGTTGTATTTTGTTTGTAGTTTGTTCTTTTTACGGCTGTATGGAGTTACATTATGGGATATTCTATTGACTATTTCACCATTTATTAATCTATTTTCTTACTGATGGATATTTGGTTTGGTTCCAGGTTTTAGCTATTACAAATAAAGCTGCAGTAAACATTCTTGCAGATTGTTCTTAATGTACACAGCACTCATATCTCTTGAATATATACCTTGGTATGGAATTGCTGAGTCATAAGTGGCTTTACTAGGCACTGTCCAACAACTTTCCTGGGAGGGTTAGTGCCAACACATTCTCACCAGCAATGTATGAAAATAAGCAAATATGACAAATATCTGATAGCAAAAATGAGATTTGGAGAAATAAGGTAAAATAATAAGGCTACTTTAGATGTAGTGATCAGGAAAACCATACAACGTGAAATTTTCTGTCTTGTCCTCCTGAATTCTAAGATTATTACAAGTTCAGGCAAGCCTGAGCTACATTGTGAGAACCTCTCAAAAACAGCAAAATTTAAAATGATAGGTGAAATTTAAGAATTAAATGACAAGAAGAATCTGGTCTTGCTTGTGTGAAGGGAAGATCGTTTCAGGTAATGGACAAAATCATAAAGACTCTTGGACAAGAAGTAACAGCTCATTTAAGACACAGAAAGGAAGAGTCTAAAGACCTTGGAGTATATGAGAAAGTGAAGATAGCAAATACAAGGGGTGTTACAGAACCAGCTGCCACAACAGGTGCCTGGAACCTAACTCTGTAGGGAAATAATGGGAAAGGTATAAAACACATGTCTCAGAATTTTCCTACCCAAGAGCCAAGAAAGATCAGGTATTTATGTAACAAGTCTCAATGTCATTGGTTGAGGATTTCTCCTGGCAGATTGAAGATGGAAGTCTTAATTTTCCAGAATTGATGCATCTAATACAGTCTCATGACTGAGATTCAGTGCCTTCCTCTTCTCACAGACTTCCACTTTATTCTATTTTCATTGGTCATCTTTTGGATGCCGAGCTCTACAACAATCTCGTTGAACTCACCCATCTCCACTCACCTTCATTTCCATGGCCAGTCTTTCAGGATCAGGTCCATCGTTGGCTCTGGTTTTTCTTAAGCTCCATCTCACTGGGCACTTAACCTAGCATAGTGTTTTATCATTAAGATTCACTCCATTCATACCTACAGAATAACTACTAGTATAACTCTGCTGATTTGGAAAGACTTCAAAATGCTTTTAAACCACCATTTGATTCTTGCTACTTCCTACAATCCTCTCAATTCCTTTTACTTCCTGTATGTTGTTCATTGAGTTTAAGACTAAGCCCCATGTATTCCAGGCTGACTTTGAACTTGTTATGTAGCCAAAGATGACCTTGTACTTCTGATCCCCCTACCTGCACCACCCCAGTACTAAGATTACAGGTGTGTGTAAACATACCTGGCCTTTGAAGTACTAAGGATCAAACCCAGGACTTCATGCTTGCTAAGCAAGCTCTCTATAAACTGAGCTAGCCATGGCTCCATTTTTGGATTTTTTTTTTTGACAACTAAACTCTTACTTTCCATACCAGTTACCAGTTGTCACATAACTCAATGTAAGAAAACATTCTAAAATTCAATGTCTTTAGACAATAAGCATTTATTTAAAAGTCTGTGGGCTGGAAATTTATCCTGAACTCAAATGGTCCATGCTTCTGATTCTAACTGAATTCATACACCTTATTGTCAGCTGCAGCTCAACCATATCTAAGGAAATCAGCCCTGATCTTGTTGCATCTTCTAGTAGGTTCTCAGGCAAAGACAGAAAAAGAACAAGGGAATGCAAGGACTTATGAAGCCTAAGATCAAAACTGGCCCAACCAACATTTCTACCTCCATCCTATTACCAAAAATGAATCATATCACCAGCCTACATTAAAGGAAACAGAATCTTCCAGTTTAGTGAATGAAATATCAAGGTCACATGACATAGAATGTGACTACAGGAAAAGATGAAGGACTAAAGTCATTAGTGAAATCTACCGTACTTTAACATTTGCCTTTTGAGAAGATGCTGAATATATGTTTGTACATCAATCATACCTCAAAAGAGTAGTTTTAAGTTTTAGTATATTGTCTCTTCCCTTTTCATCTCCAAGTTTCTATACTATAAAACATCAAAATACGTAAGTATGTAATATAAGCGACATTGGTTTTGCTTTGCATTATTAGATATTGTTTTGGTTCTCATGTCTATGCAGACAGCAAAGGTTCTTTTGTCCTCATTTCAGTGTAGACACAAAAGAAAGGACTGTGGAAAGCTGGAGAACACATAGCATGCACAGTGTCCTGGGTTCAGTTCCCAGTACTGTAAAGAAAAGAGAAGAGATGAAAAGAAAGATTATGTCAAGTATGCTTTCCCTCGTAAATACCCCCTACAGACTTTAGAAACAGGTTATCAGTCACACATCTGACAAGGCATCTCGAACACGAGTTAGATGGAAATCACTCAACCCCTTAGGATGTGTACTTTAGTTCATGTCGTAGAGAATGTTCTCCCTCTATCTGATGTCTTCACTGGAAGAGTGGCAGTGCATCATTTATGAAAGGGAACAAAGGAGCCACCACTATCACCACTGTTGCCATGGCCATATCATATTAAATCAGGATAGAAGAGGTTACTGAAATGGCTCTTCAAACAGGGTGTCTCCTCATAAGACATCTCTGCCACTGACATCAGCAGGAACATTGGGTACAGAGTGTCCAGTGGAGAGAAGGTACAAAATATTCAAGCTGATGAAGATCCTATGAATCAAATGGCCCCGCTGCGCTCTGCTCAACACTATTTCTGTCTTGTGTGAGGTATGTGTCCTGAATTTGATTTACTAGCTTTAACGCCATTCACTGACAGTGTGGTGTATGGACACAGCAAGGGACTCCAATTAGGAACTGAAAATCCACTGCAGTGCTATTGAAGCATAGCGATTTCAAACAGATAGAAAGCTGTAGTGAACGGGCTGGGAAGGAAATGTATTTGTAATTTCTTGCTAAGGGAGAATGGGCAGTGCAAAAGGTAGTTAAGAATCCAGGTAACCCAGACAGCCTCAAGCTTGAGTCTGAGGCTATGACTCAGGCAGATCTCTTATCTTCCCTTAGCCTCAGTTTTTATGATCTGAAAAATAGGGCTAGTGCAGAAACAATCCAAAATGTTTGGGGTTTTTGGTTTCTTGTTTTAACGTGATGAAATTAAGCAGTCAATAAATGCAGACAGGGACTTTTTTTTTTTTTAAACTGGAAGTGTTCTTGGAAGTCATTCAAGCCAGCCCTCCACCGCCCCCACTTCAGAAGATGGAACACAGAGCCACGAGAAGCCTGAAAAAGTCCCCGTGGTTACCACAGCTAGTAGCACAGTCAGGGCTGCAAACCTAAGCACTGTCTCTCTCCTGTGCTTCTTTACATTGTTCCTCCAGCAGCACACCCTGCTGCCTACCCTCTTCCCCAGAGCAGAACTCCAGGAAATAGCTGGGACTTCTTCCCCTTCCCCTGGATAGCCATGTCTTAGGCACAGGGTACTGAAAGGTATAGAATTTCTAATGAAGCTCTTGCCACTTGCTCATTTTAATCCACTGCAAGTGTCTCTGGGAAATAAAAAATATTGGCAGGTTTGTCCAACAGCTGCTCAGCCTAGAGACCACAGCTTATTTTGGTCCATTTATGTTAACTCATCTGTCTTAAGCTCTTTGTTAGTGACTCACCGCATACTGCTACCAAAAATATACACCAAAATCCAAGAATCATTCATATGAAGGGCAAACCTCTTCCTTAAAATAACACATTTCTGTCTTGTTTTGGTGAAGTTTTTCCTTCCTCCTGCCTCCACATCACATTTTCCTCTCTCCTTTCTTTCGTCTCCATCTTTGATCGCCATCAGTGGCATGGAAGCTGCATGGTGTGATCAAGAGAATTCTAGAAGATCTGATTTGGGTACTGGCCTGAAATTCATCGGCTGTAAAAACCTAGCATGTCACAACTAGTCTGTAGCTCAGTTTCTTTCCCCACAGTATGAGAGGTTTGTGTTAACATTGTAGTTTCCGCCCGCACAATTCCAAGAACTTTCTCATGACTTTCCCTTAAAGAGTCCAATCTTTGAAGGAAGGGTTTTTTTTTTTCTTTCATTAACCTCTCCGGGTGTGTGTGTGTGTGTGTGTGTGTGTGTGTGTGTGTGTGTGTACATGCCACAGCACACTTGTGGAGGTAAGAGGACAATTTTGTGGAGTTGGTTCTCTCTCCATGTGGAGCCAATAGAATTTGGTTGTCAGGCTTGGTGGCAATTACCACTACCCACTGAGCCATTTTGCCAACCCTGTTGGGCAGGTTTTCATTTGTTACATAAACTGCCTTTTAAAATAAAAAATTAATATTCCCCATTTTCTATTAATTGCATATCTAAACAATCTAATATACATTAAAAATAATCAGGAATAATTATTAAGTAGGAAAATGTGTGAAGGATTAAGTTAATTTATTTACCAAGATGTACCCAGACTTTCACAGGAAAGTATGTCATCTTTGTAAGACTGAGTGAAATATTGAAGGAGGTTTATATGCTGTGCTGTAGATTTAAAAATAGACAGATGTGGGAAGAATACAGACCAACTTCAGGATGATGCTGACTTCCAGGGAAGTAGAAAAGGAAGGAGATGAGGGAGCCAATCTCCAAGTATATGTGAAGTGTATATGTAATATTTTACTTTAGATCTGACACAAACACTATTAACATGTAAAATGTGAGTAGGTGATATATGACTATCAGTTATTAACACCAGCCTGTCTTTATAATTTTAAAGTATTTCAAATTTTAAATAATTTTACTCATTAAATTAATTTAAAATAAGCATAGCAACTAAAACTCATAGGTTGCTTGTGGGAGTATAAACTGGTGCAAAACACTTTGAGAAATTTTGGTAGCTTATTAAAAAATTAAACCAACAGCAACCACACCTTCTGAGGTATAGACCTAATAGAAATGAATACATACATTTACAAATAAGACATATGCAAGAATGTTTTGGTAGGGATGTTATTAACTGATAGAGTACTCGCCTAGCAAGCACAGGCATTAGGTTCGATCCTCAGTACAAAAAAGAAATTTTTATACCAGCTTTATTCATAATAATCACAAATAAGAAAGAGCTCAAATGCCCATCAATTGGTGAAGGAATAAACAAATTGTAAATTATTTATATAATGGAGTACTATTTAGCAATAAAATAAAAGAGAGATGTATTCTTTTACATAACAATATGGATAAATCTCAAAAAAAAAAAAACATGCTGAGCCAAAGAATCCAGATACAAAAGGGCAGTTCTATTTACATTAAATTCTAAACCATGCAAAACAAACCCAGAGTGATACAAACCAGAACAGTGGTTGCCTGTTACGGAAAGAGGTTGCCTGTTATGGAAAGAGATTGCCTGAGAATGAGGTACAGAGAAATTTCTGGAGTGAGGAGCCTATCTTGATTGAAAAAAGTCTTGATTGGTGGGGTGGTTAAACAGGTGTTTACATTTACAAAACAAAACTCTTCAAACTGTCCATTTCATAGTATATAAACATTATCTCTATAATTTTTTTTGGTGTTGTTGTTGAGACAGGGTCTCACTATGCAGCCCTGGTTGTCCTGGAACTCACTATGTAGACCAGGCTGGCCTTAGACTCACAGAAATCTGCCTACCTCTGCCTCCTGAGTGTTGGATTAAAGGCCTGTGCCAGCATGCCCAGTTTATTTCAATTCTTAAAGCTTCCTAACACCCATAAACTCATGAAGTATCTTCATGGGCTCACAAGAGCTTGGGGAAGCCTCCTGAATCTCTGCACTAAGGACTCCTGCAATTACTTTCCTCTCTTGAATAGTGTAAGGGCTTACTTTCTGTAGTGTTCTTCATGCTCATTAAAAATGAAGTTTTTCTTTGAGACTCTTTCAAAAGCACTGTGCTATAATAGGGAGAATATGGGTTTTAGAAATAGCCTAAATTCTAGATTTGAGCTTCTGTTCCCTAGATCACTGGCTATGTGACTCTGGGCAAGGAAGTGACCCCCTGGAGTTTATTTTCTTAACCTTACACAGGAAAGTGCAAAAGCCTACTTCCTAGGGTTATTTGGAAGATTAAATTAGCTCACACAAGCAAGAGTGGATTTCACACAGCCAGGCTTAGCACAGATGCTCCATACATTCTGGTTTCCTTTTCTTCCTTCCTTTACTTTTTATAGACCCTCTATGGATTGGAAACACTATATCTCCTCCATCATCACAGTTCAAATCCTGAGGTCACAGTTCAAATCCTGAGGGTATCAGAATAGTTTCCCTGTTCTTCTCAAACATAACAACAAAAGTGGACCACTTACATTCTGGCTAATGGGCTGCTGTTCTGAGTTACATGATTTCAAGGGACTTGTTCTGTTGCCTCCCCACTAGCCCTACAGAAACTGGTACCTCACTGGCTGTGCCTATCCAGGACCCCAGAATATGCTGTCCAAATGACCAATGGCTTCCTTCCAGGGCCAACCTGGGCACCTTTGTCTGCTCCATCTTTCCAAGAGCAGACTGTCTCTTGGAAAGTGTACATCCCAACACCAAGAAGCCATCAGGAAAAAAATGTTTGGGTCTATGTGGACAGAACTTGGACATTCAGATCAGGTGTTCAGCCACATTGTGTAAGACCCCTCTTGGTGCTGCGACAACTTCAGAGTGGAAAAAAAGAAAACTGACCTTGAAATAGGACTAGGATCTAGGAGTCCAAGTTGTGGTGCAGTCATGACCCTAAGGAGGCCAAGAATTCTAAATCAGATGTAGTTTTCCAAAAATGGAAGTACTTTAGTCAAAGTAAGATACTAATTGTTATAAACTCAAACATGTAAATGTAGACAATATGGATGTCTACCTGTACTCTTGCACTGTACTTCCCAAATGTTAGGGTTGCTCAGGCCAGGCTGTTTCCCTCTCAGGGATTTTGTACCTGCTATTCTATTGTTTACAATGTCCTCTCCTCACTTCACTTCTCTAACCATAGCCCTCATGACTCTAGGACTTCCGCTGTCATTTTTTTTTAGATTTTTATTATTATTCTTCTCTATGTAGGCCTTGGCTGGCCTAGAACTCTTTATGTCGACCAGGCTGACCTCAGCCTCATAGAGATTCACCTGCCTCTGCGTCCTGAGTACTGGGACTAAAGACCTGTGCCACCAAGCCTGGTTCACTTCTATCTTATTACAACTTGTTGCTTAATTTATTAAGTGCCTGACTCCCCCATTAGAAAAATTTCTGCTTCCATTACTACTGCCTTTACAACCTCCAAAACAGTGTCTGGCACATAGGAGGGGCAGAGTAAGATATTTACTGAACTAATGCATGAGTGATTTGATGAACAGAATTTCATTTGATGAATAAAATTTCATTTGAATTAGTACCTCACAGCATGAAAACTGAAAAAAATATTCATACCTGGACTGAGGCTATAGCTTAGTTGGCAGAGTGCTCGCCTAGCATGCCTGAAGCCCTGAGTTTGATCCCCTGCGCTGAATAAACTGGGCATAGTGGTGTACACCCATAATGGAAAGGAAAAACAAGAAGCTCAGAAAATCAAGGTCATCTTCAGTCACTTACAAAGTTCGAGGCCAGCTTGGAAAGCATGAAACCCTATCCAAAAAAAAAAAAAAAAAAAAAAAGACTTTCTCAAAACCAAAATTTATTTCCGAAAATAAAGCTTTTTAAATAGGCCAAGTGACTTGCATTTTGGATTTTCACTTTCAATAAAACTGATGAACACAGCCTCCATTCTTTCGGCTCTCTTGCTCTACTTTTCCTCTATCATGTCTGTTCTTATGACATGGAGCTCCAACCTCTTGACATCCCCAACTTCATCTATGTCAGTCAGCATTCATCTGCTTCCATCTCCTTCCCTCTTCTGCTGAGAACCACAAGGCACGCCACGTCCACCATTCTTCTGTCACCACCTGCAAGTTCCATTCCCTTTCGCCTTGGCACTGTCTCGGCTCGGGAGCAAATCAAGGAATGGCTCCATAGCTGCACTTGAGCTACATCACAGGATAATTGAGAGAGGTAGCAAAAATGAGCTAAAAATACACCCTTTTTTCCTGGCTAAAACTCTTGCCTACCAACTATTGCACATTCTTTACATGGCTAAAATTAAATATGAAAGTCTTCCATGGCATTTAACTAGCAATCTGGCAGAAATAAAGTGCTGCTCTACTTCCATTCACAAATTTGAGTTTAATTACATTTCATATCCTTTTCCAAGCCAACATGGTTGGGTTCAAATCTCTGGTTAAGAAAATGCAATGTAAGGGCTGGTAATATGGATCATTGGATAAAGCTGCTAGCCAACTAACCCAATTACCTGAGTTTGCTCCCTGGGACCCACATAGGAAAGGAGAGAACAGATTCCTTCAGGTTGTTTGCTGGCTTCCACTGGTATACAGACACATGGGGGGAGGAGGCAAATAAATAAATAAATAAATATAAAAAGACTCCTTTAAAAAAGAAAAAAGGAAAATGCAAGGTAAATGTTACACCGCTTTTGAAATGCCTAAAATTCACGCAATCCTCTCCCTTCCCCCCTTCTTTCTCCAGCTAGGGGGACACAGTTGTCTATTTTGCACTTTCCTTATAGAAATTTCAGATTACTTCTCAGCATAGAGTTGACAATAGAAAGCAAAATACAAATTTCATTTAGGTAAGACATGTAGGTTCAAAAGATGGATTGTAGAGAATGGTGAATATAGTCAGCAATATATTGCATTCTTGAAAAATGCTGAGAGAATAGATTTGTGTATTATCACCAGAAAAATGATAAATCTATGTGGTACTACAAATGGCAAGTAGCTCAATTTATCCATTCATCAATATGTATGTGTCAAAACTATGCTGTACATAAAAAATACAGGTAATTTTTATTTGTATTTTATGCAAATGAATATTTTCCCTGTATGTGTGTATGCACACTTCACATGTGCAGCGTCCACAGAGATCAGAGAAGAGTTACAGGCAGCTGTGAGCCACCTTGCGGGTTGGGTGCTGGGAACCAAACCCAGGTTGTCTGCAAAAACAGTAAGTGTTCTTAACCACTGATCCATCTCTCCAACCCTTTATTTGTATTTTAAAAATAAAACCAAACATTAAAAATTCGCCCCAATGGCAATAAGTTATAGTTAGATAGAATCATAACCAAGATAAAATGTTGTGCTATTTCACAGTAGGATTAACTATAGATAATTATAGCACATTGTACATTTCTAAAACCTAGAAGAAAAGATTTTAAATGTTTTCAGTGAAAAGAAATAACAAATGTTTGAGATGATAAACATGTTCACCTTTATTTAAACATCGTGCAACATATCCCTATATCAGAATATCATATAGTACCCTATAGATACATTTTTCATGTTTCACATGGCAATTAAAATTAAATAAAAATGAATACAGTATTTTTATATATTATGATTTCTAATACATTTAGAAATATAAATTGTGTGGGCAGAGAGGAGTTAATAAACAGAAATGATAGTAGCAGTATTAGGAATTTGATTTCCTTTCTAAACTAAACATGTAGATACTACAGTATTGTTTTTACAGTCGAAAGTGAGGACAGGTTAAAGGAGGTGGAAAAGATGCAGAGAGGATGTATTATCCTTTTGAATTTCAAATTGGTATTCATTCCAATGATGTCTAGAAGCAGCATCTCCCTGACCTTTAATAAATGTCCTCAATAAGTCAAAGTGGTCACAGTAGATGCACTCTACTTATTACAAATGTCTTACCAGCCCTTTAAAAAAATTCTCAGGCTACAGAGAATTCAAGCTATTTTGCATGAATCTTAACAGTCTGGATAAAGTTACAAGAGAAAAATCACTATAAACTCTCATAAAAATACAATATTTTAAAAATTATAAATAATAAATGGATTGCTAAAATTACTTTGTAACATAAACATATTGCTTTTACAGGGATAAAAAATGGAAGCGTGGGGCCCAGAGGCTCAGTTCTTGCAGGAAGATAAGATCTTTTTAAAACTGGCATTAAATCACTACACTTAGAAAAAATACTACCCTTTAGGTCCAGGTCCATAATGAACTTAGAGTTTCTGTAAACAAGTTAGGTAAATAATCCATTTGTGACAGTATTAATTTCATGCAGTTACTTCCTAATAAAGACAAAAATAAACTCTAGACATAAATGCATCTTACTAATGGCTTCTCCATAAATAAAACTGCAAATCAATAATTATGCTCATTTCCTTAGCGATGCCCTAATTATTACCCTACATTCTTGTATAGAAATATCAGCAAAATATAAACAAACAAAATTAAATTAAGAACAACCCAGCATCCCAGTAGATAAGCTTTGGTTATACCTTTATTGTGAAGTCTGTTATTTAAACTTCATCTTGTTTTGTACTGGTGATGGGCGTTGAAACCAAGGCCTTACTAAGCATGCACACTACCCTTGTGCTACTCTTCCTCTTGCCCCCACCTCTGCTACTGTTATCTAAACTTTTCTCCAACCTATTTGTCTCTTTATCTTAAGGAATTTGGTGGGAAGGGCAAAGAGGCCTGAACTAATACAGTTAAATGTCAGGGAGCTTTCTAATAATGGATGTCAGCGAGTTATAAGCACAAATAGTTGAATTATCAACAGTAACATGTTTCCATTATCATGCAATTTCCTCAAAGATAAAGTGTTTATAATTTCACTTATGTGTGCATTCCTTTATTTGCTACCCAAATTTGTTTACAAAAATAACAAAAGGGGATTGAAATAAAAATTAAGTGCAAATATACAGAGAAGAAGGTGGAAATGCCCCCTTTCTAGTCTGATACTCTAATCATTCCTTGGATGGCTTGACTACCCTTTATGTAAGGCTGGATTATTGAGTAATAAAGCACGATCAGGGTGAAAGATGATGTAATCATTCACACTTACTGCTCACTCTGTGTTATTCAAGTTCAAGTCAGGGGACTTCTACACCAGTAAAATGTATTGTATTAGGCAGTGATAAAGATAAAGAGTCCTGGGAGATTCTTTTCTAATTTATGTTTTTAAATAAAAGCCAAAGCATGACCAGAAATATTGTCTAACAGTGTGGGACTCCACTGATGTGTGCATATGTACATGTACACACACTCACACACACATATAAACACACAAACAAATAAATTCAAATAAAAGTTAAATCACCCTTGAGAGAATGGGGCTACCTAGTTCTGGAAGAGCAGTGCTTGGATATCTTGATCCTTTAGGCTTCTGGGTTGGGGTGGGAAATGAAAATGCTTTTATAGAATTCACCTAAATTGTTGAAGACTGTGGAGAACCTCACAGATGACAGACATGTAAAGAAGAACAAAAATCTGAGTAATGGCCTATGCCATATTACACCACAGAATATTTTCCTGCAAACAGTATTGGCCATCACAGAATACTGGCTTTCTGTAATTTTTAGAGTTGATTCTGTATCCAGGGATTTTACATATCTAAATAATGATATGTATATCTTCACTAATTTTAAATTTCTTCCGTCTCTCCTTTATTTATTTAAAGTCCCTGTCATATCTTTTAATTGTTGATGTGTGTTAACCAAATAGGTCCAAATCAATGTTTCTCTTAAATTAAGATAACATTCTAGATAGCAACAACTGTCACCAAAATATTTGTATTTTCCCCTAGTCATGAGAGTGAGAAAGAGTGAGGGGGGGATGAATTCTCACTAAGTTTTGTTCTTCTGGGCTTCCATCTGACACTACAAGAAAAAGGATGCAGATGAATCTTTAAACGATTTCAGCTACAACATGCGATGCTGACAGCATATTAACTATCGTTTTTTACTGCTTCTTCCTAAAACCCTGCATTGTTGTTATCCACTGATATTGTCCCCTAACAATATTATAGATATACTTTCAACTTGGTATTCACTGAACATAGGGTTTATTGTCCCTTAGTAGCCTTCTGAAATTGTTTCTTTGAAACAGTCCTGCTATGTAGCCAAGGCTGGCCTCAAACTCAAGATTCTCCTGCCTCAGTTTCTCTACCGCTGGGATTATAGGTATATACCACTTTGACTGGGACTAGCCTGCTAAATTCTAATATCAGGTAGTTTAAGGGGAGGATTGTTTGGACCTTACAAATTCAAAGCCAGCCTGGACAACACTGCAAAACCAAGCATCCAAATCGTTTTCTGATTGGGCAAAATAATAGCCTCAAACAATGTAGAACTGATGGAAAGGTTGGAAAGCTTTAGATTTATCTTTTGGTTATGCACAAGATGAAACAAGTCCAGAGGGAAATGACTTACCAGACACAAAACTAGTAGTGGAGAACCAGGACCAAGGTAATTATAAGTCCTGCACAAGTGATCTTGACCTGCATGTGCAGTCAATACATTTGAACATACAAACTTTAGACAAACCTTTTACAGTGGATTTATATTGTGAACATCATCTTATCCTCCCTTAGCTGTTTTTTCCCCTTGGAAAAACAAAAGATTTTCTTTCCTTACTTTCCTTCTCAATTCCTACTAGAGTTTATTCGATGTATGTCCCAAATTTGAGACATTCTCTCCTATGTGTTGGGTAGCATCTATCTAATTTCATTAAGTCACATGATAGTATTATACAGCTTCACACTAAGCTTTTTCCAATTTTGGGTGAATTTTCCCAAGCATAAGGTCAAGTTCTGTGGTTAATTTAAGCCATAGATTAAATGTTATGATCCATCCTCATCAACTATAAAATTTTCTGGAGAAATTGGTTATTAAAGAGTGGTGGGTATCTTTGCCTCTTCCGATCCACTCTTCACCTCTATCCCCAGTTCTGGGCTCCTGCTGACCTGTATGGATGGTATGAACGGGCTCCCTTGATCTCTGGCTTCTGGCTAGGTTCCGAGAACAAGAGGCATCAGCAGATAAAGAGAGCAGTAGGAACAGGAGGCTAGGGTAATGATTCCTTTGGCTCTGTCTCCACAGGATTACTTCAAACTTGCAGCATCCCTCTGTTGAAGGCCACGGCTACTGCCATACAGTACTCTAAGCTGTTGTGTCCCTGTAATACTCTCACCCTCTGTTCCTCCAGACCTAGGGATGATGGCAACCCTTCTATTACTATCCCAAGACAGTGCACTGTGCCTTGCCAGCTTCCTTTCTCCCTGCTGATGCTTTTGTAGGCAGTCCCTCTGTCAAACCCTCCCAGCTACACAGTTTGAGTACATCGTCTGTTTCCAGGCAAGACCATAACTGACAGAGAGTAAATAGGACATTAAATAATTTGACTAATTAATTTAAGTATTTATTTTATCACAAAGATGGGTATGTTAAAAAGTACAATGGAAATATGAATTTGTTGTTCTCTGCTAAAGGGCATCTCTGTGGAAAATTGCAGAGCACACTGGAAAATGTAATTCTCTTTCCTTAGGGGAGATTTATGATCACCATAACTTCATCAGAACTTCTGCATTACCACTTTTTCTGGTCTTTGGCTTATAGTAAAAGAGAAAAGGGCAAAAAAATGAAAAGAATTTCATAGTAGGAATTTGCCTTAAAAAGAATACTTTCAAATTATGTCCTGAGCTTAAAAAGACTTAGTTAGACTCCTTTTCTAAAAAAAATCTGATATTCTCATCTATTATTTTCTTTTATACATTTCTACCCACAAATACATTTTGATAAGTGTGATTGTATCCTTACACATTCAGATTTTTGTTGCAGTCTTCTTTTCCTGCTCAGCTTGACTTTACTCCCCATTCCTTTCCATCTCCTTCCCTATATACATTCTTTCTGCATCTTGCCTTTCTTATTCCAAAACACCATCTGGAAGTTTCAAGTACACTAGTATACCTATCATTCATTTTTTAGCTGACTAACCAATATTCTAATTGGGGGTATGTGTCATAATTTATTCAACCATCTGCTATTAATGGGTATTTCCTTTGGTAACCATGTTCTACCAATACAAGTGCTCTCTCTCTCTCTCTTTCTCTCTCTCTCTCTCTCTCTCTCTCTCTCTCTCTCTCTCTCTCTCTCTGTGTGTGTGTGTGTGTGTGTGTGTGTGTGTGTGTGTGTGTGTGTGCTTTCATACACACATTCGCAATTGTTAATTAAAAGAGATGACTGGGTCAAGTGGCATGGATATTTTTAGTTTTAATAGATGCTGCCAAATTGTCTTGCAAAGGCTATGGCAGATCAAATTTCCTACAGCAATGAATGAGAGTGCCCTTTTCTCTGTATCTGATCAGCAATAACTGTAATAGGGCCTTTTAAATTTTAGACCTATTTTGTGGACAACATCTTATTCTATTTTCTATTTCCCTTTGCTAAGGGTATCTTTTCCTGTGTTGTTGAACATCTGGATTTTGTATTTGTCCCATTTTTTTGTTTGCAGAGAAATTACATGTATAAAATAGAAATATAGAAAGCTTAGGGCATGTGATTGCACTGTTTTCTATATTTATTTTCCAGCTACCTATTCTACAAAGAGCACCATTGAAACACACAAAGTATAAACTGATCTAGATTTTAAAATATTTTCCATCTGTCCAATAAAACCATTTGTCCCTTCAAATTTTAGGTTAGTAAACTTTTTTCAAGAGTGAGTTTCTAAATAATTGACTCTATAAATCTTTTGCCCATTTTTAGATTGAGTTATAGAGTTTTTTCAAGACATTTTATTTATCTACTGTTGCTAATGTTTTCCAAATATACTGTTTGTCCATTAACTTTATAGACTTTTATATTTTTATAAACCAAGTTATCTCAGCCCAGTTTTGGTTAAGAAGATCTAATCTACCCAGGCTTCTAGCAAGATGTTTTGTTGTGTTTATTATATTTAAGCATTTAATCCATCTTAAAGTTATTTTTATCTACAATAAACAAGGCATGATCGTAACTTTTTTTATTTTCCTTGAGGTGGGAGCTTTGGAGATTTTAGAAACATTTTGCATTTAATTGATTATTCTTTAACAATTTCACAAAGGTATTTAGTGCATTTTGTTTTACTCCCCGCGCCACTACATTCTTTCATCTCCCTTCTACACTTGTCATTGCCCAGTCTTCCCCACACATCCCCTTTCCACCTTCATGCTGTTTTGTTTTGTTTTGTTTTGTTTTGTTTTGTTTTGTTTTGTTTTGTTTTGTGACCCATGGGTTTTAACCAGGACTGTCTGTGCGGCCATGAGTTTAGAACTATCCACTAAAGTCTTTTGATAAACTCACAGTTTAGTATACAAATGACTGTCCCTCCCTCAAACTGCCTGCCTGCCAATGGTTCACCAGGGAGGGCAAGTGTGCCATGAGCCCCTCCCGATACATGATTGGCTGTTGACAGGTCCAGTCTTGTGCAGGCCTAATGCAAGCAACTGCAGTTGCTGTGAGATCATGTTTGCAATGGTTGTGTCATGTCCTGAATATAGCATTTCCCAGCCCTCTCCCTGTCTTCTGGCTCTTACATTCTTTCCATTCCCTCTTCCACAGTGTCCCCTGAGCCTTAGAGGATATTATGTAAATGTCCTGTTCAGGACATTCATTCTTACCTTCTTGAGTAGCCATGAATTTCTACATTCACTGCCATTCACTGCAAAGGGAAACGTCTCTGATCAAGGATGAGAGTTGCATCCTTAATGGGTAGAAACATTAGTATTCAAAGTGCAGTTTGTCGCTGAGTCAGTTTAGCTAAACAACAATGGTGAGTTCCTCCTATGGCCTTGTGCTCTTTCCCAGCCATGGGTTTTTGACTGAGTTTACAATTCCAAGCATGTATTCCTCCTATGGAGTCCTCAGATCCAGTCAGAGAGCAGTTAGTAATCCCTGTAACCATTGTGCCACTACTGCACCAACAGGCATGTCTCGCCTGGAAATTTCAAACTACAGTTCATAGGATTCATAGCTGGGAAACACCACTGGTGCCTTATCTCCCCCAAGTAATCTGCACAGCACTATTAACATCATGAAAGCTACCCACTTAAGGAGAAAGCTTCCAATTGAATTCCAGCTTGCTTCCTCTATATCTTGCAATCAAGATGTGTGTTGTCGTTGGCAACATGGTCTTACCATCTAGTTCTGGTGGGCAACCGAGAGGAATAACAATAGCCTCTATTATATTGGGGGCCTCTGAGGATCCCTTACCAACAACTCATAACAAGATAGCCTACTCCAGGCACTAGGATTTTTATTTTATAAACAATGGCTTCTAGGAACAGCATTTTTCCAGCTACATGATATATCTCCCAACTGTTTTTAGCGTATATATTTTTCCATATGGTGTTTCCAAAGGTCCTTCACTTTGGTTAATATCCCCTCCCCACCCCCTCACCTCCGCATCCCAGTTGAACCTTTCCATCCCATTATTTTTCCTCTCTATCTTCATATCATCTCTGTATTCTCCATCTCTATCTTCATAACACTTATATTCTACTAGTTCCCTTCCCTTGAAACATTCTCCCACTAATCCCTTTGTAGTTTTCTGGCTCCTATAGGGGCTGCACGTTAAACACTTAACATTAGAGATTTGAAGCTAAGATCCATGTGTGAAATGGATTTTTACATGTTAAATGTCTATATTAATGGGATTCCATGCAATATTTCCACATAATGCATACTGAGTACACTGATCATATCCAGCCACCTTTATTCTACACTCATCCACCCCTGTACACTTTCCAGTGCCTGGTAATCACTATTATACTTTCCAAATCAACTGTTTTTCTTGTTTCCACATTTGAGAACCAAGTGATACGACTTTCTGTCTGATTTATTTTTCTTAACATGATGTCCATTTCCACCCATTTTCCTGTAAATGACATGATTTCATTCTACTTTATGGCTGAGTAATGTTCCATTATGACTATAAAACACATTTATTTTCTTTATCTATTCTTCTGGCAAACACCTAGACTGATCTTGGCTATTGTGAATAGCACTGAAACAAACAGGAATCTTCAGGGATCTTTTTTTAATGCTAACTTTATCTCCTTTAGACACACATAAACATGTAAATATGTACATACACACTAAGAGAAACACACACTAGTTGTATAGCTAGACTATGTGTTACTTTTACTTTTAGATTTGTGAGCACTCACCATACTGTTTTCCATAGATATTGTACTAGTTTGTATGCCCACAAACAATATGAGATTTCACCACATGCTCACAAGCTTTTGTTTTTGCTGTGGGGTAATAGCTACTCTAACTCGGGTGAGATAGCATCTCCTTACAGTTTGGATTTGCATTTCCCTAAGAGCTAACATTATTGAGCACTTTTTCAAATTTTTATTGGGCAGTTGTATTTCTGCTTTTAAAGAATGTCAGTCTGTTCAGGTCATTTGACATTTTTAATTGGATTACTTGTTTTCTTTATTTTGTTAAATTCCCTTGGTTCTTTGTAGTTTCTGGACATTAACCCTCTGTCATATGTATCTTACTCAGTTGATTGTTTCCTTTGATACGCAGGTGATTCTTATCTAACTTCAAATGCACGGCCACCGAGGTCTGCCCCGTATATTTAATAGTCTGTCTTCCTTCCGCACATCTCTCTTTTCTTTTATTTTCTTATATTGTTCTCAAAGATTTATGTCCCTCCCAGGATTCTTTGTCATGTATTAAATTCTTAAATACACTTTAGTCTTCTTCCAGACTCTGTTCTGTTCTGTTGAACTATTAGCCAGTTTTGTTTAATCACCGTATGATTGAGCTTTATAATTTGTTCAGTATTATGAGAAAACACATTGTCCTTCTAATCTGGGTGTGGCAGAACAGGCCTATAATCCCAGCACTTGGAAGACTAGGGTTGAAGAATTGTCACGAGTCAAGGCCAGTCTGGGTTACATAGGGCGTTCTTGCCTTAAAAAAAAAAATTAATTAATAACACAGACATCATCCCTTCTATTTCTTTTTTTTTTAATTTGACTTTTCTTGAACATTCTACCACTCAAGGAAAAGTTGAATTTTCATTCAGTTCCTTAAAAAAGATATGTTGACTATTGGCATTACAAATAGAATTAATTGAATGAATATATATTAATATATTAATTTAGAAAGAATCACATTTTAAAAATTGTCCTCTTCCCCAAGATTTAGAGTGACTTTCTATTTGGTCAGCTCTCCTTTTTGAAACCTACCCCCTTCCTTTCTTACTGTCCTCCAAGTCATATAAATGCTTTTGTGTTTCCTCCTCTTTTATAACTAGTTGAGTCCCCAAAGACAACACTGCAGAAATGTTCATGGGCTGTGATATTTGTAGCCAAGGTTTGACATTTATATAGGCTCATATTCAAAACCTGTCTTTCAAAATTAAGATAACATTGAAGGAAATATAGTCAAAGTGGCTTCTGAACATACATCAAGGTTTTCCTGCAAACATTAAGTGGACACCAGCATCGGACATGTGAAATCACAAGTATCCACGGCAGTGTTCTTAAGAGCAAACCATCCCAGAAGTGGGTCCTTCAGGCCACTGCTCTAGCTGACATCTTGACACCAACCTCAGATCAAGAGGCAGATCTTCCTAAAGGACTGAAAACTCCTGATCCACAGACAAAGATAATAGGCATTTTTTTTTGTTACTACAAAGTGCTAATTTTGAGGTAATTTGTTACGCAGCAAGAGATAACTAATGAATATGGAACTATATATAATCTTATCCATGCTGCTTCTCTGGCTACATATGTTATTTTGTTTCTCAGAAGATCACGCTGCTTTCTACCACTGTTCCTATTGCTTGCTAATTCCTGCCACAGTGGTAGTTTTTATTTAAAGTAAAGGTTAATAAAATCCAAGACTTCCGAACCCAGGAAGCAGAAAAGGCAGCCTGGAAACAGATGTCAATCCAATGAGAAGAATATCTAGAATTTTCCCACTGACAATTTTGTCTTCCGGATGAGTAGTAGATTGGGTTCTTTCAAAGCTCAATACTGTATTGCTTAACAAAAGCCAATTTCTGTTCTGTGTAATTCCATCCTCATCAGCATGATCTCCTGATAAACAAAATAGTTTCTAGGTATACCGGGAAGAGAGTACCTTGGAGAGAAGACTTTCCGATTCAAGTCACTAGAAAAGTCTATACCCCTCTATAAATAAATAAAAGTTTCATTCTGCTTCACAAGCAGGACACCTATAAATTTTGTTTTATGGTTTTCTGAGACTCGATTGCTTCCCAGAGCAGGAGGAAATAAACTAATTTGCTGTTGTTTCTTTTCTCTCTCATGGCATATTCAAAAGGAAAATCAATACACTAATGTTAAAAGCACTTAAAACTTTTTAAATATCTTGACAAATATTACAGGGAAGTCTGAATTGTAGAACACTGGTAATAAAACAGTTTGTTTAATATATATATATTATATATATCCAACCTGATAGCAGACTTTTCGTAAGTAGGAGACAAGTTGAACTAGCTTCTGTTAGAAGACAATATATACTGAATCAGCTAAACCCATTTGATGAGGAGAACTTTTTTCTTTTAGTGCTGGGGACTGAACCCAGTGCTTCTCAAATAATAGACATACACTCCTATCATTGAACTACATCCTATCCTGACCATGAGTCGCTACACTAATACAAAGAGAAGTTCTTAGTCCCTGGTAAACCAACTTACAGTGCAAGGGCATCTCACATATGTCCTGTTATGTCAACAGTATTCTTTCTATTTCTTTCAAGAAAAACTGAGATCTAACTTGTAACTTGATCAGGATTCCAAGATAAGGATTTCAACAACGACAGTAACAACAAAACCCTCATATATATGACTGGCTTAGTCGTAAAAACTACTACAGCAGCAAGCTGACATGCATGACTGCATTCCCATCTACTCAGAAGGCTGAAGCATGAGGCTCACTTTGATATCATAAGTTCAAGACCAGCCTGGATTACATAAATATACCTTATCTCAAGAAAGAAACAAGCTACTAGAATAGGAGATAGAATAGGATGTTGACACTCTCTCCTCCTTGGCTTTTTTCTTTCTACTGCAACTGGCTTCCTCCATGTGACAGAAAATATAAATAATGATAGGGTTCAGGACACAACTGCTCCAAAATAAGGCACCTTGGCATTCAAGCAAACCACAGAAGCAGGAAGGACACTTTCTGACCTTACTACGCCTCTCTCTTCTTAAGCAGGTTATAAAATCTCGGAAGTACTCAGTTACCTTCCTTTGAAGTAAGTCATTAAACCCTCACTAAAGAGGTAACCTCAGCCAGGTGTGGTAGCGAATGCCTTTAATCTGGTACTTGGGAGGCAGAGGCAGGCATATCTTTGTGAGTTCAAGGCCAGCCTGGTCTACAGAGTGAGTTACAAGATAGCCAAGACTGCTACACAGAGAAACCCTGTCTTGAAAAACGAAACAAAAATAAGAAGAGGTACCCTCCATGTACCTATAAGGAGCTCTTATCCCTAAAACACAAGCACAGAAACAGGGAGCATGTAAACCCATACTCAGGAGGCAGAGGCAAGAGGATAGAGGCCACTTTGGGCTACACTGTGAGTTCCATGCCAGCCTGGATTACATAGAAAGACCCTGTCCCCACCCAACCCCCCCCAAAAAAAGCACAAGGACAAGACTCTTGGAAAACAGGTCTTGCTAAGCTTCTCCTTCAAGATTATTATTAGATCATAATTTTTCATCCAATCATCTCCTTCATGAAAACCCACTTGTCCATTAAACCTAGCATGAGAATACACAGGTTTAGCCATTTCTTTGGGTGTCACATCCTTACAGAGGTTCCTGGATCACATAAAACTTACATTAAATCAATGTGTATGCTTTTCTCTAGTCCCTCTGTCCTTTGTCACAGGGTGTTCAGCCATAAACCCAGCAACAGGGAAGGAAAGGAGAGCTTTCTTTCTCTGCCCTAACAGCTGCTTCTGGCTTTTATGCTCCACTTTTCGAGCCTCTGGGGAGAAAATGGCCCTAGCTTTTCTTTCCATCTCTAAAATTTCTTAGGTCCGGACTCTGAATGGCTTGACTTGGGCCAAGTGACCATGTATCTGCTACCTGACCTGACACAGGAGGAATGGCTGGACAAACATTGTCATCCTCATGATTACCAAGTGGCTGAAAAGGCAGTTATCAGATAGAAAAAAGTAAGCAGACAGCCCAGTCTTTGTGCTGTCTTTTGTATAGTTAGTTTCTTAGGACGTCAATAAATTCCATCAAATGCTCATGGGAATTTTCGGAAATCTGTAAAATAAAATAACCTCATGTTTATAAACTTCTGCCTTACTGTAGCTTATGTTTTTAAACACTCTCTTGAGAACCCACATAAGAGAACATACACTCTCTTCAGTGTTTCCTGATTTTTTTTTTTTTTTTGCATCAGGATATCGCTATGGAGCACAAACTAGCTTTAAATTGACAATCCTATTTCAGCCTCTCAAGTGCTGGGATTACAAGCATGTGTCTCACTATGCCTCATTTCATCTCATACCTTACTTTTCCTAAAGATTTTATGAGATAAATACAAATAAGATTCCCACTAATTATAAGATAATTGAGTCCAAATCAGCAGCTTTGTCATACCAGAGATCTCATAGTTAATCTCCCTATAGGGTATAAATATTTTCCTAGTTTTATATTACCATTCTGTTTAATATAATGAGAGGCATCAATTCATGTCTTTGCTTAGAAAAGCATCATCATTACCTGTATGATGGTTCTGAACTCAGGAGCTGATGCAGAGGTCATGGAGGGGTGCTGCTTACTGGCTTGTTCTTCATGGCTTGCTCAGTCTGCTTTCTTATAGACCCCAGGACCACCAGCCCAGGGATGGCACCACTCACAAGGGGCTGGGCCCTCCCTCATCAATCACTAATTAAGAAAATGCCCTACAGGAAACATTTTCTTAATTGAGGCTCCCTCCTTTCAGATGACTTTAGCTTGTGTCAAGTTGTCATAAATCTAGCTAGCACATTACCTGCGTGATCGTTAATTAATGTCTGACCTTGATAGTTTGAGCAGCATGAAGAAGCCAAAACTGTGCACTGTTGTATCTCTGCATTTGGAGCCTACCACTCCCTTGCCCTGCTACCACCATGCCCAAAAGAAAGGCTGAAGTGTATGCTAAAGGAGGTAAGGCCAAAGCAAAGGACAAGCCACAGAGAAGATCTGCAAGGGGGTCAGCTGAACCAGATCCTCAAAGCCCTAGCCTAAGCCGAACAATGCCCCTGCAAACAAGGGAGAGGAGATGCCCACAGAGCAAAAGGCAGAAGCTGATGTTAGCAAGGAGAGGAGCAATCCTGAAGAAAGTAGAGATGCCCAAACTGACCAGGCACAAAGAGCTGCCAAGTGCATGCATTTTTTAATAACTGTGTACTTCTATTGACTGTACAATTTAAAACACTATTTTTTATCAAGTTTTAGAAAATGCAGAATTTTGTTTTACTTTTTAAAACAGCTATGTTGTTAGCACACAGATCATTTCACTGTTTGGGGGTACGGGGGTATGTGTCACTAACAAAATGTCTCCCAAGCTGAATTAATGGGAAAGTACCTTCCCTGCTAATCTTGAATGGCTTATCTTGGCTTCAGGAGGGATTTCCTGGTATTCACACACCTGGGCCCCTTGGCACAAAAATACCTAGAGACATGAGAAAACTTAAGTTCATTTTTCTCCCTCTCCATCATCAACATAGACTTAACTCTCTTAAAACCAGAGTCCCGCTGGGATCTAATCCCCTAAAATTGGTTTGACCAGTATGTTGAGTGAGCTGTACCTTGCAGTGACACCATCGAGTTGGTGTTTCTCAAAAGAGCAGTGGATCCTTTTCTAAAAGGCTTTTGCTCACTGGGCAGTGTTGGTATATGCCTTTAATCCCAGCACTCGGGAGGCAGAAGCAGGCAGACCTCTGTGAGTTACAGGCCAGCCTGGTCTACAGAACTAGTTCCAGGAAGACTTTGGCTCTTCAGGCTGATAATTCTACCATTTTCATTTCATTTCCTAAAAGCCAGGTTGGCTTGTGGAATGTTGTTAAACAACATCCTTAGGTGAAAGGTCAACTCTCACTCCAAAATTGGATTTCATAATGGCTTTCTGATCTTGGTAGCCTTTATAAGAAGGGAATTTGGAAACTCTAGCATACTATTAATGATCGTTACCCCATGTCCTTCCTTAAACACACTGATGGTTTATAAAAAGTATCATTAATAAAGCTGGATAGGTTCAGCTTGAAAAAAGAAAT
Source organism: Peromyscus eremicus (assembly GCF_949786415.1). Classification (NCBI taxonomy): domain Eukaryota; kingdom Metazoa; phylum Chordata; class Mammalia; order Rodentia; family Cricetidae; genus Peromyscus; species Peromyscus eremicus. The sequence goes on along the minus strand of NC_081439.1, from coordinate 29,866,553 downwards.
GAAACACAATGTAACAAGTTTGAGGCAACCCAGGCTACATAACAATGGCCTATCTCAAAATAAAATACATTTTAAAATAATGAAAGAAATGAAATATAAACTATTGGAATGTTGTGTAATAATTTGATTGTGTTCTGATAAATAAAGCTTGCTTGGAGTCAGACGGCAGAGCTAGCCACTAGCTGACCAAAATTAACCACAGAGGTTTTGGAGGACTGTAGACAGACAGGACAGGAAGTAGTAAGGTGGGTGGAGAGGGATCTCGGCCCTTTTGGAGGAAGGAACAGAGCAGGTAGGAGAAGACTAGTGGCTCCTCTGTTTCTCTGATCCTTCAGGTTTTTGCCTAGATATCGGACTCCTGAATTTTTATTGATAAAGAATAATTAGAATAACACTTCATTGGAGACTAAGAAAGCTCATAAGAGAAGCTCCTTCCCTTGCCTCATGATTATTAATATATTTAATAGTTGATGTTTTCCCTAGTATCCTCTCCTGAGCTTCTTTATGAGATAATAACTTGCAAAAAAAAACCTTGCAGTTATGGTCACCCTATCTATCCAGTATTATGCAGATCACATGAGTGATTAATAAACGTGGTATATAAGAAATAGCTACTTTTGTTCTTATCAACTTATGTCTATGCCTAAAGAATTTTCAAGTTATATTAGATCATACTGTATATGCCTATATCAACTGATGAAGAATTATCTTACAATCCAGATGTATTGGTTCAATTTAATGTTCTAATTACATCACAAAAATGGAGGAGCAGATTTAAGTATGCATTTAAAAAAATCAAGAGATATTAAAAAACAAAAACTCTCAACAAATATTTGAGTCTACTCACTAAAAGATTATCTACTTGTAACTCCTATAATATTGTAAACAAAGTCAATGTGAAAACAGGAATCAGGTTCCAAACTGTTTTGAAATACACACACACACACACACACACACACACACACACACACACACGTATATACATACATAATTCATACATACATACATAGAGTATAGAGTAGGAAAAAGAGATATTAAGAAAACTGTATTTTGGATCTGACTTTACCCACATTCTATTTTTGTGCTCTTGGTTTATGACCTATGCACATGACCTGAGCCACCCTCCAACTGTAACGTTCTAAAATCTTATTTCTGTCTATCAGTTAGAATTAGATTTATTTGGTAGCAAATAAAATGGACCCAAATACTTGTAGCTTAACAAGATAAAAACTTACTTCTTTTTTCACATAAAAAAAAATTGAGCGCCGGGCAGTGGTGGCACATGCCTTTAATCCCAGCACTCAGGAGGCAGAGCCATGCAGATCTCTGGGAGTTCGAGGCCAGCCTGGTCTACAGAGTGAGATCCAGGACAGGCATTAAAGCTACACAGAGAAACCCTGTCTAGAAAAAAGCCAAAAACAAACAAACAAAAAATGAGAAGTGGGGCTGGAGAGATGACTCAGCAGTTAAGAGCACCAACTGCTCTTCCAGAGGACCTGAGTTCAATTCCCAGCACCCACATGGCAGCTCACAACTGTCTATAACTCCAAGATCTGACCCCCTCACACAGACATACATGCAAGCAAAACACCAATGTACATTAAAAACTTATAAAAAAAAATGAGAAATAAGCAATGTAACCTTTATCTTCATAGTCTAAAATAGTGGTTAGAGAGCCACTCATCACTTCCATGCTTTAGACAAGAAATGCAAAAACCAAATAACATAAGAAGTAAAATGCACACACCAATTGTCTTATAGCAAAATCCTGAAAACTGAAAGCCATGATCTCTGTCAATATCCTGTTGACCACACAGTTTCAATTGAAAGTAGAAAGTGTAGTCTTAATTTGGGATGGACATTTTTCCAACTGAAGATGGAAAAATGGTCATTGGGAACACCTTGAAGTGTACAGGGAGGCCAATGAAATGGCTCAGTGGGTAAAGGCTCTTGCTGTCAACTCTAACAAATTGAGCTTAATTTCCAGAACTGTAGTGATATATTGTGTACTCTAATAAACTTGCCTGGGGATTAGAGGACAGAGCTAACTACTAGATTAAACATAGAGGCCAGGCAGTGGTGGCACACACCTTTAATCCCAATACTGGGAAGCACACATGCCTTTAATCCCAGGAAGTGATGTCTGGGCAGAGAAAGGTATATAAAGTGTGAGGAAACAGGAACTCACTCTCTTTAGGCTGAGGATTTCCTAGAGGTAAGAACTAGTGGCTGGCTGTTCTGCTTCTCTGATCTTTCAGCTGGCTCTGGGTTTTTTATTAAAAGACCATCTAAGATTCAAAAAACACAGAACCCACATGATGGAAAAGAGAGAACCAACTGCTGCAAGTTGTCTTCAAGTCTATAGTGGCACATGTACACACACACACACACACACACACACACACACACACACACACAAGCATACACACACACTGATGTTAAGTGCTATAAAAATTAAAGCAAGGGAGGGGATAAAGAATAATGGATGATGTCAGGTATGGTAGTAAATGCCTATAATCCCAGCACTCTGGGTGGGGGGTGAGACAGGAGGATCATAAGTTCAAGGCCAGCCTAGAATACATAATGAGTTCCTATATCAAAAAAGAAAGCAAAGTGACAAAATACAGTAGAGGTGATAGTTGTTATTCTTAGTAAAGTGGCCTTTGCTCACCTGTAAGAAATGGAGTCTATCATATCTGAAGGACAAACTGCCAAGCACTGCAAAGACCCTAAAAACAAAGAATAGATCTATGAGGAGAAAGGTCTATATTCCCACTCAAGCCACTATTTTGTCTACATATGAAAGCTGAAATTTTGTGAACATCTCACGACCATAACAGATAAGCCAGAAGTCCAAACCAATTCTCTGAGAATTGTGGGTCAAAACTATGGGATCCGAGTTCAGTCCTCCCTTGAGCCCATGTGGTGGAAGGGCCATGCTGACTCCCACAGGATGTCCTCTGACCTCCATGTGCGTGTGCATGTGTGGGTGCACCTGCACCGCAAACACATGCAAATAAATAAACAGATGTAAAGGAGGATCTCAATGACAATGTCATCAACGAATTAATCTTTCGAACTCCCTATTCCCTTGTGCTCTTGTTGTATTAAAAACATGAATGCCCTTAATTCTTAAGCTACTTCTAGATGGGTATTCAGCTCTCTTCAGTTAAAAAAAAAAAAAAAAGAACACTTGAGAAAGCTTACCTAGTATAATACAAAAGAGTGATACTTCTGCTTGATTTTACATTAGCTTTTGTGCACTTCTCTAAAAGCTTAACCTCTAAGATAAAATGATGAATAGAATTGAGGTTTTGTGTGAAATGGAGAAAATCTTTTCTACAAAATAACTGAGAGAGAGAAAAGGTTATTCCTCTTCAGTCAAATGTATTTGGGCAGATAACAATGACATCAATGGTCTTGAATTATTTAATACGTTCTTCCACAATGTCACTTGTGAGTAATGTCTTTTTCAGGTCAAGATAATAAGAAACTTTTCTTTGCACTTAATTTACCTTGATCACATAGGGTTTTTTTTTCATCATATATTTTGCCTTGGTAATGTGCTTTTCAATTAATTGAATTCAAAACACCACAAGATACATACAAAATACAAAAGCAGAGAATATCTAATAAGCAATCACCCCACATAAATAAGCCTCACTCTAAATTACTAAGCTATCTATAGAGTTAATAAAGTTCAAAGAACCAAAAATGACCAGCAAAGCATAGAATTAAAATGTAGAAAAGTTCTATTATGTGAAAAAATCTTTAAAGCGTATTTCTCTCTAAGGTAAAGCTGTTGTGACTTTAATGGATCTGGGCAGTAAGTTTAGATTCTGAGTTGAAACAAGCTTTAAAAAGTACCAGGAAAGAGCATAGTTCAGTAGCAAGGGCTAGAAAAATAGGAAGAAGAAATAAAATGAAGCCAAGTAAGAAGATGAGATTATGAGATCTAAGTTTTGTGTAATTAAAATGAAAACTTTCCATTATGTTTACATAGATTTTTATATAAGTCAGCATTCAAAATTTATAAATATGTTCCCCAAATTGCTACCTGTCCATTATCTAGAAACTCTGCTATTGAATTAGTGAGAATTCATTGGCATGTTTTTTATGATAATATATATATGAGTTGCATGAACATTTTAGGCAGTGTTATTGAAATTCACCTCAGTTGGAATACTTCAGTAGTTTCCAACATTTCTAATTAAGCACTAAAACTTTAATAACCACTTAAAGAATATTTTATAATATAGGCTTAAGTGAATGAATTATGTTGCATTACTTCCAAAGGAATTTAGCAATGACCTAACTAAGACCATTCATTGTTGGCACTGTCTTAATGTTAGTATTAATTCTCTTAAATGGAAATAAATATTGACTTGGTTACTTATTCATTCATTCATTCAATATCTATCAGCACGGTTTTGAGTGAAGCCTTGTAGTAGGTCATGTACAGAATATTCAAGTGAATTAGGCAGCTACTCTATCCCTTCTGATTCCATAGTTAGTTTGAGAAAATAAAATATACACACAAGACTATAACGTGAAGTTGGGAGTGGTAAATGATACAAGAGACACTGTAGAAGTTACTTTCATATAGCTGTGACCAAATACATGACATAAACAACTTGAAGAGAGGAAATCTTTGTTTTAGTTCAGTTTCAGAGAGTTCAGTCCACCATGATGACAGGAGAGCAGAATGGTAGAGCAGAGTAATTGATGTCACAACAATCAGAAAGCAAAGTAAAAGTGACTACACATGAGGTCAACCTCCTTTTTTTCCCCACAATTTCCCAATAATGCCACTGCATTATGAATCCATTGTTGGATTAATCCATTGATTAGGTCAGAGCTGTCAGGACCCAATCACTTTTCCCAAAGTCAATATCCAGTCAACCAAGCTCCCAATTTACATGAGGCTACAGGAGACATTTTATATTTAAACCATGACAAGCATGGACATACAGATTAAAAAGAGTAAGATTGCCCGGCAGTGGTGGCACACGCCTTTAATCCCAGCACTCGGGAGGCAGAGGCAGGTGGATCTCTGTGAGTTTGAGGCCAGCCTGGTCTACAGAGTGAGATCCAGGACAGGCACCAAAACTACACAGAGAAACCCTGTCTCGAATAAATAAATAAATAAATAAATAAATAAATAAATAAGGGTAAGATTGTATTTGTAGGAGCGAGCTACAATAAAGACTTGGTGGAAAGTGAATACTGGTGTTAGATGTTTTTTTTTTTCTAGCAAGGAATGCTTACTGACAGGACCTTTGGGAGTTTAGAGCTTTGTCTCACTTCCAGTTCACTCTGCTCTGTATTGTAATTGAAGATGTGATCTCTCAGTTTCCTGATCTCCTGCTGCCATGCCTCCTTCCACTATTATAGACTCTTCCCTTAGAATTATAAGTCAAAATAAACACTTTCTTTCATAAGTTGTTTTTGGTTATGATATTTAATCACAGCAACAAAAAGTAACTAATAAAGTATGTGTGTACATTGAAATCTATATTCTGCATGTGAGAAAAATAAGTAATATTTTTGTTTTGTGAGCCTGGATTATTTCTTTTAATAGGATGGCCCATCCATCTTCTTGAAAATGATGTAATTCCATTTTTCTTTACATATGAATAAAGTACCATTGTATACATATCCCCCACATTTTCTTTATCTATTCATCCATTGATGAGCACTAAGGATGGGTATATTGACTATTGTGAATAGTGCAACAATAAACATTGATGTGCAGGTATGTTCTGTTGAGTTAGAGTCCTTTATGCATATTCCAGGAGTTGTACACCTGGGTCATATGGAAGTAGAATTTTTATTTCTTTGAGTAACCTCCATACAGTGTTTCTCTTTTCCTACATCCTCATTTGTTTTTTGGTGATGGCCATTCTGAATAGTGAGACTGAGTCTCAAGGCAATTTTAATTTGCATTTCTCTTATAGCTAAGGATGGTGGACATTTTTCATATATACCATTTTTGTTCCTTCTTTTGAGAACTGTCAGTTCAACACATTTAGCCATTTATTGAATGTATGATTCAGTTTTTGGTGTTTAATTTTTATCTCTCTGTATATTCTAGATATTAATTCCCTATCAGATATATAGCTGTCAAAGATTTTCCCTCACTCAGTAATCTCTTCACTCTAATGTTTCTGTTACTATAAAGATTTTAAAATTGCATGCAATCCCATATGTCAATTCTTGCTAATATTTCTTATATTGTCTATATCATTAAATGTTTTTCCCCAACAGTTTTACAATTTCAGGTCTTACTATTAAGTTCTCTGGTCCATTTTGAAACTATTTTGTGCAGGGGAAGAGATAAGGATCTAGTATCATTTGTATATACATGGATACCCAGTTTTCTTAGCACTGTTTGTTGAAGAGGCTGATTTTTCTCTAGTGTATGTTTTTGACACACCTGTAGTGTTGTGTGACATATTCCTAGAGAGATGTTGTTGGGGAATATAATTTTAAGGTGTGTTACTTTTGTTTATGTTGCGTTTGTTTAACTCTGTGAAGCTGTGTTACTGTGACTGTCTGAAACAACTGATGGTCTAATAAAGAGCTGAATGGCCAATAGCAAGGCAAGAAAGAGAAAAGATAGGCAGGGCTGGCAGGCAGAGAGAATATATAGAAGAAGAAATCTGGGAGGAGAAGAGATCTAGAAGAAGCCAGAGAAGAAGGACATCAGGGGCCAGCCACCCAACAACACAGCAAGCCACAGAGTAAGATTAAGATTTACAGAAGTAAGAGAACAGGAAAAGTCCAGAGATAAAAGATAGACGCGGTAATTTAAGTTAAGGAAAGCTGGCAAGAAATAAGCCAAGCTAAGGCCATGCATTTATAAGTAAGAATAAGCCTCCATGTGTGATTTATTTGGGAGCTGGGTGGTAGGCCCCCAAAAGAGTAAAGAGCAAAAACAACAAGATGTGAACAAACATATAATTACCCTAGATAGGAAACAAACAACAGACCTAAGTAACAACACCCAAATCCAACTTGGTGAACCAATGAGGTTTTCTGGATTATTTAAATGTGTATATATGAAGAGGTCAGAAAAACAAATGCCACATGTTCTCTCTCATATGCAGATGCTAGCTATGTGTGGATATGTGTGCTTAAATTGGGGTACCCATAAAAATCAGGAAACTAGTAAGGAGCTATGGGGTGTATTTTAAGGGAAAAGAGACAGAGCAGAGTTAGTATGGAGTGGGGAGAAGAAATAATGGACCAGGAGGGGTTAAGTGGGATGAGAGATGGGAGGGCAAGGTTGAAAAGGGAATATGGGAAGGAAATGACTATATGAAAGACCTTTGAAAATGTCATGTGGAAACTTACTACTATAAAATCTTCCTAAAGTATGCTTATACATAAAAGAATTTACATGTGTTTACCCTACAATGGGGCAACAATGTCACTACTAGACACCAAACATTTAAAAAAGAAAAGAATAAAAATAAAAAAAGCCTAGTACCAGGAGGTTACCTCTTTCGGAGTTTTTAGAAAGTAGGGCCTCATAGACGCCCCCAACATTGTAGACTATTGCTATTGTTCTTCATTATGATACATAATTTGAGGATAAGACTCTATTCTTGAAAATACCACGTGCTTAAGTTATAACTTCATCCCTATTGACTAGCTTTCATGGTGCTGGAAGGCGTTTTGCATGCTACTGGGAGAGAAAAGTAACCAGTAGTCCTACATAGCTGTGAACCCTGCAAACTACAATAACAAGTAGCCTGGCAAGATATGCCAATGTACAATAGTGGCACAAATGTTATGGGAGGAACCAACCACTTTCTGCATAAAATTAAGACCTATTTCACAAGACAGAATTCATGCCTGGCACCATTAAAGTGTCAAAGAACCCATGGATGGGTAAGTCATAGGTCCTAGGTGAGAACTTACTATTATTACTCTGCTAAGTGGATGCAGTATTAAACTGTGCCCCTAAGTACCTACATTTATACCCATAGATTAGTGCATCTCTTAATCCTCATCAGAGAAACTTTTTTTTTTTTTGCAGTAGATGGTGATTAACAGAGTGGTCAATTTACAGAGAATAAGAGACGATGGAGTGCTAGAACTAAATGGGACAATCTATATTACACTTCTTCCTCCCAAGGTTCAGAAATTGTCATGGGAGAGAGGGCAGAATGATTGCAAGAGCCAGAAGTAGTAGGTGACTGCAGTGAACCAATGTTTTACAGACATGACAGAGCTATTGCACACATGCACTCACAGCAGCTATGACTACATGTATAAAACCTATGCAAGATCGAAGTAGACAAAATCCAGCATAGATTAGGAAGGGGACCACAAAGTCCCCTCCCTACTTAAGGAGCTAATAGCAACTGATGGTTGCTAGGAAAGGGAGGGTCAATTTTCTCCAGGAATGATGCCCCTGAGAGACAACCAATGCTCTAGTAGATGGCCCCTACACTCATGCACATGCTGGCAGCTCTAAGGGAGCTAAAAAACTGGACTGGAAAAAAAGAGCACCTGAAATTGGGAATGAATAGTGGTAGAAGAAATAGAGGGAGAATTGGAAAGGTATGGATGTGGGGTGGATTTAATCCAAATGCATTATATGCATGTATGAAATTTTCCAACAATAAAAAGGTATATAGGCAAGGGATTACTTACAGGAGTATAGGCAACTCAAATGCAACTACATCACCAAAAGCTCACCCCAGCATGGGGTGAAAACTGGAACCCTGGAGGTCTCCACACTATTTAAACTTGGGGAGAGAGGTTTCATGTGCTTCTGCTAAGTTTTAGGAAATTCTTGAAACTTTTGAGTTGTTTATTTCTTGAATCTTAATGAGTCTCCTTTTAGAATTTTCTGAGTCTTATAGAGCCTGTTCAAGTGGAATGCTTCAACTTCTAGGAAATCACTGCACGACAACACCTTTGTCAAAACATTAGTGACTGTGACAATGTGGATTTATTTCTGCTTTTTATTATATTTCACTGATCTATGTGTTTGTCCTTACACCAGTTGCCTGCTGGTTTTGTTACTATAGCTCCGCAATATAATTTGAGATCAAGTGTTGTGATACTTCCAGCATTGTTCCTTGTGCCTAGAATTGTTATGGCTGCTCAGGATTGTTTGTGCTTCCATACAAATATCAGGGTTGTGTTTTCTGGGTCTGTGAAGAATTCTGAATGGGATTTCACTGAATCTGTAAAACGCTTTTGAGGAAACCAATTTGTGAATGAATCACTGTCATATAATAAATAATATTTAAATCCATGGACTTGTATAAGACCAACAGGGAGAAAACATTGCTACAGTGGGACAAGAGAGCTTGGACCAAGTCTGGGTTGTTTGAAAGATGGATAATATTTTAATAGACAGAGATATAAACAGCATCTAACTGTTAAGAAGAAAATAGTGAACAAAGGCTAAGTTAAAGACAAGCTTAGCATAAGTAGGAGAGCATAAGCACGAGGAGATAATGGAAGGTTTTTAATTTGCAGAGGGTTTCTACTTCTGATGATATCTGACTAGTAAACACATATGACCACCACTCTCTTTATAATAACTATAAATATAAACCAATTTTTCCACATAACATTTTTATTGTTTGGGAATTTCACATCATGTGCCCTGATCACCCTCATTTCCCAGTACTTCTATGTCTGCCCCCTCCCTTGTGACCTCCCCCCCAAAAAAAATTAAGAAAAAAAAAACAAGTACAATTTGTCCATACATTCACTGGAGCATGGTCAAACTCTCAGTGGCCTGCCCCTTACGAAGAACTGAGTCTGAAACCAATTTTTAATCTTACTAAAGACACTGGAGAACAAATAAAAACTGTCAAGTGCTGAGTGGGTAAATGCTTGAAGGAGAATACAGCTCTCTTTGAGTTTCCCATATTCATTAGCTTTTTGCTTAGAGAGAAGTTCTGGCCTTCACCAAACAAGGTAGATATAACTAACATTATTTACTGAAGAACCAGAAAGCAGTTTAGAGAGAAAAGTAGAACTCTCTTAAAGAAAATATCCAGATTCCAGGTGTTTTAAATTCTGTTTTAACTTTGCCTAAATCTCTGGTTGATACTGAAAACACATGTACATGGCAGATTACAAGAAAACCAACTCAAACTTTAATATTTGGGCTAAAACTTACAGCTGCTGCCCCATTTGGAATCTGAGTTCAGCTCAGTCCCTTGCCTATAAAAACAAACAAAAAAGATCAAAACTTAATTCATACTCCCTAGGCATGTCATTTACAACATGTAGGACATAACTCATAATCATTAGATACATGGATAGTAAAACATGACTCATGCTCAAGAGAAATAATAACCAATGGAGAAAATGTTGCAATAAACATCCAAAAGGAAATGCACTTATAGTGTATAGAGCTGAGAAGTCAACTCATCATTGCACACTTTAGGAGAATGAATCATTTAAGTCAGTAGATGAGATGAATTTAAGTAAACAAAGGCCAGAAGTAGGAGAACAGTAGGGAAGCTATTAATTAGCAAAAAGGTACTTTGTAGAAGACATAACTTGGATATAGGATGAGAAATTCATGTTGGGAAATATTTGATTTCAAATGTTAACATGATATTCAGCTGGAGTATCCAACATAGAGTCCCAAATACAAGATGGAGTTATGCAAAAGGTCAGAAGTGAAGCCTGAGGAAAATAATTTGGAGTCTGTCAATAGAGAAGAGATTACTGAAGTCCTTTGGAAGTTAGGTTTGCAAAGTAGAATATGGGTATTTAAATGATAAGTTATGTGCATTAGTTGTCAAGTACTATGATGCTTCGTGTTGTCAACTTGACAAGATCTAGAATGTCTAGGCATGCCTCTGGGGATTATCTTGATTATGTTACTTAATGTGGAAAGACCCATCTTAACTGCCTGGGAGACCATTCCCTAGGCAGGGAACCCTGTGTTGTATAAATGGAGAAAAGGAACCAAGCAGTGGTATGTGCTTATTGCTCTCTGTTTCTGCTTATGGATACAATGTGACCAGGTTTTTCAAGCTCCTGCTGCCTTGCTTACCTGTCTTGATTGGACCATACCCTTGAATTGTGAGCAAGGATAAACCATTTATCCCTTAAGGTGCTTTTGTCAGAGTATTCAGGAAAAGAAAGGAATACAATTACCATGTGCTTAAAGCAACAACCAGCCAGAAGAGGCAGTGCATGCCTATAATCCTAGCAGAGACTGGAAGATTATGAGTTTGAGGCTAACTTGGACTACATAGTGAGATCCTATCTTTAAAAAAAATTTATTTGGCCTAAAATTTCATAAAATGGGAATTTGGGCTAAATTCAGCT